>NC_141026.1:34487500-34812500 GCF_052040795.2 Danio rerio | reverse complement strand
GTCTCTCCTCTCTCTCTCTTTCTTTGCAGGTAAATTTATTTGAACGTGTGGCTGGATGAGCTCTGATATTGTAGTTTTTGTCTAACAGAGGAAAAAAAAAACATCTCTATCTTCAAATTTTGTTCACCACAGAAAAGCCTTTAAAAAAATTTTTGGGTTTATATCTCAAAGATCTGGGTTTGGTTTTAAAGTTACTACAAAGATATAGATGCAGCTGCACAATGTATTTAGAAATAATGTAAACAGATAAATGATTGAAGCTAAATGAATGAAGCTGAAATTTTCACTCAAAATTATGGTGAACACTATATTAAAAACTCAAAACTGTGGTTTAAATTGTTATAGTGTTGATTGTTCCAAGAGAAATCTCACATCTTGTTTTACAGTACATTATAATAGCCCAGGCAGATAGATAAATCTCAGTAGCTAAACAACTGCAAAACAATATGTTTGTTTACAATTGTAGGAACTGGAGTTTATCATGTTTAGGATTAAAATGTTAAACAGATTATTCTGAATTTGTTTTCAAAGTTTTATCAACAACCTGCTTATGAGCGATTAATAGGTTTCCTAAATAAAGTAAATGTAAAGAAAATTATACTTCTCATTGATTCTTGCTGTTTCAGCTGATTTTTTTTCTGCAGTAGCGCCTGACATTTCAGAGAATAGTGCAATAGAGAATGTATAGAGCCTATGTGGTATCACATGCTGGAAAATTCCCCTGCTAACTGTAAATTAATTTGATTTATAAAGGGAAAAAAAATACTTTCATTTACAAACGAAAATATAAAACGCAATGCTTATGTTACATTCAATAATAAGCATGATGTATAAATCACTGCAACTGTGTCTCCTAGAAAAATGTGATTATTGAGTCTTTGGAAAAGGAATGGTTGACACCAACAGATTAAAATTAAATTCAGACTCAAACATATCATCAGAGGCAAAGGATATTAATTTTACTTTGCCTATTAATGGTTTATCCATTTAAAATTATCATTATGAACATGGACAATGCATTCAGCTAAATATCTGTTTTCATATTATTATCTATATCTGGCCTGATGGTGAGTAAATTAACAGCAAATATACATTTTTGATGAACTGTCTTGTAGCCTAGCGGCAACCTCCCGCTCTCCCTCAGGAAGCCAATACCGAAGTAACTGAAATTCATCAAAATTCCGCTAGTCCTGGCTCCACATGCAGCAAAATTCTATTGAGCCCACTGTTAAAATGGCCAACTTTACAGCAGAAAAAAACAGTGTTTACAGCCTGGTACAAAGAACAATTTTGTTTTATATAGCTATTACCCTTCATGACAACTGGGAGGGGCTGATTTTTTTCATAACTCATCCGTTTCCTTAATATTAGGTTATATTAGGTTTGCATAATTAAGGACGTGGCCACTTGAGTGACAGCTAGGTCTCGCTGGTTGCCATCACATCACTGCAGCTGATTCCTGCTGATTAGCTGCTTATCTCAGCATATTCATCGTATTTTTACAAATGATCAGATGATATGGCATGCTGTGTGCACTTAATTGTGCTTCACATGGCCTCCATTTTCCAGGTGAGTGAAATTATTCACTTATACCATCTCAGTAAATGTATTTGTCGTATTAAAGATAATTTATCATTTGTATTTTCCTTGAGACCAATAATGCACTTAATAATCTGACAGATTGATTAGCTGTAGGCTCTAGAACAGTCATCTGAAGCGTTGTCATACAGTGTTATGCTGGATTTCATAAACAGCTTTGCATTTACTAACACAAACTATATTTTAAGTGTTTGGAAGTAATTCGCATTTTCCTCTTGTTGACAAAGGTCATAAGAACAATGCTTAGTGGCTCAATGTATTACAACAGTGTTTTTAAAAGTCTAAACACTTTATTGATAAAATGTACAACCAAGCACATGTGGTTAGAACAGGTAATGAAGTATCAAGCGTTTCTCCCATAGGAAAGCCCAAGCAAAATGCCAGTATACGTCTGAAGCTCTGCTCACGCTTCGCATCTTTGCCCTTGTTTGGTATCACCCGGTTGGTGCAATGACACGCGAACAAAAAGGCGACTGTTTGTCACGCCTACTGATAGCTAGTTTTAGGTTCTTCATAAACCTATGGGTGACGTCACGGATACTACGTCCATGTCTTTTACAGTCTATAAACGTAGCCAATGTTGTTATTACATTGTCAAGGTAGTTTCTACTGTACATTTTGATCATTAAGTCAATCATGTTAATGACTTTTTTAATAATATGTAAGAAGCAATGTACATTCATTCATTGTTCTTCGGCTTACTCTCTTTATTAATCTGGGGTCACCCCAGCAGAATGAACAGCCAACTATTCCAGCATATGTTTTTCTAAATTTAGTTTGAGCTGAAAATAAAAATTCTGTCATTTACTCACCCTCATGTTGTTCAAAACTTGTGTGACTTTCTTTTCATCTGCACATAGACAGGGAGAAACTGCTGAAGTGATCAAAATGCTATCGCAAAATTAGTTATTATGTTTTGCACAGCGGATGCCATTCCAGCCACAACCTAATACTTGAAAACACCCCTACACTCTCACATTCACAGACGCTATGGACAGTTTAGTTTATTGAACTCATAGCTTATAGCTCATATCCTTCGACAGTGGGGGAAACCTGAGCACCCAGAGAACACGGGGAGAACACAGAAATGCTATCTGGTCCAGCCGGGACTTGAACCAGCGACCTTCTTACTGTGAGGCGACCATGCTGCCCTCAATATGCATTCAGTCAGATGTTATTGCAGAATAACGACTGACAGTCTTACCAGCCTCTGGTAAGAATAAAGGGCTTTATTATGTGAAAACAGCCAGCTTAAATGTACAGTATCTCACTCATTACATGCCTACTTGCCCCTAAACTAAACAACTGGACACAAAACATTGATCTGAGCTGTATACTTTACTGACTTTAATTAAACGAGGCATGCAAAAAGAAAACTGTTCTATAACAAATGGCTGGATTCAGCCTACACTATTCTACTTATTAAAATTATTCAGTCACAAGATGGTGTGAAACAGTCAAGAACGGCAGAGTGACAGATACTGTATGCATATGTTTATGAATATTCACTAATGATCAAGATTTTTTGTAATACCCAGATGGACCTGTGTCAATTTAGTGGGTTGTTATCTGTGGTTAACATAGGTTAACATCAGAATAAAGTATTGCACAGATCAGTGTAATAAGTAGCAATGAATCGCTAACAGTAAGTCAAAATCATGCATCAAGAAATTAATTTTTCATCGGTAATGTTGACTTAAAGAAAAAGGCAACTGTGATCTAAAAAAAACAGAGGAACAACAAAGAAGCAAAAGGAAGAGAATGAGACCCGAGGTGAATGGTGGTAAAGCTGAATGATTGCTTGGTGAGAATTATTATTGATGATTCAGGCAATGTGAATTATTAACGAGAGAGGAAAAGCATCTCTGAATGTGTCTTTGACATTGGATACTGACAGAGATCGATGCTGGGGCCAGGAGAGAGAGCAGAGGAGAGGATGGACAGAACAAAAGTGCTGGGTAAATCCTGAGCCCTGACATGAGAACTGCTGCAAATGAGTCAGAGTTTATGGATATAATGTTTAATCAACTTCCTAAATTTAGTTTGAGCTGAAAATAAAAATGCTGTAATTTACTCACCCTCATGTTGTTCAAAACTTGTGTGACTTTCTTTTCATCTGCACATAGACAGGGAGAAACTGCTGAAGTGATCAAAATGCTATCACAAAATTAGTGTGTTTGTCAACTGTAGTCCTATACAGTAGTGTAAAACTATAAGCAAGAGATAATGTACATTCACCCAGTTGTTAAGTTAGGGATAAAGTACATCCAAGTGGTTGTTATCTGTTTTGTAACTAAAATGGCTGAATGGAGAAAATACTAACCCAATTATAACATCACGTCACAACAAGGCACTAAAAGGGTCAAAACGAGTGTCATTGCCACACACATAAATATAAACAATTTTAGCTAATATATATATATATATATATATATATATATATATATATATATATATATATATATATATATATATATATATATATATATATATATATATATATATATATATATATATTGGCCAATAGCCAATATGTATAGGCTGATAATTATAAATATTTCAAAATGTTACATTTTTATACAGCAAACTTCATAAAAGATTGAACTGCTCTTATGAACTGAATAGTCTATACTAAAGCAAAGCTATAACTTCAAAATTGCAAGGTGATTATAGACCTATATTCACGATTTCGCATAAATCAGCTTGCAAAAAAATTATTACCTTTTCTTCATAGCAAATTAACATGCAAGTTGATTGTTGCATAAAAATAATAGATTAAATAATAAAATGGGATTTAATTAACAAGCAAGTTAAATATATTTAAATAAGATGAAAATGAAAGAGTTAAGGACTGAAACCAGCTCAAATGGTCTTGAATAAAACGAGTTATAGTGATATACACACGTACAAATATGTCATGTCTGTTAGTTCGTTAAACTGTTTTGACAGTTTAGAGCCACCGTACAAGCGAACAGCTAAATACAGATAGTACGTTTTAGTACGTTTAGAAAATGCAGCACAGATTCATCCTATTTGGCATTTTAGATTCTTTTGAACACGTGTAGGTGCTGCTTGTCAATCAGACAATGCTTCTGCGCTCATTCTTGCTCTCAATCGCGGGAAAATTACCTATGAAAAGTTTATGATAAACCGCTGAGAGTTTCACTTAACTGTAGAGGCAGAGTTTCCATCAGAGTCAGATTTTGATACAAAATCTGCATTGATTTGACTTTATGACAAACATAGAAAGCAGAATATAAAGGACAGAATGAGTGGCTAGTTGGGAGCCCTTTGACTGGATTCACCTCTCACCTCTCCCCTGTGCTACAGTGTGTGTGTGTGTGTGTGTGTGTGTGTGTGTGTGTGTGTGGTGACAGCTCTCACACGTGCTCGTTATAATCAATATGAATATTCCAATCAAACTGAAAACAATCTTACATCAACAACACATGGCAAGCAACGCGTTGATAATAACAAATAATCAGATTACAAACAACTATTATGTTTACACATGTTGTAAAATGTGTGGATCCTTTAAGGCACTGGGCTGCAGTTTAGGGTGTATGTGAAGCGGAGAGGGAGAGAGAAAAGAGGAGTGTTTTTTTCGCAATGAGACTATTTTCTGTGATGTTCCCACTTTGATGACTTATTTGTTGTACCACATGGAAAGTAAAAACATATTTTGGACCAAGTTACATGTGTCCTCTTTCATTCACAAGAAAAAGAAGTTCACCCCAAAACTAGTATTATTCGGCCCTGGAGTACTAAGTGAATCTCCCCTGCTATCTATAACACAACAAAGAGACAGAGCAGGAAAGGTTTACACATGTAATATTTTTTTCTGAGGCCATTAAGGGTGCTTTTACATCTGTAGTTCACTTCATTTGGTCCGGACCAATGGCAATAAATGATACATTGTTGCATTTTCTGTGGTCTTTGGGTCGTTTTCACACCACACTGCTGGCTTTGGTCCGAACCAGTTAAAACGAACCAAAATGCCCTTCCCTGACAAAATCCACATCTCTCATTGGCCAGATGTTGTTGAACATATTTCCTAAACTGCTTATTGATTGGTTAGAATTCACGTGTGGGAAAATGCCAATAAACTCCCGCAAGTAAACAAAACCGGCAGACACAAAATGTCATTTTTACTATGGAGGGACGACTGCGCTGACTGATTGTATCCCTGCTTTAGAGAAACTACACATTTTGAGAATGAAGCGCGGCCGCAGCTGGAAAACAGTGTTTTAATGCATCTCGTGTCACTTCAGGAGGAGCCGTGAATTAACTTACTAAACTGCGACATGGTCAGCTTGCAGAAATATTACCAACGATCTATCAGGTAATCATCAAGCAGGTCTCGGTACGCTTATTTGGTCCACTTTTGGTGCGCACTCGAGTATGATTGCTGCATTCTCACCTGCCCAAACGAACCGCAACAAAAGGAAAAACGAACTCTAGTGTGATTTATTCGAACTAAATAAGGCAGGTGTGAAAGCACCCTTAAAGCAAAATACACAATGACACTCAATCAAACATATCTACAATGATAAGGAACGAGGTTACTTACTGAGTTATTAACGCATACAGTAGCAATGCCACATGAAAAAAGGATAGACTTTGAAAGAATAAACAGCGTGGTGAGAGATCCATTATAGTGGACCACCCATTTGAGCGCGGCAGGCAGGTCTGTACAATTATGTAATTTATGTAATTTATATATATATATATATATATATATATATATATATATATATATATATATATACAGCCACAGAATTAATGCAAATAAATCTTTTTTTTTTTGCTTTCTGTGCTGTCCTGTATAAATGAATGCAGTTAGGCTCAGTAATCCGTTTGCACAGAGCATCTACCCATATCTATTTGAGCTCATCTTTGTTACTGCGCGTGTATCTATGGTTTTGTTGTCCAGGTGCACATCTGTCCTCAGGGTCAGAGGGTCAAAGTGAAGGGACAGATCCTCTGGGACAGTCTGCCACGGCCATTCAACTATCCTGCCTCTTCTTTCCATCCTTTCCCTCTCTTTTCCGTCCACTCCATCCCCCGCCTGAGGACTGCTGTCATCCGGCGTGACACTAAGAGGGGACAGGGATCGCTTCCAATCACCCTCCATCAGCTTTTATTGCCATGATGACAGGCCGACAGGCTGATGGCGGTAAGCTGTCACCTCAGATTATCTGCACGCTGGAAACTGATGCTCTTCTAATGTCCAGAGAACATTAGAAATCCCAAATATACGTGTTCTCTCAATGTTCCTGCAAGTCACTGACTAGACAGGAGCGATGTTCAGACGTAGAGCTTTTTAAGAATTTACTATTTCACTTCTAGCTTTTATACAAGCACCTATACAAGCAACTTTGAAGTGATCTTTTGGTATACACCAAACACTTTCTTATTATGTTTACAGTATTTTGTTTTTTACTTCCATTACAAATATCTGGAATTTAAAATGGGATTAAAGGAAATTATCTTTATGTTAGTTTCAGTCTTCTTTGTTCCCATTACTGGTTTGTTTATATGGTTATGTATTACTCCATTGATTATGTTCACCTGTGTTTTGTTTATTTTACTGTAGTTAATGTTCTTAGTCACTTCAATTTATCCACTAAAAAGAAAAGAGCAGCACAGAAATTCTGCTTAACTTCTGCTTTTTTCTCCACACAAGACAGAAGGTCATGTATGTTTGCAACAACATCATGAATCCATGTTGACAGAATTTTTATTTTTGGCTGAACTATCCCTTTAAGTGTCTATTCGCATTGAGCGGAGTGGGGGTTAAAGCCTGCCTTCATACCAAATATGAGCCACTGAGTGGCTGTATGAAAACCATAAAAGAGGCTTTCTGCTGTTGATGTGTCTTTACTGACATGGTCATAAAAATGGACCAGTGACATGTTAGGGTTCGACATCCTCCAATAACGTGCACACACACAACCCCATTGCACGGTGCATGCAGGGCAGGAGGGTTAATAGTCTGTCTTTCTTTACAGCACATTACTGGCTGGACACTCTTAGCATTGATGAGGAGGTCAATCGTACTTGTCCCCTCACATTACAGCCACGGGGTGACAGAGAGAGACAAACACACTCTCACACTATTAGAGAGGAACAGCCTGGCCTGTGTCTCCTCCTGATGGGGGAATCACTCACAAGCAATCAGGGGAAACCCTCACCGGTGATTCAGTCATGGGCCTTACAGCGCGCGTGTGTGTGTGTGCGTGCTGGATTAGGAATCACACAGAGAGATTGAATTCATAAGATACTGATGATACTGATAAACAATATATTTGCCTATATATAGTAATAGCCATAGTAGTATATTAATGATGATGATAATAATAATGATGATAATAATAATAATAATAATAATAATAATAATAATAATAATAATAACAACAACAACAACAACCAATAGATATCTATATTATATGATATAAATATAACTATAACTATAATATAGTTTATAATAAAAATGTATAGAAATAAATAAGAGAAATGATGAGGATAATATTGATGATGATAATAATAAAAATAATAAGTATAAATATTATATAATATAAATATAAAAATAATTACAATTATATAATAAAATGTATAGAAATAAATCAAATCATGGACAGAATTTCAAAGTGCACCCTTTGGCTGAAAAAGGTCCGGTTCGGGGACCACAGGATCTCATCTCTGTTATTTGCAGATGATGCTGTTCTGTTGTTTTTAATCGAACATGGACCTAAAGCATGCTCTGTGGCAGGCATGTCCTACAGGGAGGAGGCCTCAGGGAAGTCCCAGGACATACTGGAGGGACTATGTCTCTGGCCTGGAATATATATCAAAAATATAAACCTGTGAAAGCCTAAATAGTTTGATGCAGTTCGATATTTAACTACAGTAAAATAAAACTAAAAGCAAAAAAAAAAAAAAGTTATTATTAAAATAAGAAACAGCAGCCATTGGTTGTAAACATGGGAAAGCTAAAATAGTTTCAAAAGGAAAGAAGAAAAAAAACAAAGTATAGACATGAATGTGTCTTGCAAAAGTGTCTCAAAAACTATTAAGAAAACAGAAAACCATAAAAAACTAAAATAAAAATAGAAGAGTCGATTCAGTGTAAGCGTCTGCTTTGACCCCCTGACCAACTTTCAGGTGTCAATCCAGAACATCTTTGAGTGTGTCCTAAATAGAGGTCTATCTCTCAGCCTGTACACCCAGGAGACCATGATCATCAAACAGAGAGGAAGAGTCTGACAGCATGAGGGGGACTGGTGGACTTCATTGGTCCATTGATGCTAACAGAAGTGACATTGTCAGGCATTGTGACAGCGCTGTTGTGTATGTATCTATTTACATATATAATAATACAGGCAATATATGTCTGACTTTATATGACAAATTTATAGTGTCCTCCAAAAATAATGGCCTTGGTAAATATGAGAAAAGAAGCCTGTGGGGGAAAAGACTTTATTGAATAACCGTTAAATCTTTTGCTTAAAATATTAACACATTTTTAACAAAACTTTACTTCCATTGAGAACAAAGAATTAAAAACAGATCTGTTGAATAAAAAACAAAAATATACCCCCATTCATATGGGATGACATAGTGGCTCAGTGGTTAGCACTGTTGCCTCACAGCAAGAAGGTTGCTGGTTCCAGTCCCGGCAGGGACACTTGGCATTTTTGTGTGGAGTTTGAATGTTCTCCCCATGTTCGTATGGGTTTTCTCTGGGTGCTCCGGTTTCCCCCACAGTTCAAAGACATGCGCTATAAGTGAAATTGGGCATACCATATGTTTGTGAATGAGTGTGTATGAATGTTTCCCAATACTGGGTTGCAGCTGGAATGGCATTTGCTGTGTAAAACATATGCTGGATAAGATGGCGGTTCATTCTACTGTGGTGACCCCTGATGAATAAAAGGACTAAGGTAAAGGAACATGAATAAATGATTCAATTCATATGACCAAACAGATTTTTTTTAGCTTTCCCCCACAGAACTTTTACATTTTTAGTATACCTGGTTTCTAGTGTTCAACCATGAATATGAATACAAGGAACAACTCACTCATTCATCAATAATTCAAGAACAAAATGAATAAACCATTTTCACCATTAGAACAATTATTAAAGTGGTCCTATTATGCTTTCCCCCTTTTTGAATTTTAATCAGGGTGTAAAGTGTATTTTTGCCAAGATTTGCAAACTTACAAATCCACTCTGAAGACAGATGTTTTTTTTTATTTTTTTTTTTATTCCTTTTCAAGAACTACAACGGATGCCTTGTTTGAATTATACCCAGGTAGCAAAGAATTCTGGCAAAGATTTGGCATGAAGCTAGCACAACTGGCATACAGCATGTGGTCCAAACATGGCCAGGGTTTGGAAGGGGTGGCACCGTTTTTACAAGGCTTAGGCAAGATGTCAGATGTAGAATTTGGATCACATGTTAAAAATTGATATGTGGGCCACACAAGTTTGGCCTATCTTGACCAACATTTAAATTATTTTTTAGTAAAGAGAAAAATTCTACCAAATCAGTCGCTTCGAGAAAAAAAAAGCCCTCAAGCCTGGCTAATGTAAAATGCTCCATAGGGTTATCAATTTCATTGCAGTCGTGACACACCAACCTATCTGGCCCAGTTCAAGCCCAGTTATGGGTAATTAACTTGGCTGAAACTTGGCCCAGATATGGTCCATGTTTGGCCATTGTCTGGAAGCCATACTTGGTCCAGTCATGTATCGTAATTCACTGTGACATGTGGGTAAAGCAAAAGCTAATTGTGTGGGCCAGAGCTGGGCCAGAGAAATATTTCTATGTAGGTAGTGTTGTTTATGGACTACAGTGTAGTTTTCTGGGGGGTCTGTGATGTCACAAAGGAGCCTGTTAAAAGATTATTAATATAAATTCCTAAACATTTTTAGGAATATGTCTTTATAAATTGCTGACAGTACAAAAATGACAACAATCTCAAATGTGATTCAGCCAAAAAGACAAATTATTAAATAAATAACATAACCACTCGGATATGTCTATCAATATTCTTGTGTTTAAAGGTTCTGTGTGATCGACATTATTAGGCTCAAATCTGGCTCAAATTGATTTGGCAATATTGACACAATCTTTATCTATGCCAGAGGAAACAGAAATAAAAGTTCAAATAAAATGAAATAAAATAAAAGTATTGCGTGTCTTTTCTTCTCACAAAGTAATTTAACTTGAATTCAGTTATTATCTGACTCCATTTTAAAAGTCTGAAAGTTTGGGTTGAAGTGTCGATTGTTAGTCATTTACTAAATTTCTATGCATTTCATTATCCTCTTTAACTCTTATCTTTGTTGATCTTTCAGGTGCTAATGCTGCTCAGGACCATAACCCCGACACACATACATGAAGTAAACAATCACACCAATATTGATTTTTAGACAGAAGTAACTGAATAATGTTTTTGATGACTGCCCCATGCTTGCTCAGTTAAAATTACATTTAGTTAGTCCCCATAAGTTGTTTGTCAATCACAGCACACTTGGACAGTTCACCAATCACAAGGCAGAGCTTCATCATACACATACCCAATGGAGCTCGTTGTACCAGGCTGGGGGAAAAAGTATTGAAATAATATAAATTATGTTAAAAGTAATGCATTTTTTAACCATCAAGCACGACAGCATGTTCTAGTATGCCCCAAAACAGAATCAACACTTTGTAAAGTAGCATAATAAGACCCCTTTAAGAATTTCCACTCAACTGATGGGCAAAAAATATCCAATAATTAGTTTGGTCTTGGAAAAAAACTTGTACACTCAAAAGACGGTAAAAAATAAATTAATTAAAAACAATAAAGGCCCAAACAAAGGACCTTATCTGCTCAAATTTATCAAGGATGCTAATATTTGTGGAGGGCACTGTAGAAAAAAATGGGGTGAACATAAAAAGGATAAAAAGAATGTGTAATCTTTTCAATTTCCTGATGCACCCCATTCTCCTGCCGTTGTCCCCATTCACACTGACCTCTGTTTGATTAGAAATCCCTCGTTAAGACTCTGATGTATTGTTCCTCGTTTGTAGGCACTTTGCATATGCACCATTTGGTCTGTTTATGATGCATAAAGGCGGGGTCTTCCATTAAGCCCCGCCCCTCAACCATAAAGCCAAGGTTAATCCGTATCCTCCATCCATCTCAGCGTGCCATTGGGCTGCTCCATTACATTGGACATGGGGAGTGGGATGCTAGGCAAGCGTCGCTCCATTGTCTCCCAAAGCACCCATAAAGGGCATTTAAGGAGCTTGAGTGGGCACATCTCACACTGTAAGTTCAGCAGCATAGACTACAAATGCATTTAGAGAAATACAGGCACATGCTCCTGGATTGACAAAAGCAATTGGCAGATTGGCATCTTCTGTCAAAAGTTTGGATAGTATCACTTTTGTTCTTGAGAAATGATGTAAATCAGTGTTCGCGATTTTTAACACAAGAACAAACACAGGCTTTCAGCATTATTTTCTGGCATCTACAATGTGCATCCACAATTGAATTTTAAATTAATTGAAAAGAAGCATATACTCCAGGAGCAGTGTTTCTGGTGGTTTTAGTGGTATATATCTATTTATTAATTGAAAAATATTTTAGTTCAGAAGAGTCTATGATGTTTCGGGTATAGAACATAAGGCAATACGTTTTGATGACAAAAAAAAAGTGTAAAAAAAAAATCAGTAAATTAATGTGGAAGAAATGTTTTATTTCTTTTTGTATCACTATGCAGAACAAAACTTACTGTTACAATAAAAAAACGTTTTTAGATTTTACAATTTTAACATAATATTTACATATATGAATTAAAGCTTTGAACAGTGTTGTAATTCAATATTATTGTTACTATTTAATAAAAAAAAAAAAATATATATATATATATATATATATATATATATATATATATATATATATATATATATATATATATATATATATATATATATATATATATATATATATATATATATATATATATATATAATTCAGCCAATCAATACAAAAACTTTCAGTTCAAAACATGAAGTCTTCTATTATAAGTGTAACGGAGGCCAGCTAGCGGAATGTTAAAAAGCCACCTTTCTATTGCATACAACAAGTGACAGACTGGAAGTCATTCATTTCCAATGTAGAGCAGTATGTGAGCTGCGTGGAGTACCGATCATCTCTGTATGTAAAAAATTTGGATCTGATTTGAGCTGCGGATATGTTGAAATGTATTCCAGTGTTGTTTAAACAGGTCCGTGCACGCGAGATGAGAAATAAGATTTTTTTTTCGTTATTTTCTAAATCAGAAAAAGTCTATAAAAAAAAAAAAAAAAACATTTATTTTATATTTCATTCATAAATGAGTAATTAAAGTACTAATTATCATACAAAATATTAAAATAATTTAAAATATTATTTTTTATGTTGTCTTCACATTCCCTCCAAAATATTTAGCAGTCTATGAGTTTCTAGTGTTCATTCATTCATTCATGGCGAACGCACAGAGAATAAAGGCTCTTTTTGCACTTTATTTCAGACACCATAAGAATCAGCTTCTTTCCCATGGTGCACGACAACACTGAACATTCTGTGCGACTGCCAAAAGGGAGCGTATTCTGACAGTCATGTCCAAATGTCGTGTGCGTGTCCTAGCTCTCAGTGGGTTGGCTGCAGTAGAACCAGCGAGTTACAAATGGGGGCTCGTCCGGGATGGGAGTAATGTTAAGAGGGGTGAGTGTAACAGAGGCCAGCTAGCGAAGTAGTATACTGGTAAATCTCACTCCTCTGACCTCTAAAGATGCTCTAGCGACAGACCCTAGAGGCCATGGTCTGTAGCCTTCTTGTTAAAGCAACTGACGATTTCAGCTCAGGGAAGCTTGGGTGCAGTAGGACTTGTGGGTTACATAAATACAGAAATTAATATGATGATTTAATTTAGTTTAAAACTGTATACCGTTTTAGTAAACTCCTGTATTTGCTCTACAGCCAAACTGACTATAAGTTATCTTTCAAATCTACAATCCACCAAAAATAGGCAGAATAAAACTTCATCTATTTCTGATTATTGATTAATATTGATCATTAATGAAGCAGACCTATAATCATGAAGCCAAAGTACATTATATTATTATTATTATTTGTTTTAGTATGATACAGAAACTTTTGAGCTCTTCCATATACCCTCTCTCTCACTCTCTCTCTCTCTCTCTCTCTTTACCTCTGTATCGACTAGCCATCAAATCTGCCATCCTCACAGCAGGCCATTTCTCCTTGTCTCAGCAGTCTCCACCTCCCCCTCCATTACAGCTCATAATCTCATCTGAAAAGGCAAATGACCCTATGAGAAAGAGAAAGAGAGCAAGAGAGAGAGACAGTTGTGAAAAGCATGTATAGAAAGGCTAGTGTACAAAAGGAGAGGTAAAGGAGCAGATTTCCTGTTTGCCTGGTTGAGGAGACGCGAGCAGATGAGAAAAGGAGAGTGAAGAATTAGGATGGGGCAGGGAAATTGACCATGATATTATGTAGTAAATGCATTATTTTTGGAAACCACACATAACACTGTTTTATGCACTGAGTGATGAGCAGATATGTGACCTCATATAACCCTATTTCATGACTATTTGACCTCTGATTGACTATGACTGCCGCTTGGTCACTCTTATGCTAATCTGATACTGGTTTATCACAATAGTGGAGCATCCTGTATTGATGGTCTGACTTCCATCAACTCCACCAGTTTCATTTTAAACACAGGTTTTTAACACAAGTTTTTTTTTTTTTTTTTTTTGCTCTGTTAATCATTTTATTTATTTTTTATTTTATTTTTAAAAAATTTATTGGAGGCTAATTAGTGCAATGTAAAAGTATACAGTTTTGATGCAAAAAAAAAAACAATTATGATAGTAATGATGATGTAATGTAAAACATTTCTGCTAACTTAATTATTTCTGGTAGACAATCAGTCAATCAGTGTATTATTTGGTTGGGTTAAAATGTGTAAAAAAAAAAAAAATTTAATTAAAAAAAAGAACTATTAACAACAACAACAACCGTGTATGGGTCATTATTTCATAATAATGTATTTTACATCATTTATGACAGCATTACTAATTATTATTATTTTTATTATTAATTAATCTCCTACATAGACTCGTGTATTGAATGTACTGTAATGATGTTTTTTAATCATATACTTTGCATGTTCTATCTAAACCATAGGTCTCACACTGGATTCCCGGAGGGAAGCAGCTCAGCTCAGTTTTGCTCCAACCCTAATCAAACACAGCTTGTGCAACTAATCAAGGTGATCAGGACTCTTTTAAACACCTTGATTATTTGGATCAGCTGTATTTGATTAGGTTTGTAGCAAAACTGTGCAGAGCTGCGGCCCCTCCAGGTATTGAGTTTGAGATTTATGTTCTAAACTAAAATAAACTAAGAATAAAAAAAAACTTGACAGGAATATTTTTCTCTCTCTATTTCTCTTAGATTAGTCTCTGTGTTTGGTTCACTGTGTAGAGTGTGCACATATAATGGCTTTGTTTGGATCTGTTCAGTCAGGCATATAAACATGCATCATCACACATATTATAATCCACACAAACAATTTTAAACACACTCAGTGCTGAAAGAGGAGAACCAACAGTATATTTTACTTCTATTTTGTTTTAATACACTCCATTGGGATGGATTTGATACCTTTTTAGGTCCCACTTTATATTAAGTGGCCTTAGCTAATATGTACTTACACAGGAGTTAATAGTTTGTTACAATGTACTTATTGTGTAAATACATGTATTTACTGTGTAATTATGTTTGATTAAATACATGTATGTAATTACATCTGTAGTTAACTTTTGTAATTACATTTGTAAATACACTGTTGACCATCCCTTACACCTTAACCCGCCCTTAAACCTACCCATGCCACCAAACCTGTCCATAACCAAACCCCTATCCCAACTCAAAAGCACCACAAGTGTTCTCAAATATATTATAAACACAGTAAGTACATTGTATTTATTTTTTTGATGTAAGTACATAGTAGTTAAGGACACTTAAAATAAAGTGGGACCCATTTTTATTACATATACACACACACACACACACACAAATCATCAAATACTTTTTGTTCACAATTTATTTCAAGTTACAATTCTCATTATTATCAAATCATTATCTAATAACTCAAACTCCTAATTTGCTTATTAATAGTTTTTAAAGTAGTAGTTTTGTTTGGGGATTAGGAATGTAAAATAAGATAATCTAGAATATGTATTTTATACTTTATCTTAATAATAGGCAGGTAATAAGCCACTAGTTATTAGTGAGAATGGGTACTTAAACTATTGTTACTCACTTTTTTTGTGGGTGTGCATTACAAGTCTATAGACTTGTGTGACAAAAGCCACAAAGACTTGAGTAAAAGTAAAAATAAAAAGATTAGGTTAAAGTAAAACTTTCATTGTGACAAACCTTTGGTATTGTACAAATGAAACTAAATATATCATTTACTGTAAATTTATTTCATTATGTATTAACCACATATAACGTTTAAAAAGAACAAATGCAGTGTCACCTTTTAAAAAGCAAAATATTTATTTTACAAATAAAAAACAGCTAAAATGAGCATAAGACAACTAATTTTTTGATCCGATTTTTACACCGAAAATGATGTCTTTAAGTGCTTTAAACCTCTGAACGTGTACATACGCGACCAGAAGAGCCAGAAAACGAAAGAGGGACAGCAACATTACACAGATATTACCGACTCCTTATCCTCTTGTCCCTTCGCCCCCTGACAGTCAGATCGGCCTAATGTTTGACAGCCCACCAGAGATCACACCGCTCCAATAACAGCGTAATTAATCCTGATGCTCCAAACACACACATCCCTGACAGTCCACTTGAGATTACACAGCTTGAATAACAGAGTAATTAATTTTGACCCAAAACACACACACACGCGCACACACACACACGCGCACACGGCCCATGCAAAACACTTGCTTGAAAGCGGCTTCAATATCATAGTAATTAATCCATCGAGCGGAGACACAGTGAGGTGATCAACTGGAATCAAGGATTGTCTTAACCTCTGACCCGAGCGTTTCAGACGCCATCGACAGCGAGAGCCGACCTTCCTCCTTCATTTCTCTCAACTGCTCTCGCGGCCTGTGACACTCTGATCAATTCCCCATCAAATCTTAATGCAGCGGTTTAACTCAAGTGTGGCATCTTAATTAGGGCGATAACTGCGCACTGTCAGGGTCATTGACTGCGCCTGCCGCCGACCAATGACTCTCATCGACAGGCTGCTGCTGGACCACTGAACGAGAGACAGGAGCCGAGTGATGAGAGAAGAGAGACAAAGAGGTATAAAGCAGAGAGAGAGACAGAGAGAAAGAGAGAGGGGGCGGGGGTACAAGAGGCAGGCTAAAAGGAAAGAAATTGTTGACATGTATACAGTATGCACATAATGGCTGTACAAGCAGAGGTGTGATAACAGCTGTATGTTTTTTAAAGAAATCGTTTACAGCAGGGGTGTCCATGACTTCTTCAAATGAAGGGCCAAAAACCAAATATCACTGCTAGCTGTGGGCCAAAGATAATTATCAAACTATTTTACATTAAAATCAGCATGGGTAGTTTCCTAATTCATTTCATAACATTAAAAATAAATAGAAAGCATTACTTTGAGTTATATTAACTAATGCAGTATAACTTTTATAACTTATTACAATAAAAACAAACAATCACATTTATAACACAGTGGCTTTCAATGCTGAAGTCAAGCAGAATCTGCCTTTGCTTTGATTTGCACCAAATTTTCTTCAATATCTGCTCTGTCTTGTGCATTTTAAACTAAATCTGATTAATTTACACAGTTTACATTAAAACATTTAATTTTAGATGGCTTTCCCAGAGATGGGTTGCAGCTGGAAGGGCATCCGCTGTGTAAAAACATGCTGGATAAGTTAGCGGTTCATTCAGTTGTGGCGACCCTGGATTAATAAAGGGACTAAGCCGGTAAGAAAATGAATGATTGAATTTCAGATAGCTTTTTGTAGTTTAACAATAAAACAATTGAGTATAAGGTTGCATTAAATTTGAAATGGTTTAAATGTGAGTCTCTAAACCACTCTCAGATGGCCCAATCAAAGGTTACCATGGGCCAACTTTTACCCGCAGGCCCTAGTTTGGGCATCTCTGGTTTACAATATGTGAAACAATTTTGAAGAATGTAATGGATTCAATTACAATGAATGGGATTCAAGACTTTTAAACTTTCAAAGCATGCACTAAAGAATCAAATGTAGTCCACGCAACTTATAAAATACACATACAAAAAAGATTTTTGCTGTTTTTTTTTTCAAACTCATTTATTCATTTTCCTTTGCCTTAGTCCCTTTATTCATCAGGGTTCGCACAGCGGAATGAACCACCAACTAATCCAGCATACGTTTTACACAGCGGATGTAAAAAGACTGGGAAACATCCATACACACTCATTCGCACACACTCCAACAAACTTAGTTTATTTAATTCACTTATAGCGCATGTCTTTGACTGTGGGGGAAAACGGAGCATCTGGAAGAAAGCCAAGCGAACATGGGGAGAACATGCAAACTCCACACAGAAATGCCAGCTGACCCACCTGGGAATCGAACTAGCAACTTTCTTGCTGTGAGGCAACTGTGCTAACCACTTAGTCCTTTTTTAAACTACTTATTCAAAATAAGTTTATGGAACAACTTAATTGTTTTATGTTCAATCCACTTAAATTTGTTAATTTGTGTTGGAATGACGAATAAATTGTGTGAAAGCCAGCATTTTTACAGTGTAATGATGAGACTTTATGGCTAAATCGAAAACATTTATTCTGTACTGTTGTAAACGTTTGGTTTTGATTTATTTCTTTACAAAATTTTATTTATTTGTTTATGAACAAAGTACTGTAAAACAGTTTCCCATGTTTTTTATTTATTTATTAAATATTTAATAAATTTGGAAAGCAGAATGTTCGGCACCATTACTCCTCGCTTCAGTGTCATATGATCCCTCAAAAATATAAATATTTAGATTTTTTTGAAGTTTTTTGTCATTTTAAGTTACATATTATAAAAATGCAGTGCTTTTTTATTATCACTGGATGCAATTACTTAATTTTTTTGAACAAATTTTGTCTACAGAACTTTTGAATGATATGTCTGAGACATGAAATATACAGTGGAAAAACAAATCAAATGGAATACTTTTATGATCCAATTTTCATTCATTCATTTTCTTTTTGGATTAGTCCCTTTATTAATCAGGGGTCGCCACAGTGGTATGAACCGCCAACTTATCCAGCATAAATTTTACACAGCGAATGCCCTTCCCGCTGCAACCAATCACTGGGAAACACCCATACACTCAATAGTTTTTCTTATTTTTGTCATTCTAAGTTACACGTTTTAAAACAGTCATTTTTTTTATTATCACTGGATGCAACTACTTTTTTAATAGGCAGGGAGGTTAATTCCACTGTGGCAACCACAGATTAATTAAGGGACTAAGCTGAAAAGAAAATGAATGAATGAATGAATAACAATATGCAGCAGATGCCCTTCCTGCTGAAATCCATCACTGAGAAACACTCATACATTCTTATTAACACACATACACTATGGACAATTTAGGATACCACCTATAGCGCATGTCTTTGGACTTGAGGGGAAAATGAGAGCACCGGGGGAAAACCCATGCAAACACAGGAAGAACATACCAACTGACCTAGCCGGGGCTCAAACTAGCCACCTTCTTGCTATGAGGCGACAGCGCTACCCACTGCACCACCTTGTCACCATGATCCAAATTTATTTGTTTTATTTTTCTTTCATTCATTCATTTATTTATTTTCAGCTTAGTGCCTTTATTAATCTGGGGTCGCCATGTCTGAATCAACCACTAATTTATCCAGCATATGTTTTACGCAGCGGATGCCCTTCCAGCTGCAACCTACCTCTGGGAAACACCCATACACACCATTTCACACTCATACACTACAGCTAATTTTAGCTTACCCAATTCACCTATAGAGCATATCTTTGGACTTGTGGGGGAAACGAGAGCACTCGGAGAAAACCCACGCGAACACGGAGAACATGCAAACTCCACACAGAAATGCCAACTGACCTAGCTGAGGCTCGAACCAGCAACCATCTTGCTGTAAGGCTACTGGGCTACCTACTGCACCACTACATCACCCTCATTTTTTTAAATATAAATTTTCTAAAATTTGGGGAAATTTTGCTGTCGTAATGTCACTTAACCACACCTCCATAACGTAACATAGCTGTTCTGGAACGTAGTTTGACTATACATGACAGTAATAATCATGAAACATCATGTCATTTATGGTGCATATTAACTTTAACAGCCCATGGGCTCATCTTGTGGTTTGTGACATCAAATCCATAATAAAAATCATCTTTTCTTCTATGATAACGAATCAATGTAATGAATTGAATCCGCTGAAATATTACACAGGACACCAAAGCACATAAACAAACAATTGAACTCTCAGAAGGAAACACATGGATCAAAGAGATACACGGCATGTGATAAAGAGGACAAAGTGAGGGATTTGTTTTTGACTCTCTTTCTGTCCTCCCCAATGGATCAGGATAGGAATTCTCTCTTTTTCACATCAAGCAGCAATTTGCTCACTGCTGGTTTTCTGTTAGCGAGAGAGAGGGGGGAGTGAAGGATAGACTGAGAGCGAGAGTTCTCTTCTTTTTATGTGACAAATAAAGAAATCAATAAATCATTGCTGGCTTTGACAGGTGGTGGCAAGGCGGGCCATTTATCATTGAGTATTTATGAAGTTGTCGCCGGTCCCTCCACCCTCCTCCTGGCTCTGAAATATTTAAAGGTGTGCGTGTGTTTGGAGAAAGCGCTGGTCTACTGGGCTGCAGCGAGAGGAGAGCCACAGATATTCAAGCGTGTTGAACAGCCTGCGGCTCTTTTCCTCCAGGGCTCCCTAACGCACATTACACACTTCACACACACGGGCCGCTGGCGTCTGAATGCCCCCTTGAGTAGCGCTCGGGTCTTTAAAGGGTGTGGAAGGTATCGCTGTGATTCTTCGCTCTGGATTTGACCCCAGGGAGGAGGAGGAAAAAAACACAGAGTCAAGAGTGTCAAGCTGAATTCCTGGAGGGACGAGTGTGAATCTGGTCATCCTTCAGCTGAAGCTGCGCTCTATCATGCTGAGGGACGTCTCAAGTTACTTTTGGAGAGAACTGAATTAATTAGAGTTGTTGTTTTTTTTTTAATTTGGGATGTTTCAGGAAGGATACATGCTATTTATTTTGTTAGCAGCTTATTACCTGAATCTAAATTGATATTATACATAATCAAACTGACCAAAATACATGCCATTCTTTGGACACTGATAATCTGGCTTAAGTACCCTATAAAATTACAGACATAAAATAGTGTATGATTTTGCAGATTTTGATAACCATAAGGTTCATACTTTTGACAAAAAAAAAATCACATTCATATTTAATTATAATAGTATATTTATTTATATATATTATATTTATTTATATATACTTAGTATATAAATACAAGTGTACATAGCCATGTTTTTTTGCCATGGCTATTTCTTGCCATGGTTATTGATACTGTTTTAAAACTTGCGTTTACTTATAAACTTACTTCTCTTATGCTCATCATTCTAAGTATTTTTTGTAATATTATTAAAACATATTGAGCATCATACTTCATACTCATGATCGTTCGGAAGCGATTCAAGAAATTAATTTTTTATTATCAATGATATTTTTCTTCCATTCTGGAAAGGATTATGTCATGAATATACATTTCAAATTGATTCATTCATTCATTTTCCTTTGGTTTATTCCCTAATTTATTGGCAGTCACCACAGTGGAATGAACCCCCAACTACACTGCCATATATTTGAGATGAGAATACCCTTCCAGCTGCAATCCAGTACTGCGAAAAAAAAACATTCATTCATTCCTTCATTCATTTTCCTTTAACTTAGTCCCTTTATTCATCAGGCGTTGCCACAGCGGAATGAATCGCCAACTTACCCAGCATGTTTTACACAGCAGATGCCTTTTCAGCTGCAACCCAGTACTAGGAAACATCCATACACACTCATTCACACACATATGCTGTGGCCAGTTTTAGGTTATTTGATTCCTCTATACCGCACGTATTTGGACTGTGAGGGAAACCGGAGCACCCGGAGGAAACCCACACGAACACCGGGAGAACGTGCAAACTTCACACAGAAATGCCAACTGGCCCAGCTGGGACTTGAAATAGTGACCTTATTGCTGTGAGACGACAGTGCTAACAATTGAAGCACTGTGTGGCCCCCACTGGGAAGACATTTAAAGTATTTTGGATTTTATTTTCAGGATAAATAATTTAAAAATTTTAATATTTGGAATTTATAATAGAATGGACCCTTGCTGAATTATATATATATATATATAAAATACTTAAAAAAATAATAAATTAAAAAAAAAAATATATATATATATATATATATATATATATATATATATATATATATATATATATATATATATATATATATTTTTTTTTTTTTTTTTTTTTTTAAAGTATTTTAAAAGTGTTCATCCTGAAGCAATTCGTATATTAAATAATACTGTGCCTTTTGCCTGCAAACAGAGCATTCTCAAAACATTCTGTAATGTTCCTTAAAAAGTGTGTGTAAATATTAGCCATAATGTTCTTGTAACATTGATAGAAAAAACGTTTTTCGAACAACATGTTAATAAATAGATAAATTATCATTAACATGATAGGACTATAAGGACTATAAGGATGGACTATTTTAAAATAACATTCTGAGTACATTACTATAACATGAGACATGAAATATTATCAAAACATTCTGAATAACATTACAACAAAAAATAAGGTTAACACATTGTATAAAAAACTAAAAAAGTTCTTAGAACCTAAACTTGTTACAGTAGCCATGTTCTCAGTACTGTAATGGCAATAAATGGTGTCCAAATGTTTGCTTTAAAAACTTTAAAAAGGTAAACATTATCCATTTCATAAATATTAAGTTTTTAAGGATTTTCTTTACTCATTGCTTCACTTATGAAGACACTTATTAACCCACTGGAGTCATTTGGATTACTTTTAAGATAGATGGATGCACTTCCTGGAGCTTCAAAATCTTGGGCACCATTTACTCCATAACAAAACTAATAATGATGTTACTTAATATAACTCTAACTGGTTGTATTGGTTTTAAAACAAATACAGGGAAAACTTACAGCCTCATGGGGATTTAATTATGTCATAATCTTTATTTTTAGATGAACTATTTCTTTACTAGTTAATAATATTCGTTAATGAACTTACAATGAACAATACATCTCAAACACTATTAATCTTTTTACCACTACTAAACATTATGCACTGGGAAATGAAATGAGAATGAATATTTGTATAAATTAACATTAATAAATACTATATTAATATAATAGACATTCTAAAAATATATTAATAATAAATTAATGCTAATATACATTGTTAGTTCATACACTTCACATGTAAATAAGGTTAAAATATTAATCCTTGTCATATTAAAATTTCACTTGAAGCATGATCTCCATTGTGGTTTGATAGCATTAATGCAGTGCTGCAGATATTGACCTACTAAGCAAATATGAAAACAATTTACAACACAATATTCCAGTAGGGATTAAACAGGGTTAAACGATCCTCTATAAAGGATGAGACTATCTTTCAGAGTTGCTCAAAATTTGTGTAAATCAATGAGTACTTAAGAGGTAAACAATGAAAAGTGAGCTCCAATAATGAATTATGAATTATTGCCATGTAATAGGTGATAGTGCTGTGTGTTAGGCATGCTCTGTCAAAAACATTATAATGATGTGGAAGGTTGGATTGGTTATCTTTCATTAAGATAAAGGATTCCCTCAATTAATTAGTGGTTAACAAAGATAACGTATTGATGTGAACATCCTAAAACATTTAGCTTATTTGTAGTTATTCCTTACACTAAAAATACTGGGTTCCACATAATTAATCTGTGTTGGAACAACATGAAAGTTAAATTATTAAGTTTTACACAATCAAAAAAAAATAACTGATTGGATGAACTCAATTTAATTGAGAACAGGATTTCCATCCAATAAATTGGTTTGGCACCAACTAAAAAAAAAGCTATTTACAAAATTACATGCAATTTAGTT
The DNA here is from genome assembly GCF_052040795.2 of Danio rerio. Lineage (NCBI taxonomy): Eukaryota > Metazoa > Chordata > Actinopteri > Cypriniformes > Danionidae > Danio > Danio rerio. The sequence continues at coordinate 34,788,587 of NC_141026.1, read as the reverse complement.
GCATTTAGTACATGATCAAAAGAAAATGTAAATATGTGTGTATGTTTATTTAACTTAAAGTTTCACATATGTCTATTATGTATCATACATTTCAAGTGAACTAAAAGAGCCATTTTAAGAATATTTCATGAGTTATATATACAGCTGATTGAGACTGATCTCAGAAATCATTTTAGGACAGTTATTGCTTTCTGAGCAAAGTACCAAACTGCCTTTTTGCTAATCAAGCTGCCAACACCCAAAGCATGGTGGTAATTTAAAAACTCAAAGCATTACATGAAAATCTTCTTAATCTTTAAACTCTAACAAGTCTTTCTAATAACTTTAAACACCTAAGATTGCTTTTACTGTAAACATTTCCCTCTCTTAATTCAATCCTATGCAAAGCATGCTGGAAACTACAAATTCCCTAACCAGGTAGTTGGACCAACACAATTCCATCATGTTGTCCCAACACAAAACGTGTTAACAAAGTTAACTTAATGGTTTACAAATTTAAGTCGACTGAACATACAACGAATAAATTGGCAAAAGAAATTACAATAATTACAATAAAATGAGACTTTCAGCTCATTTTAAACAGGTAGTTTGAACAATCAGCAGTTACTGTATCCTTTTTTAAATGTGCATATTTAAGTGGTTTTAACATAATACAATTAAGTCATTGCACAAAAAATAAAGTTGTGTTCTTCACATCGTGAATACCTTTTAAGGTTAACTTGCAGATAGGACCATATATAAATTTTCTGTTGCTAACTTCTAAAAATGCAAGTAAAATATGACAGAAATGTATTAAATAATTAAATTCATCAATTAATATAAAAAGTATATATATCTAATTGGCCTGATGATATAATTGAGGATTTGGTAAAATATATTAATATTAAAGCTAAACCAAAAATGGTGGATTATTTCTGCACTTCAGATGTATGCTTCTGTTAAACAGGTATCCACTGTACACATTTATGATTTGTTTTTGTAATTAAGCATATTAAAAATATTCTAAATCTGCACATAAGACAAATTCACTCTTTTGAATAGAATCATAATCACAGTTATGCGTTTGACTTTACACTGTTAAAAAATATCCTGGTTGCCTTCAATTTAAGCTGAATCAAATTATAGTTAAGAGTCCACTTGACTTATACGTTAAACTGACTTAAAGCAGCTTGCATAACTTATAAAATTAAGTTATAACATGATTAACTTAGTTCAATAAGTTACAATGACCTAAAAACATATACTGTCGAGACTAAAAGATCACATAATTTTTACAGTGTAGCAATCATCAATATGTTTCAACACAATGTTATCACATATTGACTACCTTTCAAAGAAAAATTCAACATTCAACACAAAGATTTGTCCACATACAATAGCCTGCACCTCAAATATTCAACACACAATTGCAATGCTCAGTAGCATGTGAAAACCGGAGGGCATTTATAAGCCTCAGATGTTGTTTAAAGGTGAAACAGAGTAAAAGAGGACATAAAAACAGGGCAGCAATGAGATACAAATCTCTAACAATCTGTGAGCATGTGGAAAATGTTAGCCCAGGGCCTCTAAAAAAAGGCCCTTAAAAGAGCAGACGCGTGTGCTGCGGGGCCAAAGGAACGAGCAAGGTGGAGGTGTGGTGATAAAAGATTTCTGAAGATGCCGTGAAAAACAAAGACATAAGAGATGCAGGAAAACAAACTAGGTAAGAGGATGCAATGGGAAGAGTGAGAGCTGGGGGCAATGCTGAGATTTAAACCCATTCTGTCTGAGGCTCCATCGGATAATGAGCTGACTAAGCAGAGAGAGGGAGAGAGTAAGAGAGAGAAAGCACTTGCTGTTGCCAATACAAGAGTAAATGTACATTCGCTTGCATTAACAATCAGTTCATTTTTGGGGGCTTCTCTCTAAATATTCCCATGTTTTTCTTCAAACAGCACAGGGATCAGCTGCACCTCTAATTTCGTTTTCCTCAAGTTGCTCATATCAATTTCCTAGTCCCGTGTTCCCTTCTCACAGCACTGTTGCCCCCATGACCCCTTTTATATCCGGGCCCTTATCTCGCCACTTCCATCCTGCCCCAGCTGCCAGCCCCCTTGACTCTTTAAATCCTGTGCACTCTCTCTCACTTTCTCTGTACGTTCATAAATCATTTGGAAAACTGTAAAATGCCAAATTCCATGAATTGAAACCTATCAATCAGTTCTACTGGCGGGGAGGTGGGGGTGGGTGGTCTAAATTAAGCGTGGCTCAGGAAAAATACAACAAAGTGATTAAAATATTACAATATTACATTGTTATCATATTGTTTAAATGCTTTTATGTTTTATTGCATTCTGTTTACATTTATATGGACAGTGGTGTATATAAATGCCCCCATAAGATGATAATAATAATATTAATAATTATAATAATAATAATAATAATAATAGTAATAGCACACCGCATAAATGATATTCCATCGTCATTCAGTGTAAAAAATGTATCTACTTAACCAATTATAAAACATACTTAATATACATCTTAAAATATGCAATGTCAGTTTTATCTGTATGTTTAACAATTTTTGGTAACAAATAACAAAGAATTACAATGACAATTAATTTGTATTTTAGACCTGCACTGTCTTAAACAGTCTTTTCATGCATCAGACGATTCAAAATATGTCAATTTTTGTGGCATATAAACTGGAGTACGTTGAATGACATTTAGAGTGTGTGTGTGTATTGCATGGCAGTTATAATAATATTAATAATAATTATAATTATTATTATTATTATTATTATTATTATTATTATTATTATTATTATTATTATTATTATTATTATTATTGCTAATGCTTGAAACCTAATTTTTGTTGATTATGTCAACGCTCAGGTTATACATTTTCAGTTACGGAGTTTCATAAAAATCCGGTTAGTTCTATTGATAAAAAAAAGATTTGTCTATGTTAAAATGCAGTATACTGTTGCATACGCTGCTGCTGCTGTATTACCTCTCAGTTCATGGTCATATCCTCTTTTCAGCCAAAATATTAAGCTGATGGAAGCCTGGCTAATGAGGCTCTCGCAAGGACCTGTCCCGTTTCATCTCGACTATCTGCATTATCACCGGCATTAGTGGCGGCTGTCAGCGCGTGCGCCCTTGGCGAGGAGCCAGAACGCCTGGGACAGAAGAACAAAAGTCAACTCCTGATACATGACAGAAGCGAAGTTATTTAAATGAACATTACAAATTTCAGTCTAACACCTTTGCTTGTTGTCCTATGTAAATTGGCTGTTTGTTTTGCATAAAAACGAAAAGTCAACTTTATCCCTGTGACTGAGAAACAATTAGGCTTATATTAATAGGCCTATTAGATATACTTCAGTTTTTGAACGATGTTTCATAAAGTTTCGATCACGTATTTCTTTTCGATTCGTATTCTTGATGATGGTTTCAACTTTAAAATTACAATAATCTTTTTGTTTGCCATGAATTGATCATATAGCATAACAATTAAAAATACATATATTAGATGCGTGTTATTAAAAATATATGTTAGTTAAATATGATATTTTTGCCATGTATTTGGAAATTCTTTTCTATGACTCCTGACATCGTGTTTTTGAGTTATCCTGTTTTACTGTTGGTTTTGTTTGGGAACAGCTCCCTCATCTGGCCAAAATATGGAACACTGAGACAGACGGTTTCATTAATACGTGCTACAAATTGTATTTATTAGGTTAATAAAATAGTTAACGAATTTTGTTTTCATATGTACTGTATGCTTATTTATTGTGATGATGCTAATCATTCTTCCTGTTACAATATTATATGCATAGTTTTACACATCCATGTTTATAGTGACATTTCACAAAGATTTTTACGTTTAATGTCAGTTTTGACTAAATTAATTTAATTAGTTTGACAATTCTATTCAGTTTTAATCAAACTTCAGTCATCTGTATTGTCTAGCTAGTCTAGTTTAAACAGTCACAAGATTGCAAAAATCTGATTTATTTGGATTCAGTGAAAAATGTCCCAAATATTTAATGATATACTCAAAAAAAATGGCTTTTGACCTGTTAAAATGACTATCATTAATATTTGAACAAGTAATAGACAGTAATTAACAGAATTAACTTGAGATAATATATTCCATGGTCTGTTGAAATGCATGATTCTGATAAGCTGCAGACTTTTTGGCATGTTAGTCACATTACACAGACTTGTGTAAAGAAGTGTTTGCCCACCTAACTAAATAAATGGTCAGCTCACCATTTACTGCTGGTATTGTGTTCTTTTTCTGAGAGGTATTGCTAGTTTAACGCCACACATAATAGGACACACACCTTCCAAAAAGTTCAACTTTTTTCGTGTCAGTCCACAGAATATTTTCCCAAAAGGCTTGACAAAACTGAAACGAGCCTTAACCTATTTATTTATTGTTTGTTTGTTTTTTGATCAGCAGTAACTCTTGTAACTCTGTTATGCAAATCATTTTGCCCAGTCTTGAGTCATGAGCACTGACCTTAATTGAGGCAAGTGAGGCCTGCAGTTCTTTAGATGTTGTTATGGGGTCCTTCGCGACCTCTTGGATGAGTTGTGGCTGTCTTTGGATAATTTTGGTCTGCCAGCCAATCTTGGGAATGTTCTCGACTGTTCATGTTTTTGCCACTTTTAAATAATGGCTCTGACTTTTCTCTTACAGGACCAAAGCTTTAGTAATGGCTTCATAATCTCTTCCAGATTGATAGATTTGACTACCAAGATGATTTCTAGCTTGTGGGAATATTTTTGTCTATTTCACTTTGACTGGAAGGTCCTTTTTAAGTGATGATTTGATTGCAAACAGGTGTGACAGTAATCAGGCCTGGGTGTGGCTAGAGAAATTGAACTTAACAAGAGTTGTTTTAACAGGGGGGGCAAACACTATATAGTTTGGATTTTGTTTATTTTCCTTAATAAAAAAATCTTCATTGTAAAGTGCATTGTGAGTTTGCTTGTGTTATCTTTGACTAATATTTAAATTTATTTGGGCAACGCAGTGGCGCAGTAGGTAGTGCTGTCACCTCACATCAAGAAGGTCAACAACAACAACAAACATGGAAAAAATAAGAAAACAGTAAGGGGCAAACATTTTTTTCAAACCACTGTATGTATACAGTACATATATAAACAACTTGTAATGATAAAAAAATCTTTTAACAAAATCCATCAGTTATTTTTGTGTTCATGTTTATTGTATTTTTATTTTCTCCACAGTTTCAAAAAAAAAAAAAACTTTATTTTTACCCCATGAACAGCCCTAAAATTTCAGGACATACCCTTTTGTGTGTATTTGGTTAGGAAATACCTGCATCACTCACTCAAACACACACACACAAACACACACACACATACACGTGCACACACACACAGCCTACATATCTGTCTCCTCTGTTTGTCCTCATCCATGGTGTGACGGATAGCCAGATGACCTAGTGTCTAAATATTCCCATCATGAATAAATGAAAGAGAGAGAGAAACACACACACACACAATCTAAATGCATCCTCACTATCAGATGGAGGGTGACGCTTGGTGTCTTCATTCTTTGACAGTTGCATTCATGCACATTTTATGGGATTGCTGTATAAAAACCTGGGATATCCACTGAGCACTGATACAGTGAGCATATCTGTCTCTATGTTAGAATGGATTGAATGGGTTTTTTTTTACTAAAAAATAATAAATAAAAAGGGCCAGACACAGACTATTCTGTAATTATGTCTGTGTGTTTTCATTTATTTATACACAGATATGAAAATGTTGTCAAACTAGCATCTAATTTTACTGCTGCATTTTTTTTTACAGAAATCTGAAGTTTATTGTTCATTTACCCATGATATCATGCATGCTTTATGTATGTGTACTGTATCTATTCATGCGTGTGTTTAATGTCATGCTCAGGAGAGCATTTTTGTGTGTGAGAGATTTTTTTGTTTGTTTGTATGTTTATTTGTTATTTATTTATTCTTGGGTCTGGACAGCATGACTTCTAAATTATGAAGCAGGCCCCATTCTTTCTTTCAGTGAAAAATAACATCTGTCCTGCAAATGGAGAGCTTAGTGTGTCTGTATAATTTATGGTAAAAGCCTCCAGAGTATGACATAAAATATATATTGAGAAGTCCACAGTAACAAATAAAAATAAAGTAAGAAACTGAGGTAAAAAAGAAATTAAAAAGGAAGGTCAATTCTTATGGCAATGAAATATATTAATATATTCAGGCATAAGGCAACTTCCTATATTGATTAATATAAATGAAGATAAAGCTCAAATATTTATGAAGTTGTTAAATCTCTACTAAAAGACTGTCAAATTCATGTGGTCACAGTCAGCAAATAAAAAACCTGAAAGAATCACATGTATATGAGTATTCACAGCATTTGCCATGAAGCTCTAAATTAAACTCGGGTACATTCTGTTTTCACTGATCATTCTTGAGATGTTTCAGCAGCTTAATTGGAGTTCACCTGTGGTAAATTCAGTTGATGAGAATGATTTGAAAAGGCATAAACCTGTCTATATAAGGTCCCAGGGTTGACAGTGCATGTCAAAGCACAAACCAAGCATGAAGACAAAGGAATTGTCTGTACACCTCTGAGATAGGATTGTCTCGAGGCACAAGGCTGGTGGAGGTTACAGAAAAATTTCTGCTGCTCTGAAAGTTCCAGTTAGCACAGTGGCCTCCATCATCCGTAAGTGGAAGATGTTTGGAACCACCAGGACTTTTCCTAGAGCTTGCCGGCCATATAAGCTGAGTGATCGAGGCAAAAAGGCCTTAGTCAGGGAGGTGATCAACAACCCGATGGTCACTCTGTCTGAGCACCAGCGTTCTTCTGTGAAGAGAGGAGAACCTTACAGAAGAACAAACATCTATACAACAATCCACCAATCAGGGCTGCGTTTCCCAAAAGCATCGTAAGCCTAAGAAGTTCGTAGAAATGATCGTACGACTGATCTTAATATTACGGTCTGTTTCCCAAAAGCATCGTAACTTAAGTAGCACTTGAAAATCTTAGTGGATCTACGAGTGCTCTGGAGTAATCGTAAAGCCTTAAGTGCATCGTAAGGAGACAGAGTTATGAGGGCACCTGCTGGACAACCGGCAAATTGCACCTACAATTTACTTCTCTTCAAAGTCATTATTCATTTTATTTGTACGTATATCTCTATTCATTTATATTTTCTACACATTACACAATTCAATATACAAATAATAATGAATAAAGAAAAAAATAAAAATTACATAATAAATGTTAGAATGAAAAAAAAAATGTAAGAGCTTATTTATTTATTTATTTATTTATTTATTTATTTACTTATTTATTTATTTTGATGTGAGATAAGCAATTTTTGATAAAGAAATTGATAAATAATTCTACTTAATTAAGGTTTCATATAAATATCGAAAATGATGCTGATGTCATTTCCGGCAAGGACTGTTAGAATTAGTTTTATGCGAGATTGGAGCAAGACAGTGTTTTTACAGTACGACATTTCCAGTTAATTTATGTTTTTAAACTGGCTCAAAAATATTTTTTTTTATGTTATTCGAGTTGAATATACATTCACACAAGTAGAAGAAGAATTATATGGATTGCTATAACATGTGCAACAATAACGAGCCATTCTATAGCGTGACATTTCAGCACTTAACAAACGGATAGCGACTCCTAAGTTGCACTTAAAGCTGGGCTACGTGCAATTGTGTTAAGTGCATTTTTGGGAAACGCACGTGAAACAATAACGAACGTTCGCAAAATGACTCGTAGAAAACGCTCTTAAGTGCTAAGATCAATCGTTATCGGGAAACGCAGCCCAGGCCTGTATGGTAGAGTGGCCAGACGGAAGCCAGTCCCCACCTGGAATTTCCCAAAAGGCATCTGAAGGACTCTCAAACCATAAGATACTAAATTCTCTGGTCTGATGAGACTAAAATTTAACTCTTTGGAGTGAATGCCAGGTGTTACGTTTGGAGAAAAGCAGGCACCGCTCATCACCAGGCTAATACCATGCCTACAGTAAAGCATGGTGGTGGCAGCATCATGCTGTGGGGATGTTTTTCAACAGCAGGAACTGAAAGACTAGTCAGGATAGAGGAAAAGATGAATGCAGCTACATACAGAGACATCCTGAATGAAAACCTCCTTCAAAGTGCTCTTGACCTCAGACTGGGGCGACGGTTCATCTTCCAGCAGAACAATGACCCAAAGCACACCGCCAAAATATCAATGAAGTGGCTTCACAACAACTTGGTGAATGTTCTTGAGTAGCCCAGCCTGAGCCCAGACCTAGATCCTATTGAACATCTCAGGAGAGATCTGAAAATGACTGTACACGGCCGCTTCCCATGCAACCTGATTGAGCTTAAGAGGTACTGCAAAGAGGAAGGGTATTGTGTGTAGAATTTTGAGAAAACAAATAAATTTAATTCATTTTGGAATAAGGCTGTAACAAAAAAAAAATGTGGAAAAAGTGAAGCACTATAAATACTTTCCATATGCACTGTATTTGTTGTTGAGTTTATTCAAGCCTTTCTGCAACGACGAGTCACACACAAATGCTTTTACAAAGTTTGCAATACGCACACCAATTAACTTTGCACTGTTTTTGCACGTCTGCGGTAAAAGTAACATTAAAAAGTTAATATACAAACTTTATAGATATCCATTATTTCACTGTACAAAATTAACCTGATTGAATACATTCCATCACATTGCGGCGGGCCTCAAAATCCATATATTTGATATTTGAATGTCTAGAAATAAAAAAAATTATAAAAAGAGATTTGTAGTATTTATGATTGTGAGTGTAGTCACATTATACCTACACACAGTTCTGTCCAAACAGCTCCCAAAGTTTTTTTTTTTTTTTGCATCATAGGTGTTATTTAAAATGCACACATTTATTTTTCCATAATTATCCTATATGGAAAGTAAATCAGAAATAGCATATTTTAGTAATGTGAACTTTTTAAGTAATTAGAAAATGTATGTTTGGCTTATAACAGTTATGATAACTAAAAATTATAATGAATATTGTTCTAGGTTTTAAAGATTTTCTGTAATGAGAAGCTTAAAGTGATCTTAGAAAAAGTTAACCCAAAGAAAATTGTACCATATTTGACTTGCTCTCTTCCTTCTTTGGAGTAGAAAAGATGGTCACACTTTAAGGCACAACTCTCACCATTAACAAACTATTTACCAAGACATTTGGCTTAATAATTGGCTATTTATAGTTAGTAAGGTAGTAGGGCTTAGGTATTGGGAAGGATAAGAAATGTAGAATAAGATTATATTTTATAAGTAGTAAACAGCTAATATCTTAATAATAGGCAGGTGATGGTATTAACTGTTTAACTAAAGCCGTACCAAAAAGTTATTATGAAGATTTCAATTACACATTTGTGTCCAGATTACTATAACAAATAAAAGCTCAAACTTTGAAGCTCCAAAAACAACATTAGAACTTTATTTTATATGTTGTCATTTACTCACCTTCATGCTGTTGCACATCTGAATGACTTTTTCTTTTTCATGAAACACAGAGTAATTCATAAGATACAGGTGATGCAGAAGAATTCATGGCTTAGGCAGAAAAAAATAGCTTACATTGATAACAAACAATTACTTTTTAAAAAATTTGTTTTACACTTGATCAAATATTTCAAAATAATAATCTTATGTGTTTTATTAAAAAAAGCACTCATTCTTGTTGTAATATTTTGTAATAACATTACATTATAGGAACTTAGCAGCAATACAGGCCATCAGAAGATGAATGAAGTCTGTATTATTGATGGCTGGAAAAGTTGAACTGGTGTCACACAACTAGCGATCACTTTCCAGAGATCGCTGGTTCTCACACGAACTCTCAGGACTTCCGCATTCCCCAGGACTACACATTCATACATGCACTGCTCCCGGACACACACGCCTGCTCAGTCATCTATCCTGATTGCATCACCAGCTGGACCTTGTTCACAGACTGATTTCATCCTATTCATAAGCCACTCTCTCACGCTACCAGTGGGCTGAGTCTTGTTTTCCCAGTGTGACATTACGAAGCGTTTCTCCCTGTCTTGCTTATCCGTGTTTAGACCCTAGCTTTGCATTCTTGTTATCCTGTTTAGCCGCCTGCCTTTAGACCTATTGCCTGTTATATTGAACGACGATTCTGGACTGCCTTTACATACCCGTTTGCACCTGATTTGACCATTGCTTGCCTGACATTGAATAAACTGCATATTGGATCTTACCTCCTGTTGTCTCCTGTCACTCCACCCCAGTCGTGGTAACAACTGGTAAAGCAGTTGAGCCTGGTGATGGATGAAAGTGTTACACAAATCTTGAGTGTAATTTGATGAAAAGAGGTAAAAAAAAAGTATCTGAATGATGTATTCTGCATTATCTGATGTACGATATTTAAATTTTCATATTATAATACTTTGTGGTTTTTATTTTTAATAACACAATTTTTTTTTTGTGGCTTTTTGTTGATGTATTTATTGATGACTGTTATTTTCATTTACAAAATGAAAATTGGTCAGAATAACAAAATGTTTTCAGATTTTTTTAATTGAAATTCAGGGCTAAATTATGGACAAACTTTTATAATTAAATCCATAATCCAAAAAAATGTGGCTTATGCATATTTAATTTTATTTGCGCACATTTTTGTTTAAATAATTCAGCATTTTTGAGGTGTATGGTAACAAACTAATTAGTTCACATTAAACGCTAACAGCAGTTGAATAGGAAAACAGTAATTTAAGCCACTGCGCCTGTATTATCAAAGCAGCAATCCTGAACGCCCACACAGGAGACTGGACTATTAAACTCTACATGCCATGCTGTTGCACAAGACACATTCAATCCATTTGAGGCATTGTTAGGTTCTGTGAAGTAAGTGTGTACGAGTTGACCACATATTGATTTATTAATTGAATAAATGGTCACATTTTACATTGATGTTTCAGACAGTAGTTAATGTCAGTAAATGTATTTACTAACATGAACTAAGCATGAGAAATACTTGTACAGCAGTTATTAATCATAGCCAGGGCCAGACGGAATCTGCGGACGTTTTTTGCTATTTCTGCGGAGAATTTTGGTAAAAATCCGCGGATTTCTGCGGAATTATTTTGGGAGTATCCAGCGGAGAATCATAACTAAAACCTTAATATATTAAATAAAAAGTAATAAATTACTGAATAAAAACTGAATAAATTCAGATTTACACATTTACTCAAGTAAATAAACAGAATTAATAATGGGCTAAAAATCTGCAGAAATCTGTGGAATTTTGCGGAATTCTGCGCGCGCAGATTCGGTGTGGGCCTAATCAAAGCTCAACATTTGCTAGTGCAATATTAATAGTAATATATTAATGCTGTTGATTAATGAATGTACTGTGAATGTACTGTGAGTTTACATGAATTAACAATGAACAACTGTATTACATTAACTAACACAAACAAACAAACATGAATACTGTAATAAATGTATTATTTATTGTTAATAAATAGTTGAACCAACATTGACTAAATATAACCTTATCATAAAGTGTTACAGAGTAAATGTGTTTTCCATTGATGTATGATTTTTAAGGATAGGACAATATTTGGTTGAGCTAAAACCTATTTGAAAATCTAGAATCTGAGGGATGAAAAACATCAAAACACTATAGGAAAAAAATTGAGACATTTTTAGCAATCCATAATGATAATGAATTATATATTTAAAAAAATATTAAAAGTTTATGAAATTTATAAAATATCTTCATGGAACAGGATCTTTACTTAATATTATAACGATGTTTGGTATATTCATTCCGCTGTGGCGACTGATGAATATAGGGACTATTGCAAAATAAATTAATGAATGAATATATGGCATGAAATTAAAATCAACCATTTAGATTTTCAAACTACAATGCAAAAAAATGTATTTTTGGCTGTTGTCCACACTGTAAATAAAATGCAGGGTTCATTAACGTTATCCCAACACAAATCGATTAAGTTAATTTTAACAAACTTGGGTGAACTAAACATAAAATGTTAAATTTTATCCCCCCAAAAATCTCAAGAATTGTGTTGTTTCGGCTCATTTTAAATCCAACTAAAGTGTGGTCGTGGATCACAACAATTGTATGAAATATTTGTAATGATCTAATATGATGTGAATGCAAGTTTGGAAGTATTTACTCAGCAGAAAGATTAGCACTGTTACACAGGAAACCCTGACAGCTACACTTACAAAACCCAAACCAAATGATGCGATGGCTTGGGAATGATTTTCTTCCTGCCCCAGACAATATGTTTTGAGTAGAGCCAGGCATTCTCATGCTGATGCAAGAATTACTGATATGCATTTCTAAAAAAGAAAACAGAGATAGGATATAAAATTACATTTAGATTATTTCCAATAAGAAAGCTATTGAATAAGAATAAGAAATAACCTGGCATGTTTTGATCAGTGGTTATAATATCACAGCAAAACATCAAAATGTTGGATGGATTTTTACAGTATGGACTTGAATTATACAGAATTCAAGCACTGCAGCATTTCAACTGTTCAATAAAACAAGTCAACTGTAAAAAAATAAAAATAAAACTGTCATCAATACTGTGTGTCATGACAATGTTTTATGTTGAAAACATTCATTCATTTATTCATTCATTCATTCATTCATTCATTTTCAGCTTAGTGCTTTTATTAATCTAGGGTCGCCACAGCGGAATGAACCGGTAACTTATCCAACATATGTTTTACGCAGCGGATGCCCTTCCAGCTGCAACCCATCTCTGGGAAACACCCATACACTCTCATTCGCACAAATACACTACGGATTTACAATTTAGCCTATATAATTCACCTATACTGCATATCTTTGGACTGTGGGGGAAACCGGAGCACCCGGAGGAAACCCACGCGAATGCGGGGAGAACAAGCAAGCTCCACACAGAAATGCCAACTGACCCAGCTGAGGCTCGAACCAGCGACCTTCTTGCTGTGAGGCGACAGCACTACCTTTTGGTGAGAATTACTCATAGAGTAATTAGATTTAACTTGACAATGTAAGGCAAACATGTAATATTTTACAGTGTATACATTAACCAAACATTAAGATTGAATTTGTTTTAATATGACATTACCATTCATGTGATTACAGTGTTGAGTTTTCATTGTACCTGAGTAGATGAGTGGAGAGATGAGGAAGAGTCCCAATGTCAGCCACATCATGAGAAAGAGGTAAAAGAGTCACCCACTCTGTAAAAAACGCTGGGTTACAATCAATTTGTGTTGGGAAAACAAGAAAGAATTATGTTAACTTATTAGTCTTTAACAAATTTAAGTGGATTGAAACAATTACGTTTGGTTGAAATTGTGTTGCTTCAGCTTATTTAAAATAAGTAAACAGCAAACCAATACGGTTTGAAAGCATTTTTGCTTAAAAAGTTATTGAGCTATTTCAAATAAATTTAAAGTTTAATAAAATCCAATTTTTACAACAGATTTTAGTATCTAAACACCTCCTAATATAGATTTAATACCTCAATAGCATCAAATACTTACTAAGCAAACAAACAGAAAATAATAAATAAAAATATAGAAAGTAATGTAGAAAGCAATGTCTTTTTTACTTATTTACTAGCATCATACCAATATAAGGTGGGTATCATTTATAATCACTGATTGTCAATACTTCCAATAAATAACTGATAATAACTTTTCAAAAGTTCCTTTTTGCTGTAATGGCATTTCGCACACTTCTTGGGTACTTTCATTTAATCAAAAATGCTGTAAATATCAGAATATTGTTACAATTTTAAGTATAGTTTATTTTAACATATTATAAAATGCCATTTGTCACACTTTATTATAAGATTCATTAGTTAATGTTTGCTAATGTATTTTTAACAAGATATGGGATAAACAGTACTTATTAACCATAGTTTAGCATTTACTAATGCATCAATAAAACCCAAAGTTGTGCATGTAAACATTAGTTTGGTTAGATCTAACAATGGTTGTATTTCCATTAACATTAGCAAGAGTGAATACAGTAATTAATTGCATCCAAAATATTAGTTTGTTTTCAAGAGTTCCCACTTAGATATGTTCAGCATTTATAGCAGGTTTGACATGCTGTCCCGGGAGAAAACCCTGAGCTCACGGATATTTGAGCCCAGGGCTCCCGCCCGGTTAATAAGCATATCAGGAGATCCGAGATCAGGTAGGTCTCGATCGCTCCCCCTTTAGAAAAGGGAAAAAAAGAAGGAGATGGGGTGGAAGGGGGGGGGTTTCCAAAACGAAGATGGAGCAGTAGGGAGAAAATGATCCATTTATAGTAAACTAGGATCACTCTGATTGGATTATTACTGATTACAGAAGAGCGGCCAGTCGTGCTTAATCATATCATGTGCTCCTCTCGAAATTAGTTAATGAAACTTCACTTAAAATAATACATGTCTGTATTATATATATTTATTATCTATATGTGATACACACACACATCTATAGAAACAAACTACACAAAACAATTTTGTTCATTCATTCATTTATTCATTTTCAACCGCTTTTCCGGGGCCGGGTCGTGGGGGCAGCAGTCCTAGGAGAGAACTCCAGACTTCCCTGTCCCCAGACACTTCCTCCAACTTCTCCGGGGGATCCCGAGGCATTCCCAGGCAAACTGAGAGACAGTCCCTCCAGCGTTTCATGGGTCCTGAGGCCTCCTCCTGGTGGGACATGCCTGGAACACCTCCCTAGGTAGGCATCTAGGCACCTGAAACAGATGCCCCATCACCTCAGCTGACTTCTCTCGATGTGGAGGAGCAGAAGCTCTATCTACTCCGAGCTCCTCCCGGGAGTCAGAGCTCCTCACCCTGTCTATAGTGGTGCACCCTGCCACCCTGTGAGCAAAACTCATTTCGGCCGCTTATATCCTAGATCTTGTCCTTTCGATCATGACCCAAAGCTTATGACCATAGGTGAGAACATAGATTGACCAGTAAATCAGCTCAGCTCCTTCTTTACCACAACAGGTCGGAACATTGACCGCATTACTGCTGCCGCTGCACCTTACCTCACTCATGAACAAAACCCCAAAATACTTGGGGTAAAGACTTTCCTCCAACAATTTTCTTTAATATTTTTAAATTTATACATCATTTGTAATTTTATAACTAACATTAACTAACTTTCTTGTGATAGCAAACCTGAACAAAGCTTAAATTTCACATTTAGATTACATTTAACATTGACATCATTTAGAAATAATTGTAGTATACTGAAAAGATGTTCGAGTAACATTTCTTATTATCATCAATGTTAAAAATGCATTTATTCAGGCATCTTTGGTGAACAGAATATTTTATGAATACTTGAAAGCAAATGTTTTTACAAACCACACAGAGAAGACAAATACAAAATGCATGTTTTTAATAAGTCAGTATTTCATCCATGCATATACTTGTATATACTCAAAAATATAGAATTGGAAATAAATAGTCATTACATTTCAGGTTATTAACTCACAGCACCTCCCACAAGATACTGTCGCACAGTATACATATATAGATTTATACTTTCTCCAGCCGAGTTACTGATTTGTCGTTAAACATTTCTCTTCATCACAACTGTCTTAAGTTTAAGCAGGCACAATGTACAGATTATTCAACTACAGTCCAGTCCGTTATTATGTGCTGCTGAAATCTGTCTGCAGGGAAACTGTAAATCTTTCTTTAATATACAATTTGAGGGAAAGTCGTTGTAAAGAAGTTAATATTGCAGCAGGTTAGAGTAGATGGTAAACTTTGACAGGGATAAAATTAAAATAGACAACTTAGGTCTGTTTGCTGTAATGGGGTATATGCACACAGACTTCTAATTTCAGCCAGGCAGCCTCAGCGCTTTTGTTGAACTGGCTTTTTATTATAAAATTGCCACATTAAAGGTCTGATATCTTCAAAAATCAGTCATCTTCACTGCCTAATAGATATACAATATAAAGTGGGTTTCAAACCGGACAAGAAGCACTGCATTATACTCCATTTCCTGCCACCATGTCTTTAAAATATGACAGTTTATTTTACCATAGTACATTTAATAGAGTTTTTACACTCGCCTGCTGATTCTGACGGCACTAGCAGTTACAAAGTCTTTCTTCTCGTTTTATGTTTGAACAACCAAATAAATGCTTGAGTCTATTAAAATGAATGTATTGTAATTACATTACATCGATGCTGTAAAAGGGACCATATGAAATTAAAAATAGTCACATTAAGCTTTCACTGGAAGTTTATCATTGGCTGAAAAAAACTAGCTGTGCATATACCCCATTATTTAAAGCTATGAAATATTCCTTTTTTTTTTTTTGGAACATAAAAAATAATAATAGTACTGTTGAAAAAGTGTAAAACAGAGCTTGAAATGAACAAATGTGAGAGTCAAATGCGAGTCAAAACAAATCGATGTTAGCAGGAATGTGAATTGGTATTTTAAATGGCAGTTGACCAATAATTTCGTTATGAATTCTACTTATCTGAGAGTGTAATATGTTTTAACATGATAATCCGATCACAAAAACAGGTTGTAATTATATAAAAACTATTATCTTTTTAACAAGAGCAGCTCTTAATAAAATTGTGTTCAGTGTCTCAGAGCAATCGCTTATAATCACTTATAATGTAAAACTGCAACATTCGTCAAACATCTTCGCAAATTTGTAATGTTTAGAAATCAACAAATAAAAGAAGTCTTTCAAAAGAGAAGCTTCCTTATGGTTTTCCACGAAAATAAAATGTTTAATTGCAAAGTAATGGATGAAAACAACAATAAATTAGTTTTGTGATTTTGATGTAATCATTATTGTTATTAATATTATTACATAAAATTATTTTATAAACAGTTAAAGTCAGAACTATTAGCCCCCCCTTTTTTTATTTTCTTTTTTAAATATTTCCCAAATTATGTTTAACAGAGCAAGGAAATTTTCAGTTAATTTTTTAAAAAACATTTTAAGGTCAATAACATTAGCCCCTTTAAGCTTTATTATTTTTCAATATTCTACAGAACAAACCATCGTTATACAATAAATTGCCTAATTACCCTAACCTGCCTAGTTAACCTAATTAGCCAAGTTAAGCCTTTAAATGTCACTTTAGGCGAAGTGTCTTGAAAAGTATCTAGTCAAATATTATGTACTGTCATCATGACAAAGATAAAAGAAATCAGTTATTAGAAATGAGTTATTAAGATTATTACAATTAGAAATGTGTTGAAAAAAATCTCTGCGTTAAACAGAAATTGTGGAAAAAATAAACAGGTGGGCTAACAATTCTGACTTCAACTGTACACACACACACACACACACACACACACACACACACACAGACACACACACACACATATATATATATATATATATATATATATATATATATATATATATATATATATATATATACAATCAACAATTTTATGGTAGACATAGTGTAGTGCTCTGTAAAAATTATCTGTAAATTCGCAGTTTTACGTATTTTGTGATTCATGCTTTTCTTTTTATTTATGCATTTGAATTACATTATTGGATCTTGATTTTTCCTCCAACAACTTTTGATGTTAAAACATTTTGAAAAAGGGACTTTTATTGCCATTTTCTATATTTTGAAATGAGATATTGTAAAGTACAAACAAAAATGTTAATAAACTGGTAATGCACTGAAAAAAAAAATTATAATAATATACAATTTACATGGGTAGAATTTAAACAAACAAATTAAATTTAGTAATGCTTAACCTAATTTGTTTGATTAAACTCAGCCTAAACTATTTTTTACAACATAAAAAAATTTGTAAATCCAAGAATTCATTCATTCTTTCGTTTTCTTTTCGGCTTAGTCCCTTTATTAATCTGGGGACTCCACAGCGGAATGAACTACCAACTTATCCAGCACATGTTTTACGCAGCGGATGCCCTTCCAGCTGCAACCCAACACTGGGAAACACCCACACACTCTTGCACACACTCACACACACTACGGCCAATTTAGTTCACCCAACTCACCTGTACCACATGTCTTTAGACTGTGGGGGAAACCAGAGCACCTGGAGGAAACCCACCAGAACACAGGAAGAACATGCAAACTCCACAAAGAAATGCCAAATAACCCAGCCGGGGCTCGAAATCCAAGGAATCATCTTTGAATAATTGTTTTCTGTGCATTTTTTTCTGTTATCTTACTAACTTATATATATTATTTCATAAACAATATAGTATTTAAAATCTAAACTAAAATCTAAAAGTCATTTTGTTAAACTGTAGAGTTGAATTTCCAACATTAAAAGTTGACAGAGCAGAGGTTAGGGTCCCATTACAGTAAATTAACAGAAAACGCCTCTGAATCACAAAATACAGAAACTGTTTTTACATTGTTATATTTCTGTATTGATTTAATCTTTTTCTTAGTTTTAACAATAGTAATATTAATAATATTAATAATAATAACAATAATATTATTAATAATAATAAAAGAAAAAAGTATTTTTGACCAATGACCAAAGCATTTTCATTTGCAACTGGCAGATGTGCCAAATAAAACAAAATTTGCTAAAACAAAATTTGACTAAAAATAACCAATATAATAAACGCAAGGCCTCTGAATCACCTCTGAAGATTACTTTTCTCAGTGCTTGGCTCTGTGTTGGGGTTTAAAAATATGATAACAGGACACATACTAACAACAACACAACTGTGTGACTGTAAAATCTTCCCTGTTCCACCTGTAAAGGCAGAGGAATGACCCCCAAAACCCTCATATACTGTAGGAAGACACATTAGGTTATACTAAAACAGGCCTTGGTACATCTCCGGGGAGAAAATTACAGGAAAGTGCAATAAAAATAAATATAGTGTGCATCTGATCACTTCTTTAACAACATTCGTAGATTACGCTCGATCCACTAACAAAATATAGTCACATTACCTGAAAATAGAAGGCCAAAATATGTATCATCAACGATGTACCATCCGCCTGCTGGAAGTAGCTCCAGTAACTGTGCTTCAGGACAATCGGGGACGTTTTAGGGAAGTCCAGCCTCCATGGCATCTGTTATTGGCGTTTCTCACTGGCCGTTTCTCTCACTGGTAAGTGCTGTCTCCTTAATGTTGACCGTGGGCCTGGTCGGCAAGTCGGGTTGAGGCAGTAGAGATGAAGACGAGGCTGCTGGACTCAGAGCAGGGCTGCTGAATCTGTGACTGGTCCTGGATCAGAGCGAGCGTTCAGGAGATCAATGATCTCGGTGTGTGAGGCCTTTTTGGCCACTGACAGAGCTGTGTGTCCATCCTGATGGAGAAAGAAAGAGATTTCTTTACTACTACTACTATATGCTGTGTTTACTGTGTTTTTTAACATATGTTGAAGTCAGAAATTTTTATCCCCCTAAATTATTAGCTCCCCAGTTTATTTTTTCAATGGAGAGACAATTTTTTCAACACAAATTTTTTCAACACATTTTTTCTAAACATAATAGTGGTAATAACTCATTTCTAATAACTGATTTATTTTATCTTTGCCATGATGACAGTAAATAATATTTGACTAGATATTTTTCAAGACACTTCTAAACAGCTTAGAGTGACATTTAAAGGCTTAACTAGGTTCTGTTTTTCAAAAATGTATTCAAAAGCCACATTCACTATAGGTGAATTGGGTAAGCTAAATTGTCCGTACTCAGTAATGTATGTGTGTATGTACTTTTCCTCCAGGTTGGGAGTTAAGCGTTGGGCTGACAACCCACCTCGTAAAAATTAGATGTAACGAAACACCAACATGGTGCAGTTAAATATCAACTTCGAAATAATGAGCCCTGGGAGTAAGTAATTTTCCAATGGATAAAAGCAAGACCAATAAATAGTTTAAAATTGAATCATCTACTTTTCACCACATGGTGGCAGTGTTGCATTACCTTGAATTGAAGTAAGGGCTCAATCATGGCTTGAAGTGGCAATGTTGGGTTCCAAGTTTTGCGTTTTCATCAGAAATGTTCTTTAAAACATTTTCAGTATATTTTATATATATATATATATATATATATATATATATATATATATATATATATATATATATATATATATATATATATATATATATATATACAGTATATGAAAAATCCTATTTGAAAATATCATTGCCTGACATTTTTACCGTATTACTTATATTTTACCGTATTTTGCCATATTAATACCACTGGAATGATTGGAATGCAACTAAATTCCTTCAAAGTTATAAATGATTGCCAAAAACTATTTAACAGCTTGATAGCTTGGCTACAAAGGCATTTTTATTTCTATTAAAGCAAATAAGCCTGAAAAGCTTCAAACTAAATATGCACTTTACTTGCATAAACATTCACTTTTATGAAGATGGAAAAAGTGATCAATAATTGATGCTCCAAATATAAGACAAAAAATAATAACAAGTTCGGTCTCAAAAGTGTCTGACTCATATAACTGCAAAACAAATGGCTGCAGAGAACTAATTGTCTCTTGAGGGTCTTGAATGACTTCTTAGTCATTTGTATATACATTACCGGTCAAAAGATTGGGGTCAGTTTTATTTTTTTTTCTTTGAAAAAATATATATTCTGTTTATTCAAGGTGGAATTTATTAAATGTAGAAAAAAATGTACATTTTGAACAATTGCTTTCTTATTGTATGTAGTTTCAAATAAAACTATTATTCCAGTCATTATTTCTTTTATTACTAATACCATTATTGTTATTATTTTTAACAACAACAACAACAACAATAATAATAATAATAATAATAATAATAATAATAATAATATTATTATTATTAATATTATTATTAAAATTAAAGTAATTTCTAAAGGATCATGTGACTCTGTAGACTAGAGTAATGGAGCAGAAAATTCATAATTAAAATCACTGTAATAATTGATTAAATTAAATTATAAACTACTTTTGAAGAGTTATTTTATAGTGCAATAACATCTCACAACTTTACAAATCTTACTGTATTTTAATTAAATAAATGCAGCCTTGGTGAGCAGGAGAAGCTTATTTTAAAACATTTAAAAATCATACTGACCCCAAACTTTGACTGGTAGTGTATGTGTACATATATATCTTCTGGGTCAAAACTTCAATGTCATTTGTACTGTATAATGCTTAATAATATCACCTTATCTGTGAGTGTCAGGTCACAGTCTGGTCTCTCCAGCAGTATTTTGGCGATCTCGGTATGGCCGTGTTCACAGGCACACATGAGAGCAGTGGAGCCATCTCGATCCTGAAGGTTCACTTCCGCTCCGCTGTCCAGAAGAACCTGCACCATTGTCGCCCGTCCATGACTGACCGCAAGCATCAGTGCTGTCTGCCCTGACTAGTGGAGAATCATAAATAGCCTTATTTTTTTCTTAGCCCTACAGTATGATGCTTTGCATAAATTGTGAGTAGTTTCGGCTAAACTGTAAACAATCTAAAAACATGACTCAATGACCATGTGTCATTATTCACATTATATTCATCCAGTATTAAAAGACAACTAATAGAATTCACAAATTATTGTCAGAAGACCACAAATAATCCAAAAAACTAGAAACAAGTCTTTCTGTAAGAACATTAAGGATGTATATCGATTCTCACTTTAGCAAACAAAAAGAAGATAACCTGTAGGAACAAAACTGTGAACTAAGAAGGTCTTTAGCCACAGATATACTTGTCAAATTATCATGTTTTATGTTATTTTCATGATGGATAAATGGATTATTTGCTGCACAACCTATTTGAAGTGATTTTTTTTTTTTTTGAATATAGGTTCCACCATATAAGTACAACCAATAATAATTCCCGTGCAGCTAAAGGTGGATGTAAAACCGATATTATATATATATATATATATATATATATATATATATATATATATATATATATATATATATATATATATATATATATATATATATATATATATAATAAATATATAACATTTAAAAAACACTGCCTTGATAAACAGAAGGCTTTTCTTAAAAAAATAAATAAATAAATAAAAATCATGAAGTCAATAACCGTGTGTCATTATTCACAGTTTATCCATCCAGTATTGAAATGCAACTATTAGTATTAACAAATTACTGTCAGCAGACCACAAATATAAACTATTTTCATGATGGATAACTGGATTATTTGTAGCACAGCCTATTTGCAGTGATTTGTTTTTCCATTTTCTTGAATTTAAGTTCCCCGAACCAGAAGTACAACCCATAGCATGTCCCTTGCGGCAAAAGGTGGATGTAAACCATCATCATTGCCCTTCAATCAGATAAATGTATAAAATAAACAATCCAGCACTTTTTTATATTTAATCTTTATAAACTGAACTGCTAACAACAGATTGTCTTACATGATGATTGTAAATAAATACTATGTATATCTATAAATCTATTGAAGATACCATTTTCGATACAGGAGTTAAGGAAGAAAATGTTACTGTTCGCCAAAATAAATTGTGTATGGTATCTTATACACTAAAATAGTTAGTTACTTTATAGTTTTTTTGTGAACTCTTCTGTTGCTAATAAGACTTTGACAGCAACAGAATTGAGACATTTATACCTTTAAACCTAATTATTTAAATAGTTCCTGGCACTAATAAATCATAAAAAGACTATTAAACAACTCACTGTGCGATCAGCGATTAGTTGTTTTCCTTTTGATTACGGTATACTTTAACAGTTTTACAAAACAATTTCAGGGATCATTTTAATTTCTCAGATAGAACACAACTTTTAGTGCTTTATATCTTATCAGTAAGTGAAACTGACATCATTTCCTTTACCTCACATTCTGGCCGTTTGTTCGTTTAAAGGCAGTATATGATACGATAACAGAATTGATGCAAGTTTTATGGACAGACGTTTGTTTAAGTTATTTAAAACAGTTTAATGTTGTAAACAAGACACTTACAGTACAATTACTGTATATAAAACCAATAAAACCATTAAAAATAACGACTTTGGACACCAAATAATATAGAGGCAGCTGGAATCATAGAATCACCCATATAGCAAACGTCAGCAGGAAAGTGTATGTGTGTTCTTGCAGTACAGGATACTGCAGTGTGTCTCTGTGTGTACCTGGCTGGCGCGAGCATTGATTTTGCCCATTCTCAGTAGTTGTTGTGCCACCTCCATGTCCTCAGGATTTTCTGTCGCAGTCAGAGCTGCCAGCATTATAGCAGTGTAACCTGCCTTATTCTGGTGATCCACCTCACACAGGCCTGATGGACACACCATTGAACAGAACATTAATAAATTCAAGGAAAAGAGAGTGAGAGAGAGACTGATCTGTTTGCAAAGTAAAACATTAATAAATGTGTTGATGCAAACAAATGTTTCAGGAGGAAACTGCTGTTAGTATTGTTAATTAGTTATAATGAATGAAGCTTAATTCTGTAATTGAACAATTATTTAATATATCAGCCAGGTAATTTAGCTTTAATATAGTTTTAAAAAACTAGACAAGACATCCAATTGATAACTTGTATGATGCTTTGTTGCTTTTTTAGTTGCTTATTTAGCCCTCCTGAGAAATGTTAATTATTTGGAAAAAATTCCCACAAGCAGTTAAACACAGACATAATTATTTAACGGACTGTTAAACATATTCATTTAAAAAAAACTAATTACTTTTGTCTTTGCCAAACAAAGACAGTACGTGATTTTTCTAATTATTTTGCAACATAGTAGTAATGAGCGTAAAGTGTCATTTAAAGGCTAAACTAGGTTATTAGCACAAGTTGTTTAATTGGGCAAGTTATTAGATAACGGCGGTTTGTTCTGTAGCCAATAAAAAAGTAAGGGGTTTATAATATTATTACATTATTAATAATAATAATACATGCAAAAACAAACTAAAAGTAATAAGAAAAAGAGAGAAATATAGAGACGGGCGGACGGACGGACGGACGGACGGACGGACGGACAGACAGACAGTTAGATAGATAGATAGATAGATAGATAGATAGATAGATAGATAGATAGATAGATAGATAGATAGATAGATAGATAGATAGATAGATAGATAGATAGATAGATAGATAGATAGATAGATAGATAGATAGATAGACAGATAGACAGATAGACAGATAGATTTGTATCTATTGTATTGTTTTTAAACAGAAAAAACATTTTACAGGTAACTTTATTCTAAATATTGGACCTTATTTCTGAAATAAAAGAAGCTAGAAAAGTTCTGAAGAATTCATTATTATTGTATTATTATTATTATGTTTTAATTATTATTTTTTTGTGGAAATGGTGAAAAAAGACTGAGGACAGTTGCATGTGCTGGCCAGTTTGTTTTTTGTCTAATAAATGTTAGTGGGCTACAGTTTTTGAACTTTAACATTTTAACAGATTGCTGTTGCTTACTTTAACAGATTGATTGCTTTTTTGAGTATATATGATGTAATAAATTTGTATTTATTTTATTTGTCTTGTTTTAATTATATTTTATTGCAAATTTTTAGAAAATATTTTTAGTACATCAAAAAGTGTGGTTATGATGACATCTGACTAATCCAGCAAAAAAAGTACTGCTTGAAATGTCACTAAAATACAGTATTTAAATCTCAGTTAAAACTGAGGCATATAATTGCAAAATGTCCACCCCTTTTACCAGGCAGGCTACCGGCCTGTCATAGTATTTATTTATTGATGGAAGTACATATTAGTTAAGGCAAATTAATGTAAAGCGGGACCAAAACTTTTGCAACTTTACCTTCAACTGCATGTATATTTATTTGTATTTTCTATCAAATATCTGCATATGCCACCAAGAAAACATTTAGTTAAATTCTTCAAAAGTAAATTACTTATATTGTTCAAGCTAGTCTTGTTTCAGATAAGACCACACTAGTCTCTCACCTGTGTCTAGTAAGAGTTTGACCACAGTGAAGTTGGAATGGGACACGCTGTAGTGCAGAGCCATGTTGCCATTGCCATCTGCCAGGTTCACAATGTAGCGCAGCAGAGTCGGGGTGTGAAAGCCCACCTCTCTGAGGTACAGTGTGACTGTCTCAGCCTGAGAATCCTTCTGACTCGACACACGAAACCACTCCTGATACAACATCATCAGAACCTGCCTCTGAAATTCACACAGTCAAAGAATCATCACACTTCAGCAGAAGACAGATTTTAAAGTTATCATCCATATACAAAGCTTATTTTTTAAAGAAAAATAAAGATTTGTACCAAATAAATAGAGAAAAATATTCAGTTTTTTAACACCTTTTTAGCAATACGATAAAGAAATCACACACTAAATTAAAATTAATGATACTTTCTTTTAATAATAATTGTTTTATATTATTTTTGATGAAAGTACAAGTGTTCTTGATTTATCTTGCATTTAAAGGAACACTTTACTTTTTTTTGGAAATAGGCTCATTTTACAACACCACTAAAGTTAAACAAAGGAGTTTTACTCTTTTCAAATCCATTGAGCCGATCTTCGGGTCTGTAAGAAAAACTTTTAACTTAGCTTAACATCATTGAAGCAGACCTGAAAATAGTCCCCATCTAGGGAACTAAGTAACAGTGCTGCCTAATATCAAGGCATCCCAGCAATGTTCCTTGATTGTTTATGTCAGAATGAGAGTATTTAGCCACATCGACCTAGAAAATTACAACCTTTCATTAACCATTGGTATTGGTATATAATGTAGCCACAGAAGAGTCACGTTTTAAATAGGAAACTTGTCAAAACTTTTTTTTGAGTGAGATGCTAATGGTCTAATCCATTTCAATTATTTAAGCTAAACTAAGCTAAAAGTGCTCATGCCAGACCAAGAGTTGAATTAACGAATTCAAAAAAGGTAAATCTCAACTGTTTAACTCTAGGGCAGTTGTAAAATGAACATTTTCCAAAAAAACAAAAACTGTGTTCATTTAAAGGAAGAGTTCATTTAAACTTGAGAATTCCTTGTTCATTTATTCAGCTACTTTAGTGTTTAATGTTTACTACTTAGCCCTCTCACATTTGACTTGTTTTCTTCTGTTAAACACTAAGGCATTTTAACATACAATAGGATCAGTCTGATTCACAAATTAATTGTTCTAATCTAAAACAAATACTTTGTTACTGTCCACAAATGCTTCTCAGTACACTGAAGGTAATACATTGACATAAACTGCTTACCATTTCTTTATTTGGAGCAGAAACCTCTGCCATGCGATCCTTCAGGAAATGACAAGCAGCCATGAAGTTCTTATCAACTAACTCACTGCAACGACACAGATTGAGCTGTAATTTAAATCACAGGGGCACAGTACACTTATAACGTATGTGTAGGACTGTACAACATAATGTCTGTTCTGCATGTTTTCCAGGTAAGGAAAATTAATAAAAGAGAGACAAGTATAGTACATATTACAGGTATAGTCTAGAACCTATTGTGAAAAAATAATAATAGTAAAATACATAGAATTAAATCATGCATCATTCTAATATATTTCAATGTTTATGTAAAATGTTTTCAAATACAGAAAGGCTGCAGACCTGAGCCTTGTGAAGAAAGTCTGTATTTGATAGATATGGATTGCAATGCAGGTTGGTAATCTGAAATTTGGTAACATGAGTTGAGATTGACTAGGCCTCTCAAGCAAACTGTTACCAACATTTGAATGACACAAACATCTGCATTACTAACTATAGCACATGCAGATTCTGAAAAAAGTTCTGTCCCTTGAGGAGTAGGAATTGTGTTTACATTTACACATATTTGATTATATTTTTTTACATTCTGTATGTGTGGGTCTACCTACAAAACGTTTTGGATTGGTAAGACTTAAATGTTTTTATTATTATGCTAAGGCCTTTTTGTTACCAGAAATAGAGTAAAACAGTAAAATATTATTACAGTGAAATAATTTTACATTAAAAATGTATTAAATATTTGAATATGCCTTTTTTGTGTGTGTGAGCTGAATTTTCAGCAGTTGTCAGTGTTATGTTTTGTTAAAAGTTATGCTGCTTAAAATTATTTTCAGAATTTGGTAAATAGAAAATTTTAAAGAACAGCATGGATTTAAAATTCCTAATTAAATGTCAAATGTTGCTAAAATTAACATATTCACCGTAACTTAATTATTGAATAAAAATAATAACTACTTTTGAAAAAGAAAACAAATTATACTGTCTACAAACTTTGGCTTTTTCCTGTTAATTAATGAATTAATTTATTTCATTAATAATCCATACTACCACTACATAGCTGCACAATAATACGCTGTATATCTCAGCTGAATTTAATGTAGTTTATTTGTCTAAAAATGAGAACTATAGCATGACATAAATACATTTTAACATTTGACAACCTTCTCCCTATTCCAAAAACACATATTTCACAATGAAAACAATGTTTTTAATTATCCTAAAAGAAGACTGCACCTGTAGCTTTTTCCATATGTTATATGTTTTTTTGCTTCAGCCTTTTGTAGTGAAGCAGTGCTTTAAGTGGACCATACACTGGACATATTAAACCTGTCACTCAACACATAGACTTTCCAGCCAGATGATGGGCAGAACAAAAGGCAGGATTGTGTCTGATTCATAACACGGGCTCCTGCCTTGAGAAACGTGCATGAAGGGTCACTGCACACTTTAATGTGGTAAGCCAGCTCATATTATCAGCTAATGAGCTTTTCACACCAGCTTGAAAAAGTAAAAGGGACTAACACAAAATATGGTCATGCTCAAAATTACCTGCACCCTTGGTTAATATGAGCAAACGACACGCTGTGAAAATACATTTGTGTGTTTTTTTTTTTATTATCTTTTGTTAAAAAAAATAGTTAACTGGGTTATTAAAAAAATGAAAACAAGGAAGTAATCTCATTTTCTAGCCCATGTTGGTGATCTTTCTTCACTCTATATTGGGTTTGTGTCATGGGACTGGGGTGGCCAGGGCAGAACCTTACTTTTGTACACAATTTTTTTTGTTGATTTGGGATTGTCCAGTTGTGGATCATTGTCCAGAAGATCCCATCATGGTTTATTATAAGACTTATTTTTAAGTGGAATTATTTTTTTATTGATATTTGCTTTAATCTAAGCAATGTCCAGGACTTTTGGCATAAAAAAACTGTAACACTCCTGCAGTTTATTTGACCTTGAATACAAGGTTTCATCTGAAAACTTATTTTCTACAATTCACCTCTCAAAGAAATTTGCCACACAAGACATTAGACCCGTATCCAGTTTCAGGGAGATTCATAACATCGAGATTTGATTCAAACATCTTTATTAAAGACATAGTTTATCCAAAAATGGGGAAATAATACTCACTATTTACTCATCTTCAATTGTTTACAAAGCCTTATGAATTTCTTTCTTCTGTTGAACACAACATTCAATTTTGAAGAAAGAAACTTGTAACCACTGACATCCATAAGAAAAACAGATATTAAAAACTCAATGATTACCAGTTTCTAAAATTCTTCAAAATATCTTCCTTTGTGTTCAACAGAAAAATAAAACGAAACTGAAACAGGTTTGGAAAAAGTGGAGGAAGAGTAAATGATGATAGAAATTTTATTTGTAAGTGAGCTATCCCTTTAATGGTGGAAATGCTTTACCTATTTTCTTACAGCCATTTTTTATATTGTGAAGCTCAACTGTCTCTTGCTGCATATCAGCACTACTCTATTTCACTCAATACTTTGGAGGAATAACAATGTTGGCCTTGTGTTTTATATTGAAGAGAGTCAAGGCTGGACTATCATGTTTATACTCACCATTGTGTGCTAAGAAAAGGAAATATGAATGGAAATAAACTTCAGAGGCATTTCACTCAATAACTTATCGAAATGTCAATACTTTCAGCCACTTTGTAGGTTTTTGTGATTTGTTTTAAATGAAAATTAAAAAAAGGGGGGGGGGGGGGGGCAAAACAAAGCAGATTTATTTTCACATCATTCTTTTTTCATTTTTACCAAGGGTGCCTATAATTTTGCCCATGACTGTATAAGTCTAGATCCCCGGTGTCAAACTCAGTGGAGGGCTGCAGCTCTGCACAGTTTTGTTTTAACCCTAATTAACATAACTAATCAAACTAATTGAGTCCTTCTGGCTTGCTTAAAACCTGCAGGTAGATATGTATAAGCAGGGTTGGAACTAAACTCTGCAGGGCCGCAACACTTTGACACGCCTGTTTAAGTGGACCATCTAAAATACCCTTTGAATAAGCTTCCAAAGCAGAGATGCCACTGATCTAAAATATATTGAATATAAATTCCACCAGTTGACCACATAACTCATATTAATATTAAGATTGTAAAGTTAAGCCCCCTCTTTTCCCCACGGCCCTCCATCTCACCTGACAGGCTGCTCCTCCTGGGGACTCATGGAGGCCTGGCAGACATCAGGCTCCTCAGAGCCCTCTGTCCCCTCCGCCTGCACCCCTTCACTCTGCTCCCCAGCAGCAGCAGCCTCCTCCTGGGCCGCCCCACTGTCCTCCTCTCCCTGCTCCACCTCAGGCTCGGAGCTTTCCACCTCCTCAACCGCGTCCTGATTCTCCTCACCACTGGAGTCCTCACTGGACGTGCTCTCATAACTGGACACACAGATAACTTGAGTCAAGCTGGTTCTTTTGATGAGAGGCCATTTTAGGGAATAAATTCAATTACACCTTAGTTTTGACATGCCAACCGACAATATATGCTTCAAAATCTATGATAAAAATTAATGATAATAATAATTATTTCTTTAATTTGTTTAGTTTTCAGTTATTATTTGTCAGAATAATAATAATGATGATTATAATGAGGATGCAGTTTTATAATAATTTAATCAGTTATCATCTTTTTCATTACTGTATTTAGGCATTAACCTTAAACAACAACAAAAGCAAAACAGTTAATTAACCCTTTCTATCTTGTTTTGTGTACTTGTGAATCTTTGTAATGACAAAACATTATTGATTTTAATGACTTTATTTTTTTTACAGCTGGATTGTTTTGAATTAAACAACATAATAATAAAAAAATGTGCAGTTAAATTCACGTTATCTATAATTAAACTACTACAACTAGTAGTAGTAGTAGTAGTAGTAGTAGTAGTAGTAGTAGTAGTTGTAGTAGCAGTAGTAGAAGTAGTAGTAGTAGTAGTATAGTAGCACGTATTACATTGTAAATCCCAAAAAGCTAACGTAACTCAAACCATTTGAGATAACAGATTGCAACAAACCAGTTTGAAAATCAATAATAATAATAAAAATATTAATAATCATCATCATCATCATAATCATAATTATTATTATTATACTACTAATAATAATAATAATAATATAAATAATAATAATTTGTTTATAATAATAATTATTTTATGTGCAAACACCACTCTAAATTGAGAAAAAAAATATTAAAATGGTATTTAAATCCATGTTTGACTTATACACAGCCCTTACCATAAATAGTACACTAATGTATAATGTCTGTTGTAAATGCACATGCAAAATGTTTGTGCTCACAAAATCAGTTTAAATAAGAGGGACCCCTGTGAGCTATGAGGGGCTCTTATATGTTGACTCCGTCTGAAGAAAGCTGCTCCTTCATGGATGTTTTCAGATAGGCAAGAGGAATGGCATTCCCTCAATTCCTCAAGGACACGGGTGAATGGAGGCCTGTAGCTGCAGGTCAGATGACTATACATTTATTAGGGTGTTTAGTACGAGGGCCTCTTTTGAGCACTTCAGGTCAGAGACATGCGCTGGTGGTTTATTATGCAACGCAGCAAATATCTTAGCAATCATCATTTCCAAATGTGATTAATCCAATGGGTTTGCTGGAAAGAAAATGAACACATTGGGCTGCCAAAGGCAGCGATTCAGCGTTTTTGATACTGCTGTTTGTGCTTGGCTGACAGCGCTAGCAGAATGAAATTATATTACGGTGGTTTGGGTCAAAACTGTGTGTAAATTCTGAAATCACCAGCTGTCATCAAACAACAGCAGTGCAGGGCCTTTCTCAGGATAATCACAGTCTATCAGACACAAACCCAAGCCAAAACTGCCAACACTCCCACACGATTTCAGACTTTATCATAGAATATTTCAAACAAGAATAATAAATGAAAGGTCATACATGCATGTCATTTGATAGTATTTGTGATAAAGGGTGTCCAGCATGCTTCGTTTTTATGTACTGATAAGACTAAATGAACATTTTCTTTGGTCAAAATCTTTTCAAGAAGAAGGATTTTTAAAGGTATTTGAATCCAAATGGGTTACAATACCAAAGAGCTCTGATATATGCTACTTAAAATAGATGCATTTATAAAAATAAGCTACAACCTCCTAGAAAAATCAGATAAAATCACTGAAAGTATAATATAATATAATATAAAATAATATAATATAATATAATATAATATAATATAATATAATATAATATAATATAATATAATATAATATAATATAATATAATATAATATAATATAATATAACATAATATAATTACTTTACTCACAGGACCATTCATATTGAAGTTGAAATTTAGCCGCACCATGTTAATGTTTCCTAACATCAATTTTTTTACGAGGTGGGTCATTAGCCCAATGCTCAACCCCCAACATGGAGGACCAGGACATACTTAATATATATCATTCATTTTCTTTTCAGCTGAGTCCCTTTATTAATCCGGGGTCGCCACAGTGGAATAACCACCAACTTATTCAGCATGTTTTTACGCAGCGGATACCCACTCAGCTGCAACACATCTCTGATAAACATCTACACACACTCATTCACACTCATACACTATGGACAAATTAGCTTACCCAATTCACCTGTACCGTATGTCTTTGGACTGTGGGGGAAATCGAAGTGCCCGGAGGAAACCCACGCGAGCGCAGGGAGACTACCTACTGCGCCACTGCGTCGCCTACTTAATATATAAAAATAATATAATATAATATAATATAATATAATATAATATAATATATATATATATATATATATATATATATATATATATATATATATATATATATATATATATATATGATAATATAATAAAAATACTAAATGTGCTGTAAACTGATGTTATTCGTAATCAGGCATGTAAACACCTTTATTTCATTATTACCGCTCTGACTAAAATGTGCATGTGCTTGGTTGTACACATATGCTGTGTGTAGTTCATCCAACTTTATAAATGAACTCCACGACATTTTGCTGTAGTTTACCTTATACTTGGCATACAGTAGGTAAACGTCTGTCTTCTGGGATCGATAGTATTAACAAGCAATAGGTACTAAAGTTGCATGTTTTGTACTTGGCGTCTTTTGTCAGAAATGCCCAGAAAAAAAGAATGACATCCTGGCTGGAAGGGAACACTGATGGATAATTCCAGCTAGCAGCATCAAGACCATCATTCCTCTAATTTGTCATGTTTGAAAGATGTGCATATATTGGTCAACATGACAGATCAGAGGAAATCCATTGTGGAAATAAAAAAAAAATGTATTAAACGTGCTAATCTTTCTTTTTTAGAAATCGTGAAGCTTTCTGATGTCAGCTGTTGTCCATTATGACTAGGCCCACATGGAATAAGAGCAGAAATCCACTGATTTTCCCTGATTTTAGCCGATCATTGAGTCTATTTATTTTATAATAGTTATGTATTTTTATAGTTTTGTGTAAATGTGCGTAAATTTCTATTTATTCAGTTTTTAAATTAATTTCAGTAATATTACTGATGGGCAGCACGGTGGCGTAGTGGGTAGCACAATCGCCTACTATAAAAAACTACTATTAGTGTGAGGTAAGTGCTGTTCCATATGCCTTTAACTCGACAATGGAACATTTAGAATCACACTGGACTAAAAAAAAAACACACACAGGAACTTGCCACCTCATTTTAGAAGTTCACCGTACTTGCAGTTCTCCAACTTTAAACTATTTTCTTTGGGCTTCAGAAAGAGAAGGGTTCAGCAGAATTTTAGCTCTTCCTTTCTGAAGCATATGGAAGGCAAACTGTTTGCCTAAGACTATCTGGATAATTATCTTATTGTTGAGGGCTGGTCAAATACAGCCGAGACAGAACCATCTCTAACACCAAGATAAACAAATCATTCACCAAACACATTGACAGGCAGACAGACAGACAGAGAGAGAGACAAAGTGAAAGAGAGAGAGGAACAGAGAGAGGACTTTGTTCTTCATGTCGCCTCACTAGGTCTCACTCAACATGCAACAGCTCTCACAAAATACAATGCTGACACCTCATGGTCCATTTCTAACAGAGCACTGTGATGAAGGATGAACCAGATTAAGGGATGCAAAAAGACAGGATGGACAACTGATGTCATGGATGTTGATGAAATGAGACTCATCCTTCAACACAACACATGAAAAGTCCAGCATCTGTGATTCAATGGCAATTGACAAATATTACAGAAAATCTCTATATATTGTCTGTCTTCTTTAGGCTTTAAGGGTTCTTAATTTTGTTTTATTTTTATTAAAGTATAACTTCTACACAGATAGCAGGTGATTTGTTCCATGAATTCAAATACCATTATAGCTAGTAAAATCTGTGGAAAATAGTGCACATGTTAATCAAGAGGTGCACAAACAACTAACACTAGAGGCTGCTGGCTTTGGCATCTGTCTAAATGCAAGACATGGGGATTCAAATCTTGCTGGGACGTAGATGTCCAAACCTATATATAAATAAACATAAACTAATCAAGGTCTTAAGATTCACTTACAGACAAGTGTGTTGGAGTTTGTTTCAGCTATGCCCTGCTGGACATTTGCCCTCAAGGATCAATATTGGACACCAATGCTACAAGGGTTTGTATGGTACCGTGACCTAGCAGAGATCTCAAGTGGTGCACTAGCAACTAATGCAGAAGCTGCTGTCTTTAGTGTCCATTAAAGTGCACCCCCCCTCCATTTGAATTCTGCTGAGGGATAGAGCAGGGATGTTAAAACCTGTTCCTGGAAGGCTACTGTCCAGCAGAGCTTATCTCCAGCCCTTAATCAAATACACCTGTCAAGCAATCAGATTCTGATTCACTAGACACTTGGGCCATGTACACACAAACATCGCAGTTTTTTCTACAAGGTTTGGCTTTCTACAAAGTTTGTTCACACAAAAACACACAAAAACTTTCTGAAAACTCCAATCGTGAGAAGATTTTTCAAAATTCTGGATACATTGTGGTCGTGTGGCTGCTATGGCTGGAGTTTTTGCCTTACGACATCTTAACGTGCACTGTTTTCTCCGTTCTAATTGTCCAAAATGGCAGGGATCACACCAAGGGCCTTATTATACAGGTCCGATTTTATATATGAATTTTCATTTTATTTATGACAATTAATCAACAAAAAAGTAAAGGAGTAAAGAGAAAAAGTAAAGTAAAGATAAAGTAAAGAGGCCGAATGGAGGAGGCTTGTTCTTTATCCTTGTGCAGATGGTCTGTTTAGCTGTTTTCTCGCTCATGACGCATTCAGTTTTTCTACTTACAAAGTCCGCCATGTAAATAGCAAATGCGCCTTGCGACGCAACTGACTCTTAAAAGGAATGAAAGATGAGACTCTGATTGGTTTAATGCAAGTATGCTCAAAACGCACCCATAACTCATTAAGAGAATAAGACAACCCTGTTAGACCATGCACCAGGGCGTAAACCATATTTTTTCGTCCTTAAAATTTGCCCATAATGCTTTTTGCTTATCATTAAAATAGAGCGCCAAATGTTGAAAATGTGCTTGAGGCAAATTTTGCACATTTACTGCAAATGCCCCACGTATTCCACATTGTGGGTGGGGGTACAAGGATAAAGGGAGTAATCTGCCTATGTTCTCATGTTTGCATTGACTTGTATGCAATGTACTCACGCTAATTCCAGATTTGATGTGAACCCAGCATAAAAGGATTTTATTGCCTCCTGTTGGTTCAGCGTGCCCTAAACATGTACTACAGTGTGTTTTTGCATATTTATGTGGACAGAGTTTTTTTTTTTTTAATGGAGAGGAAAACTGTTTATAAAAATACCCATGTACATGGCCTTAACAAGTGTCACTGAGCTGACCAGTAAATCTCCACTGTGCACTGACCCTCAAGAGTCAGTATTAGACACTGCCTTGGGGTTTAAACTAGTGCCTTGACCCAAACAGGAGTAAGTTTGAGTTAGTGGAGTCAGTGTCATCTCATCTAGCCTCAAAATGGGCACCAGAGCTGCAGTCTTTAGCATTCTTGTTCTTGTGCACTCACTTCAAAAACTGAAAAGTAGAGTTCAAATCCCAATTAAAGAGGGGCAAGCAGAACTGAAGGTTTCAAATGCAGAAAAATATGCCAAAAATGTATAAAATCCACATACCCTCCATTAACGCCAACAAACTTCAAGTTCTTCTTCGCTCCCCCATTGCCCTGCTTGTCAGGACAGTCATTCTTCTTCATGATGGATTTGAGGCCTGATAAAGGAGAGATGGTTAGATACTTGAAATATAAGCCAAGCCTGCACCTGTTCATCTACCTTTGCACTAACTTAATCCAACGCGTATTAGAATAAACTCCATTTTTCCAACCCTAGAATAAAGCGCAGTCTAGGAGATTATTCTTGAGATTCCTGTACCAGAAGTAATGCAAAACATTCACTTGTTGGGTTCCATAGAGCAGATAAGTTAGTTGTACTCATTCATAATGCAGCACACCAAACTGTGAAAACAACTGTTACAGTCACAGAGGACCTGATGCTATAAAATTAATGCTCTAACAAGAGATTGTCGTTCTTATTTGTCACAAAAACATCACATTTAGATTTTACAAAACCTTAACACAAAAGGAAGATAAAACAAAACATTTACAGATATTTGCTCCATAGTGCTTGTCTGTAATTGTTAAAGAGAACAAAGATGCATGTCACAGCAAAATGAGCAAGCGAATACAATTACAAAAAACATCAAATAGTTTGAAATGCTAAAAAAAAATCCCACAAGACTGTTTTCATTCATTAGAATACAATGACAAAAAAACTCCAAACTATCTCCAAAGAATCCAAACTAGTCAGG
The DNA here is from genome assembly GCF_052040795.2 of Danio rerio. Classification (NCBI taxonomy): domain Eukaryota; kingdom Metazoa; phylum Chordata; class Actinopteri; order Cypriniformes; family Danionidae; genus Danio; species Danio rerio. Next base: position 34,752,454 of record NC_141026.1, on the reverse strand, counting down.
GAATTATAAATTATAATAAAAAGGTTGCTCCGTAATATGATAATATTTAGTGGAATTGTAGAATAACATAATTAGATCAAAAGAGCATAATTAACTGTGGCTGCACAAATAACAATAGGTGCCAGAATTCATGAGACCGCACCATTTTGCAAGCAATTTAATATGGGCCAGATGCTTTTAAACTGTCAACACAATCTCCTAAATGATCTTGGCATTCAGTAAGCAACTTCAGTATAAAAGCGTAATGCCACTGGGTGATTGCAACAGACTGGTTTCTGTGCCACACATGCATATATAATCAGGCAAAATATGCATTTTTTAATTTATTTTTTGAAGCTGACTTTTAGCTTTGTTTTAGATCAGTAGACACTCAGAAATCCTTCATTTTAAAGTCAGTGAGGTATTTACTATGCATTGCTTTCAAGTGGTTGGTCCATGTTTAAAAACTAGATGCATTTAGAATAGCTATTGTGATGACATCAGTATTTGTAGATATTTGTGTATATGGTCTGATTATAGAGACATTGTCATTTAAATATGGAAACACTGTGCAATTATCAATAATGTGAGTGGGCTTGACCAACAAAACCAGCTGTAGAACACACTCTCTTCTCACATTTTTATTAACGTTCCATCCCTGCAGGCACAGGACACCCAGATGACGTCATATTGACGTTGTACCCCATTGTACCACAACCTTGGAGAGATGTAGGATTTTGTTTGGAAATGAAAATTGGGTTGACCCAACCCAACGTTGAGCCGACGTCAATGTCCAATGTCCAACCTAAAATCGACCTAAAATCAACCAAATATCAACGTCTAATCATGTTACACCTTGTTGTTGTGTGGACGCTACCACTATGACATCTATCAGACATTGCATTTTGGTCACTTTCCAAAAAAACCTAAAATCAGTCAAATAACAACGTAATTTGAATTCATTAGTGGACCTCAAAATAACGTTGTCCTTAGTCGCTGGCTAGACATTGATATTTGGTCACCTGATGTCATGACCTAAATCGAACCTACAGTAATAATAATGTCTTATGATGTTGTGTGCCTTCTAGGATGCTTCAGGAAAACCTTGTGCAATTCTTAGTGTGCTTCCTTCATGTGAGTGGGCTTGACTAACCACCTGTAGGTGATAAGGGTGTCACGATCCTCCAAATCCTCGATTCGATTACATTTTCGATTATAAAGGCACGATTCGATTCGATTTTCGATTATAAATAATTAATTAATGACCAATTAATTATTTGTACCCTACCGTTTAAACTACCAGACCTGCATGGTCTTTGTTTTACCCATAAACAAATCATACAGTAAATGAATAAAGGCAAGATACACACATAATTACCACCTGTCAATCACTTTTTTCTGCGGGACTCGTGAATAGGCAATGATCTGTGTCCTTATAATGGCGTCGGTAAAAAAGACGCACAACCAACAGGAACCAGCCAACAGTACAAGTGAGTGAAAGATTGAAGCAGTCCTCTGACTGCCTGGACCTGCTGTCTCGAGCTCATATGGCTGTGTGTGCGTCTGTGTCTGTGTGGTCACGTGATGTTTCAGAGGTAGAGAGGAAGGAGGGCTGCTCAGAAATGCTACAAGCCACTGTGGATGTCAAATCGTTGTCGTTCTAAAATGCCATTTAAAAACAAAGACAGTGTGAACATGAGTGAAAATAAATCCTTCTTTTGACTTATCCTTTCTTTCTCATTTGAGCTTGGTAAATATTGTCTAATAATATGACTTCATCATACCTCTCCATCATGGTTAAGAAATAAACACAGTTTCAGTTAGAAGAACTGTTGCCAATCATACAAGCCAGAAATATCTTAATCACTGCTATAAAGGTCTGTTTAGAGACTATTAATTATTTGCTTATTTAAATACAAACAGCCGGCCAGGAAGTGAATAATATTAATTTATGGACAGCATCTACGATACAAGCTATAAAAATGATTAGGACTCCTTTGAGGCTTGTGGAGTAATATTTTTTTCTCAATCTTGTAACATTAAATTGACAGCTCAATAACCTTGCTTCCAAGCACCATATAAAGCCTAACAGGGCTGATACAAAAAATGACACAGATGGCACAAACATATTCAAAAAGACCCAGCAAACAATTTTGTTTAAGGGACATCTAAATGTAGACAGTTAAGCTAAAACAAGGCTAAACTTGGGCTGTCAGTAAAAAAACTAATAGACATCTAAGAATAGCCCAAAACTAGACCAGTTGTCAAATAGACAGATTAGACAGACTTTATACAGTATGTGTAGCAATTCATTTCTGTTTATTTGATGACTAGTCTAGTTTTGGTCTATTCTTAAGACAGCTATTAGATTTTTTTGACAGCCCAAGTGTAGAGAAGACGACTATGTTTAGACATCTATTAGACATCTATTAGAAATCTTTTAAAAACAAAAAATGCTTGCCGGGGACTTTCACATTTGTCATTACAATCTATTTTTTTTTGAGTCTGCTAACATAATACAGAATAAGACCTCATCCTACCTGATTGTCTTGCAGCCCCTCCTTTCTGAACAGGTGAGTAAAAGGCAGACAGGGCACTGAGGGACCCTCTCAGGTGGCTTTGAATGGAGCTTATTTTGGAAGAATGAGGTTTCTGGGAGCTCTCTCCTTTTGCATCTTGGCCTCCACTTCCCAGACTGGCCCACTGCTCATTAAAAAGTCCCTGTATACGATTAACAACTTGGCCGATAGCAGCAGGAGACGCTGTGGCTTCAGATGCCCTTTGAGATTGAGGGTGGGGATCCTGTCCTTGTGTTTCTTTTGGTTCCTGCTGTGTTTGCAAACCTGAACTTCCTTCTTCTCTTTCTTTCTCTGTTACTGTGCTTTCAATGCCTAGACTCTCCGCAGATTCTGTCTTTTGGACTGTGGGCTCAGTAACTTCAATTTCACTAGCCAAAGTCTCAACCATAGCACTTTCTACCATGACATATTCTTCAGTGTCACTTTCTGCAACATTTTCACTGACTTTGGTATCTGTAATCTGGCTTAATTCACTATCTTTGATATCACCCTCTTGTTCTTTGTTTTTTATAGAGTCTGTGTTTTCTAGCATTTCCAAGACTTCCAGACTATTGTTGCCTTCTAGATTGTCCAGGACATCTGTCTCTATTGACTGGTCACACATGACTACCTCTACCCCTACAATTTTCTCTGCTGTAGTGACTTGTGCAAGCACTTCAATGTCTCGAGCTTCTACTATATTTGTTTGAGTGCTCGAGCATTGAGATTCAGTTACTTTGGGATCCTCAATTGGTTGAGGTTCTGTTGAGATTCCTTTCTCAAGGACACTTTTGCTGTCTGTACTAACCGATGCATCACATTTGACAACTGGTTCAGGTTGCGGCTCTGTCTCAATAGGACCTTGAAGAATCTGCTCTTTCACTTGGTCAGTTAGTTCCTGTATTCTCTCATCCTTTTGTCTGTTTTTATCCATTTCTTCTCTTAGCAAGACATTTGTCTTTTCCAGTTCACAGCTTGCCTTACTTAAACTTTCTTCCAAAGTTCTCAATTTTGCCTCCAGCTCCAAGTTAGAGACAAGTTGCTGTTCGGCAGGTTGGGCTGTTGTATTCTCCTCAATTATAATTACACTTGGTCTTTGAACAGTCATGGTAACTTCTTGAGTTGATGTACATTCAGATTCTGAAGCTGGAATCCCTTCTAACAGTGTTGGCTGTTTATCTTCAAGCAAAATCTCTGATCTCTCCTGCTCCTTTACTTGCTCTGAGGGACTCTTTGATGCTTCTTCTTGAAGTGTAGGTTCCTGCAAAAGTTCCTCTTCTTCATCAGGATCAGTTGGAGTTTCTGCTTTGTCTATGAGTATCACCGGGACAGAAACAGGAGCTGGCACTTGTTCCTTTTCTGACTCTGTATCAGTTACAGGTTTGTTTATTTCAGAATCTGGTTGTACATTAAGCTGCACTTCAAAATGTGGTTTTTCTGGAAGCTGTTCTGTGGATCTGTCAGAGGGCACTTCATGAACGATTTCATGATCAGCAACTTTGTTTTTGGAAAGGAAAAGTGCATCTTCCTTCCCACTTGTAGATGGGGGTAAAGCACTCACTTGCAAGTCAGCTTGAAGAACCTCGATCTCTTTCAGCTGCAAAGGTCTCTTTTGTTCTGACTGATGCTGCAGAATTTTTTGAAGCAGTCCTTCCCTTTCTGTTCTAAGTGAACATATTTGAGCCTTCAATTCTGGGATGGTGCGGACTTGCTCTTCTAACTCACGCACCCTTTTAAGCGCAGCTGTGATCTGTTGATGCAAGCTGGCCCTGTCCTGGGGAATGCTGCCTCTCCTGTCACCTCCATCAGCCGGTCGAAAAAGCTTCTCAGTTGAGCCATTTTGAGACTGGGAACTTTGCTCATCAGTTGAATCTGATCCTTTTCTGCATGGGACATTAACAGGCATACTGGAGGCTCTTAACAGGTGAGGCCTAACACTAAGGCCTATGGATTGTTCATTCTGAGATGAGGTCTGTACTTGAGACTCTTCTGCAACCTTTGGTGAGGGGAGGTAGCTACTCCCAGATATCTTTGACTGGCTGGTGGCAGAACTTCCACTAATGCTACTGCTACCACCTGTGGCATCACTGGCTCTGAACTCAAAAAGTTGTTGGACTTCAGTGACACGTGACTTGGGTTTGGACCCTAATGTGGAGGTATTGGCCCACGTATCTTTGGCTAGAGGTCGAGCGCCATGCCCAGGAAGGCTGAAGTTGCGAGGCAGTGTGCTGTACTTTGGACCCCTGTTTTTACGTTGAATGTGCACCCTCTTGATTGTGTTCCCTTTCTCTATGTCATCTACGTACTTCAGGAAGTCCAGATCCAAGTGAAACCCATAGGGGGTCTCTACAGAATATGGCAGCTGTTTTCGCTGTACTCCACTCTCAGAGGCTTTAGTAGCAAAGCCATTTGCTGAAACGCAAGGTACTTTTTTAAACATCTTGTTTTGTAAATTTCGTAATTCAAGCAGTCTTAACAACTAAACAATTGATGCTGTTATTTGTATGCAAGGAATTATAATGCTGTGAACTATCAAAAACAGAAAATATATTATTTACTGGAAATGATAACAAAAAATCTAGTATACGTACCACTTTTCTTGTCCATTATTTCTGTTTTTGCAGTCTCATGAGTGGGATCTGATGTAAACACTGGAAACCTGTAGACAAATCAAAAACAAAATGTAAAGATCTCAAATTATTATTTTGTAATGTTATTCATTTAAAGGATCAGTGAAATCAATAATTCTTATGCATATACTGTAGGATACATTCATTCTTCAATAGCTGTACAAATTAGAATCCATACTTCCGGTACAAGATGATTTTAGAGTATTTGTTTGTGGCATTACAGAATCCCACGCCACTATTTAAAGTTAACCACACAGTCATTGTAGTTCATTCTGTTTAATTTACTCCAGATGGCTCACAGTTTATGTGGGGTTGATTTAGGCAATGGAAAACATTTTTTTGCCATTTTAGATTTAAGATTCTTCAGGGGCTTACGTAAGGCTGCTGATCAAAATACATCATGCTAATACAAACTGAATACACCCTGAGGCTTCAGGTCTGGAGATCTACTTCTCAATGTCCTATCTTGAAGCCACTCAACTTGTAAGTTACTAAAATATGGTGAAGAACATATTGCTATCACACACATTCATACAAACACTTGTAAAGCTATCTTGATGGGAACTTTACAAAGACACAGTGAACAAACTCTATGTTTTATCCATGTACCCCGATCTTACTCCTAAACCCAACCCTCACAGAAAACCTGGTTATTATACTCATGTGGACATTTGGTCCCCACAACAGTAATACAACGAGTAATACAAGGTACATGTACAGACAGACACACACACAAACTCACTGGTTTATATGGAAAAGTGAATCTCAGTAAAAAAACACATTTCTGCAGTAATTATAAAGTTTATCTTATTTTAATGGAGCACTATATTGTAGGGTTGTTTTAACCTAACATTGGTCAAATCAAATGTGAACAAAAGATTTATATGTAATTTAAAAAATATAACCCAATGATTGTTTTTTTTTTCTCTCTTTTTTTCATATTTGACCTTGCGTCAGGAGATTGGGGTAAAACAACCCAGCATTTTTATAGAGTTAAGATTTGCCTTTGAGCTATTTAACAATTACATAATGACTATATATAATTTGCTGTTTATGAATGAATATACTGCATTTAGCATGGACATGTTGTCACTTTACACAGAGACTAAATTACATACAATTTCTGGGTTGTTAAAAGCCAAAGTTGGGTAAAAACTACCAACTATAGATTATAGAGCTACGGATTTTATTCAATAAATTATCCTAGCATTTGATTCTGTTCATATTTTTCCAAAAATGTGTTGAAATAACACAGCATTATTAGAGTGCGAGACACATGAAATGTGAACATTCTTCTGGTGAAATGTATCCTTTTCAACATTTAGATTTAAAAAGAACTATGGACAACTCCCTGGGGGTATGTTTGCAGATCTTAACTATACTGAACTTATGGGATAAAGATTACTCAAAGATGTGTCATCTGGCTTTGAGTTCAGTGTTGCAGTCTGAGCCAGATGCTGGGAATTTGGAAAGGATATTCTTCAAAGGATCAATCTATGTTTCATGAATCCTGGAACACTGACTGGCTGCTGGATGTCTACATCTGGACAGATTAGCATAAAAAAAAGAAAAAACATGCTGATATTAATAAAATGTTCACTATTCAACAATAAGAAAGCAACCTTCCGATGACAATTTCCTCACTTAGTAAAAGCAAGGGTTGTATTATGTCTCAGCTGCTTTTTAGATATGGGATCTGAGCCATGGTTTGGTTGAGAAATCAAGCAGTAAGCATTCTGAAGAAAAATGAAACAAAATGCCAACACAGCATTTAGTGATCACACTATCAATCAACAAACACTTTCGCAACACTTTTATTTTAGAAAATAATGTTTTAAAATCAGTACCACTATGAAAGAAAAATAGAGTGCTGTGGCATAGTGCTTAAAGCTCTTGAGATGTAATCAGAAAGTTACTGGTTTGGTCACCACAAAAACCAAGCCATGAGCAATCACTGTTGTGGCCTTGAGCAAAGCATTTAACCTGAGGGTTGATTCAGGGGAACTGTCCCTTGTGGAAATGCACTGTTAGATCAGTTTGGATAAGAAAGCTGCCCAAGCAGTTCACTTCAGGACAGGTTTTATGTTAGACATTAAGTATACACACATTGTTAATAATAAAAAATAGCAATAGAATAAAAGTTTATAGTTACAAAAGGACAAAAAAGTAAAAAAACAAACAAACTCACTTTCTGTTGGCAGATTGCCTTCTTTATTAAGGGTCGCTGCAGCAGAATGAAACGCCAGTTACTCTGACACAGCTTAAAACAAAAAAGCTATTGCCAAATATTACTAAATACCATTGAATATTTAACCCCTCTACTGGGGTTCTGTAGTATACTCTGTACTACACTGTACGTATTAAATTTAATTACGGAATTATGATAAGCGATAAATGGCTTACAAATGTGACCTCCTGAAGATGTGGTTTGCAAAATGATGAACAGAAAATTGTTACAGCCGTCGATAAAAACAATTAACTCACAATATCTTAATATGCCTACTTCCCTTCCATAAAGTATGCAAAAAGCAATATGCCAAAGAAGTAGCATGTTTGAATTAAAATTCTTTAGGATTTTTGACACCAATGTTAGATGCAAATTTGATGTCGTTTTTACATCAAGGAAGTCAGTTGACTTCAAATCAAATTGCATTTTTGTCAAGTATCTACTGGGGAATTTGGCAGATGAATTTGCATCAACAAATTTGGAGTTCACACTATAGAGTTTTAAGGGTTAGATAGGAACATAACTAAAAAAGGTCTTAATTTAAACTCCAAAGCATTCCTAGATTGTTCATTTAAAAAAATATTAAGCATCTTAATTAAACTCCTTGGTTTATAAACAGCCTGCATTTATCCCCTAGTTTCAAGGCAAACCCATGTAATAGTGTTAATCTGAGCTTGACTGACAGCTGAATCCCCAGAATCCGACACACTGCAGCAAGCATGGAAAATGTACAGCTTCTTAAGTCCTCCTGGAAAAGAAAGGAACAAGGCAGGGAGGCAGGGGATGAGGGGCATCCCCAACCTAAGAAATGTTTAATGCCATTCAAATACACTGTCGTTGAGTCTTAATTAGCCAGAGCTGGAATGCAGCTTGTAATTGCTGAGTAAAGTGAGGCCTAGCCACTTGTCAATTAACCACATGGAGCCAAACAACACAGCGCTGCCTATTTAATTAAATACCAAAAAAAGGCATAGATAGAGTGAATAATTAGGATGAAATGAGAGAGAGACGGAAAAAGAAGATGGCAAATCAGGGCCACTGGAGAGAAATTACTTTAATAAGACGACTTCCATGCAATCTTTCGCTGGCCTCATTTGCCGGAATCTGTTTAGTCTTATCTGTGGTCATATTAGAGTGAGTATATTAAAAATTCGTGTTTCTAGTTTGCCTCAAGATCACCTTGCCTTGTTTGTTGTGAATCAAACGTCAACTGTTTGCACTGCATCCTAAAAAAACTAATTTCGGGATACTCCATGCATAATAGAAATTTAATTGCTTGCCCTCTTTATCCTGCTTTCGCTCATAGATGACCCAATGGAACAAGCGATGTTGAGCTATAATAGAAAGACAATGTTTATTTAGCTATTCGCAGCAGATTTAATTCAATATAACTAATCAAATTGCAGGGAAGGAGCGGAAGTGAGGGAAGGAAATCAATCTCATTTGCTGTCTTTGTAACCGCGTAGGAGCAGAATGCACGCAGATGCGCACACACACACAATCCACCTGCAGCCCTACAAGCTCAGCATCTAGTGCTGATTAGGAGTGCTGAAGCCTTGAAAAGAAATCGAACCAAACAGAGCCAAAGGCAGCAGAAACTGGCTGAGCAGCCAACAAAACAACATCTGTGGGCATTCGCAGGCATGCCAGCTGGACAAGCAGGGAAAGACTGTTAATATTCCACATGCCTGTAATTTGTGATCCTCAGCAGAACCGTGAGATTTTAGTCCTAAGGATGCACACATGCACTCACATAAGTCACAGATTCTATATTATGATGCAAACACAAGTATATTTATGGCATTGTTACTGTGTTTATGTTAGAATTTGAAAGTAGTGAGGCCTTGATGAAAAATTATACCAAAATGAACAAAACTTGAAAATTGCCCTGGGGTGTGTTTCCAAAACCACCATTAGCCAGCTAAGGTCGCAAGTTGCGTCATTATTATACACATAGTTTGAAATCCTTCATTTCAACGTGCATTCGCAAACTGTACTGCAAACATGTACATTTACAACTACACCTCTAGAGCTGTAGTTGGAAGCATAATTCCTGGTTGTGCTCTATTTCCAATTATCCACAATTACTCCTATTCCTTTCGAACCTTCCAACATTTAAACTTGGAATGGTCTCAATACTGTAAAGCATTAAAGTCATCTCTCTTAGGTGTAATTTGCTTTCAAGTATTTTTACAGTTCAGTTTTAGCAGTCTTCATATTGACAATTGCGCTCCCTTCGCAGTGCACATTGAAAATATTCATGCCATTATGAAAGCAGCCATGGCTCATGAAGAAAACTATAGATTTTATACTTTTAAAGAGGAATTTACGTTACGTCACCAAAACTTGTGTAAACAAAAATATATAGCATACGTGAATGCTTTTATTAATAGAAGGTTATTTATTAAGAAATGTAGCCTAATGTATATGACATGGGCCTGTTGGTTAGAACATTTCTGCACTGGTTTGAATGTGTCAAATTTTAAAAGTAGACTTTTACAATAAATAAATTATTATTATTATTATTAGTATTATTATTATTATTATTATTAAGTAGGATTTTTCTTAATTTCTTGATAAATAAATTACAACCAATAACGATTTATATATGAGATTAAAATATGTGTTAGCTAAGTGGTTTTATGTTTTAGAATAAAATATGGAAAGTTCTCAATAATATTTGTAAAAGAAACATTGGCCCGATATGAGCTGTTTGCATATATTTCAATTAATATGGAAAGCGAATGCATGTTTTTATTGATACGTACCTGATGTAAAAAACCAAATATTGGATTTTTTTAAAGAGTGTGCGAGTAAAACAATATAATTTGCACAAAAAATTATGGGGTTCTTCTTTAAAGAAGTTGGTACTCCACCCCGTTTAGAGCATCATTACGAACATTTTACGTTATAACTAACGATTCAAATGACGGATCTGCGACAGAGAAACTGCGGTTTTGGGAAACACTCGTCACTACATTGTTCTTGTCCCAAATGACGCATGGTTCTATGATAGTTCTGTAGTACAGGTTATGTAGTATATAATGAATGTATTAAATTATTAAGATGGTTTAATATGTTTGGCATACTCATTAATGTAATTTTACTGAATTAAACAGTTTATAGTATTTAAATTTGACTTGTGCATCAAGAGAATGACAATTACTTTTTTAAGTGGTGATTAGGTGATAAATGGCTAATAAATGTGATCTCCTGACGACGTGGCTAGCAAAAGTATGCACAGCAAACAGTAGAAAGTACCAATTAACTTGCTACTTCCCTAACATACAGTATAGTATACAAAAACAGTTGGCCAAAGAAGTATCATGTTTAAATTAAAATTTCTGACAGTAAGCAAAAAGTACCAAGATTACCTGCAAGATTCTGAAATTCACGGTTGACATTTGACAATCAAGCCACAGAAAAACTGAAGATTACACGAGGGTGACAACAGAGCAGCTGTACTCATTAAAAATCTCATACTATCCATATTCGCACAAGATAGAGCAATGTATGTGAATTAGGTTTCAAACTAAACGCATGATGCAGATATTTTGAGAGCAGTTCTGCATTCGAAATGGCATACTTCTATACTATATATTACGCTAAAATCAGTATGCGAGCCAAGTAGTATGTCCGAATTAACAGAATTCGAAAATCAAGATGCGAGAAGTACCGAGATGACCTACTACTTCTGGTGAGATTCTGAAGTGTGCATCGGATGGACACTACACTATCTTATGATTCCCTATGAGAAAATTCATGATTGGGAGTGAAGCAATGCAACTCATGCGGGTAGATCACATGATCATATCAAAATGGCAGATGTAGTACGTCCAACTTCCATTCATATTACTACTATAGAATGTACTTTTCTAATGGTGGAGTAGTACGTTTAAATTCAAATGCAGTACCAACTGAGCAGTAGGTGATTTCAGATGCAGCCCAAGTCTCTGAGATGATTGATCATTGAAAACATTAATTCATTTGGTTTCTATTTTTGTAAAATACAAATATACTCAAATTTGTTAGTCATTATCTTCAAAAATGTAAATTACACAACATTAAAGCAATGCATTGATCATATTTTTCTTATTGTTTATTGAACTACTGCATAAAATCAATTTTACACAAATAATCATTCGCCCACGTTCAAGCTCATGCCAAAAAATGTGCTCTGATTCCCTCTCTAATGGTTACGATCATCTCCCACACTTGTCATTCCCAGTAGCTCAGCTCTGTTCCAGGCTTTACTGCTCCCATCTAATGACAATAAACAGATAGAAAGTGGGCTGTCTGACAGGAAGCATAAGCATGCCGCACTTCCCCTCTTTGATGGAAGGTTCTAGCTCAACAAATGGCTCTGCAGAGCGTCAGACATCTGGAGGAGGTAGAGAACACACAACATCTGTCCAACTGAGATCAGAGGAGGCCTGGAGAAAACAGCGCCGGAATGAGCGTTAGACCACCAGTGAGAACATGTGTCTATAACATATCGCATTCAGTATCAACTTACTAATGATAAGTAGCATAGACAGTCTAACACACAGTAGTGGAGGCTAATATTCTGATTATTCATGTAAAAATGTAATTTAATTGAGTTGAACTTTTACAATATATAGAATTCAGAAGTATTTGTTATTAGCGACACAAGTGGCTGTTGAGTAAACTGCAGCTGGCAAGACTGAATGTGATTCAATGACTTGAAATACAGTGGGCCCTTGCTACAACTGCGGCCTCGCAGTTTCCCGGATATATGTGCTCTCCCATCCGAGGGTTGGAAAATCTTTGGGCAAATCTTTGACTGTGCATTTTCAACTAGAGAGGTATTTTCGATTTACAGCCAAAATAAATAAACAGCTGAAAAAGCTGAAAAAGAACTTAAAAAGCCAAGCAGTGCTAATTGAGCTGGTTTGACTCTGTTATGCATCCATAATTTTAGGTTTTGGGCAGGATTTTTGATTTTCTGAACATCCCTAGTTTCATTCCTGGTTCTGTTCCTGATCTACTAGTGAGTCTCTGAATAATGCAGAGGAATGACACGACTTTAGGGAAATATTGTGTGCTTTAACTGTACACTTTTATGTGTGGTTGAATTTTTTAACCTCTTATTCATTGTTACATTATTTGGTCATAACAGGGTGAACATGCAAACTCCACACAGAAACGCCAACTGACCCAGCCGAGGCTTGAACCAGCGACATTCTTGCTGTGAGGCAACAACACTACCTACTGTGCCACCACATCACCTACGTTATTTAATATAATTAATATATTTATTATAAAATTGTTTACTTAATCATGTTGACAAATTAATAATATCATAATACAATAAGTAAAGAATATTCACTCATTCATTTTACTTTGGCTTAGTCCCTTATGAGGGATCACCACAGTCCAAAGACATGCTATAGGTGAATTGAATAGACTATATTGGTCGTAGGGTATGAGTGTGTGTGTTTGAGTGAGTGTGTATGGGTGTTATGCAGCTGGAAGGGCAACCGCTGCATAAAACATATGCTGGGAAAGTTGGCGGTTCATTCCACGGTGGCAACCTCTAAAATAGAGACTAAGCCGAAGAAAAATTAATGAATGAATAAATGTATTCATGCGTTTATACTATTGATACTACTAATGAGCTAGTTAATTTGACAATTCTAGAAAGTTTTAAACAATTTCCTTATTCCTGATCCATGAATGTGTTTGGTTGGGTGAATAAGTGAAAGCAAATAATGTGTGTGTGTGTGTGTGTGAGAGAGCGAGAGAGAGCTTTCATTAAGGATGTGAAGCAAATGTCCATAAATTATTCAGTCATCTCGTGTTTGTAACGCTACAAGCAGATGAGTCCGAGCTTCTCATTAGTACTCAACGGATTACAGCACAAGAAAGCAATACGTGAGGTTGAGAGGAAGAAACAGAGACAGAAATGTCTAACCGTTCAGATCGGGAATGTATTTGAAAAGGGGTTTTCTTGGTTCAGACAGAGAGCACTGAAAGGAAGGGGGAATGGATGGAGGAACACACGCAGATGATCAAGAGAAGGGGGCTATCGAGCACTGGCAAGTGACAGCCAGGTGCTAGTTCTGGATTGTTCACATCCCACGGGATCCACAGCAGCAGACACATGAGCACGGCCAGATTCCAGCAGAGATAAGACTGATGCCCCATATTGATAATCATTTACAAATGCCAAACGTGTTCTGAACTGTCAGAGGCAAACATATGGTGAGAGCTAAGCTAATCCACATTTACACAAGCTCTTAACACCCAGTCGCTGTCAGAAATGCAGAGACAAAAAACAAATGTACAGCACTCTCTTTAGATGCTGCAATCCTTCCGTCTTCAAGGAGGCTCCAGGAAAAACTGCAATTCATCAGAAATAAGATCAATACTCCATATTGATAATCATTTATTTATAAATGCCAAACATGCTCTGAGCTTTCACAATCAAATACATGAAAACCAGGCTTATCCACATTTTTATACACACTTTAAACACCTACTTGCTCTGAAAAAATGCACACACACAAACACACACACACACAAACACACACACTTGTACAGATATTTTTATGGGGACTTCCCATAGGCGTAATGCTTTTTATACAACAGTTCTGCCTGGTTCTCGAATCTGACTGGCTTATAGCCGTGCAATATTCTGCAATATCAGAACTCATACAGTCTCCTTCCCCTTCTGTATTACTCTGCCCATATAAAAAGACAGCAGATCAATAAACTCACTACAGTTTGAGAAATATTGCAGTACATTAATGTACTGTTGAGGCTTTTTTAGGCGAGAATATAGTTGTTTAGATTGCATCTATGCAGTTTATTTATAAGGATAGTGCCTATTTTTAAATATTTATAATTTCTGAGATACAGCGTGTCGGTGGCCATTAGCCTGTCATTAAGCAGAGCAAAGACGGTTGACGTTGATCATCCATAAAATGGTAACTAAGGCCACATAATAAGCCCTTATGTACAGCTAAACAAAATATAAAACTGGTAAGTGACATTCTAAATGTCGGGTCGAGTGCTTTTTTATTTATACCATATAATTGTAGTATAGTGAGTGTGAGTCTGGACTCATATCAGGAATGTATGTAGGTTGTGTTGGCCACGCTTTGTATAACCTTGAATTATTTTTTGGTTGACTATCTTAGTTTCTAATGAGTCTCCTGTTTTCATTATTGCAAACTAGTTCAGTAAACAGAAAGAAAAAAGAAATACCCGCATGTGTTTAGAGTTTTTCCTTATTGCAAACACAACAGTAAACTGGTAGTGATTGCGTTACTTAGGTTTTTTGAAGTTAATTAATGTGATATCCCGATTGTAACAGAGAAATAGTGGGGGATATCTCTGTAGACTGATGGCATTTCATGCCGTTCAGCCTTATAATCTTAAAATATGAGCAAAATTACCTGTTTTGTCATGACTTTAGACATTACGCTAAAGAATCATTCAAATACTAGCTCTAAAGTGACGTTTGTGAATTAGTGACAGCTTCTGCTGTTCTCACGTCAGCTGCAGATGTGGAAGAAATGATGGAAGAAAGAAGTTCCACGTACAAAAGGATTTTTAGACTCTCCGTGTTTGATTTGCTTTTTAATATACACGATTATGCCATCAAACTGTTGTATAAACGCATTATCACAATCATAGAAGTGCGATATGGCTGTATATAGTTACTGGTGGAATACTAAGATACTCGTTCTGCAGCCCCTGCCAACGCATGCCTCCCACCAGAGCCGATATACAGCCATATTGCACTGCTATGAGTGTGATGTTGCTCATTTATACTTTGCATATTCTATCCCCCTAACCCATTTGCATTTTCACATTTTGAAAAGATTTCTTTCTATGAGCAGTTTCTGGCGAGGCAGTGGCGCAGTAGGTAGTGCTGTCGCCTCACAGCAAGAAGGTTCGCTGGGTCGCTGGTTTGAACCTCGGCTCAGTTGGTGTTTCTATGTGAAGTTTGCATGTTCTCCCTGCCTTCGCATGGGTTTCCTCCGGGTGCTCCGGTTTCCCCCACAGTCCAAAGACATGCGGTACAGGTGAATTGGGTAGGCTAAATTGTCCGTAGTGTATGAGTGTGTGGATGTTTCCCAGAGATGAGTTGCGGCTGGAAGGGCATCCGTTGCGTAAAAAAAAACTTGCTGGATTAGTTGGCGGTTCATTTCGCTGTGGCGACCCCGGATTAATAAAGGGACTAAGCCAACAAGAAAATGAATGAATGGTTTGATTTCGTTGAATGAACTAAGTTATGGTTAAGGACTTTTATTATGAGACTTTTTGAGAATTTACTGAGTCTATCAGAGTCATATCTATATGACGTGCATAGGACTGGACGCTAAACAAACCATGCTACCCAGCAAACAATTTTTTGTTTAATAGACATCTAATAGACATCTAAACAAAGACAGCTTGGCTAAAACAAGGCTAAACTTGGGCTGTCACTGAAAATCTAATAGACATCTAAGAATAGCCCAAAACTAGACAAGTCATCAAATAGACAGATTAGACAGATTTAATACAGTATGTAGTCTGTAATTTCTGTTTATTTAGTCTAGCTTGTCCTATTCTTAGATCTCCATTAGATTTTCACTGACAGCCCAAGTTTAGCCTTGTCTTAGCCAAGATGTTAAACGTCTATTAACATCTTTGAAAAACAAAAAATGCTTGCTGGGTAGCAGTGGAATGCTAGGTGAAACACGAATTCACGAATTCACGGATTCCCCCATTTATGAATTTTAGCTACATTTTCAAGGGAGAATAAGTTGTAAATGTACTGGTATTGCTTTATTTGTGGGGGACATTTTGTCCTTACAACATCAGGAATACTTGGTACACACACAGATGCACACACATACTGTACAACAAATACAAGACATTCATTAGATGATGCCTTCCTTTAATTTTCCTGAAGGCCTCAGAGAAACAGCTCTGTTTTCATGCATCAGGAAGCTCTCCTCTCTAAAGAATTACATTAAGCAAGATCTCACGTGCATTCGCAGACACTAAACATCAAGTCGCTCTCTCAAACACAAAACAAATGCATATTAAACTCATTAGACGCTGCCTTCCTCAGAAGCTCCAGAAAAACAACACTATTTCCATGCAACAGAAATAAGACTGATGGTCAATATTGATTCTCATTTATTTACAAATGTCAAACATGTTCTGAGCTTTCACAGTCAAAGACATGAAAATCAGGCTCATCCACATTTTTATACACACTTTAAACACCTACATGCTCTCAAAAACTGCACACACACACACTTGTACAGCTATTTTTATGGGTACTTCCTATAGGCATAATGCTTTTTATACTTTGTATATTCTATCCCCCTAGGCCATTTGCATTTTCACATTTTCAAAATACTTTATTCCATGAGCCGTTTCTTTCTGGGAACCAAAAAATTTGTCCTCACAAGATCAAAATATATTGGTATTCCTATACTTCTGGGGACATTTTGTCTGTACAACAAGAAACAGCTCTGTTTTCATGCATCTGGAAGCTCTCCTCTCTAAAGAATTACATTAAGCAAGATCTTACGTGCATTCGCAGACACTAAACATCAAGTCTCTCTCTCATACACACAAAACAAAAGCATATTACACTCATTAGACGCTGCCTTCCTCAGAAGCTCCAGAAAAACAACACTATTTCCATGCAACAGAAATAAGACGATGCTCAATATTGATTCTCATTTATTTACAAATGTCAAGCATGTTCTGAATATTGACAATCAAACACACTGTCAAACACAGAGCCAGGCAAATACACATATAAACAGACACCCAGCTAACAATTCTAGGTTCTAAAACATTCCCTTAACGTTCTCATTAAGTTATACAACAATTTTTTTAATGTTCTGAGAACATTACTTGTTAGCTGTTTAATTAATCTAAAAATATATAATAAATAAATAAATAAAAAAAATAGCACACACACAAACCAATGTCAACTATACTCATCAGAAGCTGCTATACTATCCATCTTCCTGGAGGCTCCAGAGAATTAGCATTATTTCCATACATCAACAGATATGCTGTGTTGATGATCATTTACAAATGTTAAATAATGTATCTTTTGATATGTCAAACACATGCTGAAAAAATAGACTAGCCAGCATTTATATAAACTTAAAACACCTAGTCGCGCTGAAAAAAATGCACACACATACAGAAAACAAATGCATAATACACTCTCATTAGATGCTGCCTTCCTCGGAGGCTTCAAAAAACAACACTTTTCCATGCATCAGGAAGCTCTTCTCAACACAAACTCAAAGAATTACATTAGGCAAGGTCTTACATCACACACACTGAAGTAGCTCTCACACACATGCACACAACAAATGCACAATACTCTCATTAGAAGCTGCCATTATCCCATCTTCCAAGAGGTTCCAAGAAAACAGCATATTTCCATGCATCTCCTCACTACATACTCAAACATTTACATTAGCCAAGGTATTGCAGGCATTCACACAAACTAAACACTTAGTTACTCTCAAAAATGCACACACACACACACAAACACACACACACACACACACACACACACACACACACACACACACACACACACACACACACAGAAACACAAAACAAATGCATAATACTCTCATTAGATGTTGCCTTCCTTGCAAAAGAAATACAGCAGTATTCCCATGCATCAGGAAGCATTCCTTACAAAGTGCTCAAAAAATTACATTAAGCAAGGTCTTACATGCGTTCATAATGGAGAGGAGATGAGCTGGTTATATGTCGGAGTGAAAAAAAAGAGCCCGGCAGTTATTCCTGCACTGCAGTAATAGCAGCAACAGAGCCATTTACAAGCCTAGCGACACAGTCCAAGCACAAATGGATTGCATAGACAAGAAACAGAGTGCAATGACAGGCTGAGATTCTCACCTGCAACATGGCTTCCAGAGCCAGAGAGAGAGTGTGCATCATCGGGAGAGATGGGAAGGGATAGAGAGGCAGAAAGAGAAAGAGAGGAAGACAAATATAGGGAGAGGGAAAAACAGAGACGGAGCCCCAGAGTGACAGACTCAGAGAGAAAGCAAAAGAGAGAGGAGAGAGAGAGATAGAGGGAGAGAGACAGAGATAGAGGGAGAGAGATAGAGGGAGAGAGAAGGGGGAGGAAAGGAATTCCTCTTACCTAGCATGTGCTGTGAATCCTGCTCCCCTCCCTGTCTACCAAAAACATGCAACACCCCTCCCTTCCTTTCTTTGAACTTCAACCTGATGATGCAAGAGGGGAAAAAATGAGGGAGATGGATATGATTGATAAAGGGAAATGATAAATCAGATAAAAAAGAATAATATCTATACATCTATACATATCTATATCTATATCTATATCTATATATATATATATATATATATATATATATATATATATATATTAAACTGAAAAAAAAATATTTAAAATGCTTTTTTATATTAAAAAACAACATGAAAAAGTTTGTTGTGGGTTTTTTATATATCTTATGCTCACAAATTCTAAATTTGTTTATTCAAAAATATAGTGAAAATAGTAATTCATTCATTAATTTTTCTTCGGCTTAGTAATGTAATGTCTATTTATATAGTGCATTTATCATGTTTGGCAATACAACCGAAGCGGAGGTGGGTCTCTCCACACCACCACCAGTGTGCAGCATCCACTTGGATGATGCAACGGCAGCCACAGGACAACGGCGCCAGTAGGCTCAACATACACCAAATATTGGTGGAGTGGAGAGACAGTGAAACAGCCAATTTGGTAGATGGGGATGATTAGGAGGCTTATTAATATTAACCTTGTTTAATCACAAATGCAGTGATAACACTCATTCATTCATTCATTCATTTTCCTTTAGCTTAGTCCCTTTATTCATCTGGGTTCACCACAGTCAATTGAACCGCCAACTCATCCAGCATATGTTTTACTCAGCGAATGCCCTTCCAGATGCAACCCAGCCCTGGGAAACACCCATTCACACATATACACTACGGCCAATTTACCTTATTTAATTCACCTATACCGCATGACTTTGGACTTGTGAGGGAAACCAGAGCACCCAGAGGAAACCCACACCAACATGGGGAAAACATGCACAGAAATGCCAGCTGACACAGCCAGGATTTGAACCACTGCCCTTCTTGCTGTGACGTGAGAGTCCTAACCACTGAGCCACCATGCCACCCGAAAACAGTAATATTAGGACATGTTCTGAAATATTAGCTCAGCTATAATGACTTCAAATTAATTTAGCATAATTTAAGTGTATAAAATTTATTTTGTTTTACTTACTTATTTAACTAACTCCACTAAGTTTTTGTCACAATGATCGAAATAATTTTAATGTTGATTAACTGCTTAAACAACTTTCTAACTATAACCAACGTTGAAAATACTTGTGCAGTTTAAGATTTTGATGGAAATTGTGATGTTTGTTAGAATATTTTGATGAATATAAATGTTAAAAGAACAGTGCTTATTTAAAATTGAAATCCTTTGCAAATGTACATATATTTTACTGTCAGTTTTGATGAATTTTATAACTAAACATTCTCAAAATACGCATAAACATCTGATATATGGTCATACCTATATAAACACACATACAGTACTCAGCATATATAAGTACACCCCTCATCTTTTAAATTCATATTTTTATAGGAAGCTTGACAGTATTATATTTATACATATACATTAGATTAGTCAGTACTGAAGCCAAATCCAACAAAATTACTTACTATAACAGTCTAAAAACTAGTAAGCCCAAATTTACGTTTTAGAAAAAGATTATATACAAATTTTAAATATAGGAAAAATCATAAGCAACATTTTTTTTTTTAAATTAGTTGAAATTTTGTGTAGTTTTTTTATTTTATTTTGCATTATTTTGCTTGAATTTAATTGCATTGTCCTTCAATTTCTAAATATGTTTGGTAATTAAATTAATATTTTAATCAATATATCTGTTTAATAAATCTGTTTTGGTTGAATGCATTTTACTGTCAGTTTTGATGAATTTTATAACTAAACATTCTCAAAATACGCATAAACATCTGATATATGGTCATACCTATATAAACACACATTCAGTACTCAGCATATATAAGTACACCCCTCATCTTTTAAATTCATATTTTTATAGGAAGCTTGACAGTATTATATTTATACATATACATTAGATTAGTCAGTACTGAAGCCAAATCTAACAAAATGACTTACTATAACAGTCTAAAAACTAGTAAGCCCAAATTTACGTTATAGAAAAAGATTATATACAAATTTAAAATATAGGAAAAATCATAAACAAAAAAATGTTAAAAAACAAATTAGTTGAAATTTTGTTTAGTTTTTTTATTTTATTGTGCAATATTTTGCTTGAATTTAATTGCATTGTCCTTCAATTTCTAAATATGTTTGGTAACTAAATTAATATTTGAATCAATATATCTGTTTAATAAATCTGTTTTGGTTAAATGCACCAAAATCCAAAAAACCAAAAAAAAAAAAAAAAATGGTACCAAAAACCATTACTGAAAATGGATACAAATATTAATTTTCAAAATGGGGTGTACTAAATTCGCTGGCCACGGTATATACACAATTGCATAATTCTATGTAATACTGTATTTAAACATATGTACATATTTGTAATTCTAATAGTTAAAGATTGATATTTTTTTACATGTGAAATCCAAACAAGACCTTTTATGTTGCTAAGTATTTGCATAAATTGCTATATATTTATTAAAATACATTTTGTTAAGCAGAAATTTTAAAAAGAAAATGCTTCCAAAAACATATGTAGTAGAAGTCAGAATTATTCGCCCCCCTGAATTATTAGCCCCCTGTTTATTTTTTCCCCCAATTTCTGTTTAACAGAGAGATTTTTTTTCAACACATTTCTAAACATAGTTTTAAAAACGCATCTCTAATAACAGATTTATTTTATCTTTGCCATAGTGACAGTAAATCATATTTGACCAGATATTTTTCAAGACAATTCTATACAGCTTAAAGTGACATTTAAAGGCTTAACTAGGTTAATTAGGTTAACTAGGCAGGTTAGGGTAATTAGGCAAGTTGTTATATAATGATGGTTTGTTTTGTAGACTATTGAAAAAGCTTAAAGGGGCTAATAATTTTTACCTTAAAATGAATATTTAAAAAAAGTAAAACTGCTTTTATTCTAGCCGAAATAAAACAAATAAGATTTTCTCCAGAAGAAAAAAATATTATCAGACATACTGTGAAAAATTCCTTGCTCTGTTAAACTTCATTTGCAAAATATTTTTTAAAAATAAAAAAAAATTCAATGGAGGGCTAATAATTCTAACTTCAACTGTATGTTTATGTAAATACATTTGACTCTGATTTTAACCATCAATTTCATCAAACCATCAATTTTTAATCTAACAAAAAATATGCTTCAGTACAGTATATTTGACACAAGAATATTAAACATTATATATATTCACTGTATCATTTGTAGTTTAGTAATATATATTATATTTCAACATATCTTTCCAAGGACATTCATGTTTTTCTACTCGAAAACAAGACAAAAACATAGCTTAAGATAAGAAAATGAGTTTTGCAGTGCACACTAGAGGCAATGTATTTGGCTATTGTGGATATTAGTCCTGAAGGAACAGAAACATGCAAAACATGAGAAAAAAGCAGCAAAGATGAGTCAGAAAAGTGAAAAAACAGCCTTCATACTCTTTAAAAGGTTCAGTTGGCCGCTGCAGAAACTCCCTCTGCCCTCCTCTTGACACACAACATCTGAGAGCTGAACTGATGATGGCTGCTTCCTCCAGTGAAATGACCCATGCAGAGAAGCTCTCTTACTTTCCCTCTTTCTGTGGTGTCATTTTTTACACTCTTTCTGCTCTTCAATAACTCGTATAGCCTCCCGGTAATACTCTATTCTTAAACAAGAGTTGAAGTGTAGATCCTCTCTCTCTCCCCGGTGTTATGTCAGAACTGTGGGGTTCCCAACATGAGCTGTCTAATCATTAGTACTGGGTGGAGGTTAACCATTAACAATGCTACACCAGATCTCCAACTTATCTTCTCAGAACACCCGGGCTTTAGTCAGGGGTGCCCGTTGACAAAAAATCATTATACAAAAATCATGATGAGCTTAATGAAGTAGTGCAATCCATGTAACGAGAACAATAACAAAAAACTATTCCTCTTAAAGAATGAACTGCCATCCTTCTCAGTGTACTTAAATTTAATTAATCCTAGGGCTCCAAAGTGTCAGAAAACACTACAAAGAGTGTTTCTATGCATTCCAAATCTTTTGAAGCAAAAAAGAAGACAGAGTAAATAGGGCCAGGGACTTATTGGAGCTCAAATTAATGCCCAGAATGCCATTGATGACCACTGAACATGATATCGGCCACTGAAACGTTCTTCATCCAGGCTAACAAAAATGTTTTATCATCAAATAAAATTCAATAATATTCTGGCTCTACCTAGCCTTGTAAACTACAGTAAATGGTGGCCAAGTTTTAAAAGCTCCAACTAAATTACTTTATGATAAATAGATGCAACATTTTTTGAAGTTTCGAAAACTCAGGACACCATTCATTGTCAGCGCAAACATGGCATCAGATTTTATAACTCTAACTATGATATGTTTATCTAATAAAAAAGGCATATACACTTAGGATGGCTTGAGGGTAAGTAAATTAAATTCCTTATAAATTAAATTAATTATAAATTCATAATTATTTTTTTCAGATAAGTAATCTTCAAAAACACACAAAAAAACTCTCTCTCTCTCTCTCTCTCTCTCTCCAGCGCAGAGCGTGTTAGTTGTGCGCCTCGCTTACACACTGCTTAATACACACAAGATGTAGAACAATACGCAAATATCTTTACATATGAAAAATAATTAAAATATTTGGAATACATAGGATATAATAAGTACATATAGAGGATATAAGTATAAAGGATTAAAATATTACAAAACATATTATTTTCTAGCCTACATAAAAATAAAAACCATACCTTAATGACTTCTTCATCTCAGGGGGCTTTTTCAGTTTATTCCTAACAATTTGCTTTTGTATAATGTTATTATTATTAGCAGTGTTATTTATTATATGCATATATTTTTTTTTATTAAAAACAAGCTTAGATTTGCCCACCTGTCAGGCTTTAGACCATGTAAAATTAGAACTAAATTTAGAAATAGTTTTTAAATAAATCTTTGCACTTAACAAACTGAATTTATTATTTATAGGCTAATGGATGTCTGTGCGTAAGATTTCGCTATCCACAAGAGCGAAAGTGAAAGTAGATAATGAGAAGGCAGATGCTCTGTTTAACTGTTTTCTTGCTAGTGAAATGCTCAGTTTTTCCACTTACAAAGTCCTCATGTAAATAGCAAATGTGCTATCGCACGACGCAACTGACTCTTAAAGGAAATGGGAGATAAGACTCTGATTGGTTTATTATCAAAACAGACCTATAACTCATTAAGAAAATCAAGCTCAACCCTTTTAGACCATCCGCCACGACGAAAAAGGGAATTTTTTCGTCCTTATATTAGCAAAAGTGGATTCTGACACGCCCCTAATGTGTTTGCTCCCTGCGCTTTGCACTTTGCGCATGGATCGTCAAAATAGAGACCCTAGTTTTTAAAAGTGTGCTTAGAGACCATGGGCCCTATCATACACCTGGTGCAATAAGGCGCAATAAGGCGCAATATGTGTTTGGTGCGATTTATTGCTAATTTCGGACCAGCGCAACTGTAATTTTCACGTTTTGCTCAACGTCGTTATAGCAATCCATTTGCACAACTTTGTGGACTAATGGGTGTGTTGGTCTGAAAGGGAGGTGTGTTAAGGCGCCATTATCCAACTTCTAAAAGCTGGTCTGAAGTCCAGCGCAGAGCGTGTTAGTTGTGCGCCTGTGGGGGTTCTAGTGCTTACACACTGCTTAATACACACAGGATGTACAAAAATACACAAATATCTTTGCATGTAAAAATGTAAGGATTAAAATATTACAAAAGTTTTTATTGTCTATAAATATGAAAAACACTACCTCCATGCTTTCTTCACCTCTGTTTTTATTTCAGTTTTTTTATGACAATTTACATTTTAGTATTATGTAGTATACGCATATGTATATTAGTTAAACATATTTTTCCATCCCTAAAATAGCAAAACTGGATTCGGACATGTTCTTAATACTTTTGCACCATAGGCTTTAGACTTTGCGCATAGATCGTTAAAATAGAGCCACCTATATTGTTTGTCTACTTATGATAAGCTATTACTTTTATCTGCCGTATAAAATTATGAATATAAACTACCTTCACCATTGCATTTTACATTGTAATGCATTTCTATAAAACACAGACACACTGGCACATAGCGTGACATTTCAAAGAAAATGCTACATTGCATATGTCCGTGCCTGAGATGACCTGAAAGATAAGCCTGCTTGTATTCTCGTCACACATTCAGCTATAGAGTACTCCTTTTGGCTTTTTCATTTTGGAGCGGACAAACTAAAAAGGCCCCTTAAGGAGGAAGCCATTCAACTCCGCGGTGTGCTTGAGAGGCCTGTCTAATCAGTGAATTGAGCTGGCCCTGCGATGACCATATTTCACCTGGGTCCAGAGTGACTCATCGTCCAGTGTCAGAGCCTAGATTAAAAGCAGACTTGAAGAGAGATGAGGAGGCGTTGAGTGCTCAGCCTATCTAGTGTACACTGGCAGTCAAATGCACCCTGCAGCAATAAAGTGCTCTTCCTACTTCAGTCGACAGTGGTCTTGCAGACACTAATAAAAGCGAGCACTCAGACACGCATACAAAACACTCGCCCACGTGTTCACACTCTTTCTGATACTTATACAGACAGGGGATCTCACTTTCACGCTTCCATAAACACAGGCGGGATGTTAAAAATCCTTTTTAGATTTACTGAGAAGATTTTTTAGTGTTTATTATGCATTGTGAGTTTTGGGTGATCTTCAAAATCTGCCATGAAATGGAAGCTGCGATTAGGGCTGAAAAATATGATGAAATGGTAGTTATTGGGGGAACAGCAGAAGCAATATTCGTATTGCAGAGAAGTGTGACACATTTGTTTTATTTTGTGTGTCAAAAATGTGTGTTGCATGCATAGGTTATTCATCCAAATTTGACCAATCAGATGGGGCCTTGCTATTTTTATACCTGCCTTTTCAGTTTTGGCGCTATTATACTATTGGATAGACCAGTCTAAGAGCAGAGAGTTGAAAATAAATTTTAATGCCAGGAGTAGGGGACAGCAGGGCACAGATTAACACTTTTTAGTTTTGGCCAAATAATGAACAAAGTAATGTGGTTAGACACCATATTTTTTACCAACAACACACAAGCCTCTCCTGCAAATGAATACAAATGATCGCCAGACCTATGGTTACAGTGCAGTATTTCCAAAAGTGTCAGGAGTAAATATTTTACTACTTTACCCACCTGTGAAGCAAGATTGTAACAGACACTGGGTTATTTATAACACATGCTTAGAAAGTCGGATTTCACACAATTAATATAAATTCAGTTTACTTGATATAGTATTCACCTTATTCTTCATGTATGAGCGGGCACGGCCCTTTGAATCTTTTTGGATCGAGACCTCCAGTCTCATTCACTTCTATTCATTTTTGGACTTAGACTCGTTATGTTGCTTGATGTTGCAAACTGATAATTTCTTATTATAATATTCTACTTTTTATGTATAGTCATGAACACACTTGTTTTTTAGAGACAGTAGTTTGACCATTTTTTGCCGTTTATTTTTCCTAGTCATTTCTCCCATAGGCAAACTGAATTGGAAATTCTAAAACAATCGCGAAAACAAGCACATATCTGCATTGAAGAATAAGGTAAAATTTCCTCAGTACTCTTTTTTTTATTCTACATAGCACAACATGTTTATATATATAGTTATCTACTGGATTAACACATTTGAATGTATTTGCATTATTATCCATTATTATACGATGCTTTTATTTGCAGTATTTTCTGTTAAAAAATATATATATATATATATTTAAAAAGTTCCCAACATTACAAAAATAGTTTGTTAGTTTATTTGGTGTCCAACAGTGTGGCTAATTTGTAACAAACTGTCCCAACTAACCTTGCTGTGTCATGTTTTTCTCAAAACTGGCAAGCAGTCACTGTGTGTTTTTTAAATCTTGTAAAATGGTTCCATCTGTTAGCCTAGGAGACAGTATAATCACAACGATATAACGAACATGCATACTTTCACAGATGTTTTTAATTAAAAAATATAGAATATAATAAAAATACTTTTATGTTGCAAAAATGGTTTCTCATCTGAATTTCGCTGAATTTTTTTTAACAATTGGCAGGGAGATGTTTGCCGACACTGTGTTGAAAACCTGAGAAGCATGCCATGGTTAACCCTGAGCAAATACCCTAAAACTCCACAGAACAGTTAGTTAAATGACAGCAGTAAATAAGAATCAGAATATCTGCCAAGGTTTTTAGTCATTCACAGTGTTTTAAAGTCTAATGTTGGCACATTGACATGTTTTTAGGCTAAATTAATTTTAATTAGATATTAGAAAATATTTATTACTCCTTTATTTTAGTATGATCATTACATGAATAAATGATCTGTGTTGGGGGTAACGCATTAAATAACGTGAGTTAAGTAATAATATTACTTTTAGTATAAAGTATAAAGGGGCGAGGCAGTGGCGCAGTAGGTAGTGCTGTCGCCTCACAGCAAGAACGTCGCTGGGTCGCTGGTTGGAACCTCGGCTCAGTTGGCGTGTCTGTGTGGAGTTTGCATGTTCTCCCTGCCTTCGCGTGGGTTTCCTCTGGGTGCTCCGGTTTCCCTCACAGTCCAAAGACATGCAGTACAGGTGAATTGGCTAGGCTAAATTTTCCGTAGTGTATGAGTGTGTGTGTGTGAATGTGTGTGTGGATGTTTCCCAGAGAGGGGTTGCGGCTTTAAGGGCATCCGCTGCATAAAAACTTGCTGGATAAGTTGGCGGTTCATTCCGCTGTGGCGACCCTGGATTAATAAAAGGACTAAGCCGACAAGAAAATGAATAAATAAAATATAAAGTAATGCATTACTTTAAAAATTAAGTAATAATATTTGAGTTACTTTAAAAAAAATTGTAATGCGAGTTACTTTTTAAATTAATTAGCTTTTAAAAAAGAAATTGGTGAATTAAAGTTAACATAGTCATGCATTCAATGAGAGAATTTGCTCCCCGTGTGAACAGACTTAAATTAAAATAGCAGGCAAGAGCCTTGGATTTCTACGATGGAAGTATTCCTATTATTTTGTACAAATCAAGGAAAGGGAAAAGGGTATAGTCTCAATGGACAGTGATTTTACTTAACTAATAAAAGTACAAAAAGTACAAAAAGTACAAAAGTAGCAAACACATTGCTTTAAACTTTCATTAATCTAAATATACTGTAATGTTACAGCATGTATAGCCGTCAAAATAACACTCTCCTAATTTTAGATTTTTTTAAGGTAAATGAAGGTGTAGGTTATACAGTGCTTTGGTAATTGCAGAGCTCCTCCACAGAAAAAAAAACCCTGCAAGTTCTGAAAGAGAGCAAGCCCCAGCAAGATGAGAAAAAGCAAAAACTAACTAAAAATGTAACACATTAGTGGCCATAAAAGGCAACTAGTTCGTTTTTTGGGGAGTAACTCAATATTGTAATGAATTACTTTTAAAAGTAATTTTCCCCAACACTGTAAATTATTTTTAATTGGCAATTTAAGTAGTGTAATACATAATTACATAGTTGCTATAGTACTTTCTTTTCTATCATGGCAAATCATGATGTTGCTGGAAATCAGTGCTGCCTTGAAATTTGCATACATAAATCAAAACTAGTCCCAAAATATTTAGTCTCAAAATATAGAAGCCTCAAATTGTTAAAAATTGTTAAAAATTGTTTAAAAAGATTGTTAAAAATAATACTCAAAATTATCTGTTTGAGTTAATATTTCTGAACAAGTACAGTGGGCACATTTTAATTGCTAATTTTATCCACAACACACTCTGAAGTGGACAAAAACAATTCAATAAGAACTACAAACTGTACATTTATATATGATCATTTGGTAGAAACTTTCATACAAAGTGACAGAACAAAAGTTTTTTGTTTACTTATTTTTTTTTTTTTAAATAGATGTTGGACATACAGTATGCTTCTGTCTGACACTATAACTACATTAAAGTGAAACTGCATCTCAAACATGAACAAAAGTAGAGAGGGTCTTATTTTGGTCTATGGGGAGTTGAAAAAAATGTATAATAAGTTTTTCATATTTCAATAAAAATTAAAAGTGTCAGTTTTTGCGTTCAAATACATTTTAGGTAGCATATTAAAAGCCTATTTGCTCCTGCCAGTTAATTGTAACTGTCTTTTGGCTGAAATAGATGACTGAGACCCCCTACATTTTAGACACAAGATGGCACTCAGTCAAATACACTAAAAAAGCATGCAAACAAGTTTTAGTGTAGCTTTTGGCTGTGAGAGAGAGAAATAGAGAGAAATAAAGAGAGAAAGACAGAGAGAGAGAGAGAGAGAGAGAGAGAGAGAGAGAGAGAGAGAGAGAGAGGAGCACATAAGTAATCTATATCAGTGTTCATAAAATAGGTCACATAAATACCTCATGCCAAAACACAGCCATCTTTATCAACCATAAAAGCCGACAACTTTACACAGTGCAGAGCTGTGTACACACACTTGAGAAACTTATGGCTCTATCTGTTATTTCAAGTCCGGTAAGGCTGCAGGATATCATATCTGGCCTAACATATGTCAAACTCACATATTTGCACATTTTGCAGCATATTTTTCCATGTATAGTGTTAACAGTCTGCCCATGGGCCGCCCTGAGTTATGGCTTTGAAATATTTTGGGCTTAGTGCTTTAAGTAAGGCAGATATTAGGATCACATTTTCTGTTTACTATTTTAGTATCATATAAACGTAGCCATAAAATGCCATTAAAAACAAATTAATTAATGATTGGTTGTAAAAAAAAAAAAGTCTAGACTACTGAAGTAATTTTAGG
Organism: Danio rerio; assembly: GCF_052040795.2. Taxonomy (NCBI): domain Eukaryota; kingdom Metazoa; phylum Chordata; class Actinopteri; order Cypriniformes; family Danionidae; genus Danio; species Danio rerio. The sequence goes on along the minus strand of NC_141026.1, from coordinate 34,722,956 downwards.
GATTGTTTTACAATGTTTTAATTATGATGAAGGCTAAAAACAAGCTAAACCAAATGCTATTTATTGTTTTGGCAAAAAAAAAGTCAATACATATGATTAGGTGTTCTGAACTATGCATTTAATGATAGTAAACGGTTGTGTATTTCAATAAAACAACATGCGGTGTAACGCAGAATGCCAAATGTAGGATAAATCCGCACAATTCCTGTGCAAATATTACTAATAAAATGCAGTAAACAACAATGGTAAGTGATTTAAGCCAAGATCAACCCTTCTTCTCTAGCTGAAAAAGCAGCCTCGTGTACAGAATATTGACAGAGTGCACATGTAAAAAAAACACAAAGTAAACACTTGCAGCTACCCTGAAGGATTTTCATTGCCAAATACAGTATAGGAAATGGCTACTTGTCTGATAAGATTTTATCAGACTAGAATGCTTGTTCTTATTTTCCCAGTATTTATTATCTTTTACTGAGAGAATAACAAGGTTTTTCAGGCAGAGTCAAATTAGAGACATATGTTGCTTGCGATACAGCTATGCTGATTTTAAATAAACAAACTATTTGAACTATTTCAAACTATTTTAAAATAACCAAATTAGGACTAAGAGATAAGTTTAGGATAATTCCCTCACATAATTTAATTACATCTAATATCAGACCCCCTAGTTCTTTGTGATTCTGCGATCGCTGAATCCAACCCAAAATCAACAAAAAGTTGCAAATGTTTGCGATACAGAAAGAATTCTTCATTTTAATGCAAAATAATCACAAAAAAATTTAAATAATCTCATAAAACATCAATTTCCAAACAATATGATCAAATTATATTTATTACAATTAATTGTTTTACATGAATTAGGGTACTTTCACACCTGTGGATCAATTCTTTTGTTATGGTAAATTGTTACATTGTTGCATTTTGTACTTGGTGCGTTTTGCTTTCACACAGCAAAGTTTCTAAATGGACCAAAAGAGCTTAAACAAGTCACGTGTGAGTAAACTCTCCTCAGCTCAGCTGTTAGGCGTCCTTATTTTAATTTATGACAATGAGCAATAAGACATTATAAGTGAAAAGTTGCACTTTCAATTTGAATGGTGAGACCCACAGACATCATCACCAAATATAGATCAGATTTAAGACTTTCTCATACATAGCATTTGGCTTTATATTATAGAGAGAAATAACAGATAAATCAAGACTGCTGTTTGGTCAAAACGAATAAACAGCTCTCGTTATTAATATGCTTTAAAGTTTTCAGCTTGTGCAGTAAGCAGATGCAGACGTGCGAGTGATTTATAAGTGAAGTCAAAGCAAAGATGGGATATAGACATCCTGTGGTGCGAATTGGGCGTTTTGTGTGTTTGACATGCTTCAGACTGCAAAAGAAGGTGGGAAACATCTAACAAATGGAGCAATGGAACAAACAGACGGAGATTAGTTCACAGATGGCAGCCACTGGCCTTGACCGAATTAAAGGACATTATTTGTGCTTTATGGCTGTATAGCTGGTATTATGATGTGTGTCAAATCAATAAATTATTTCATTGAACTTTTTTCCTGCAGTTCACGACAGAAAATGCTTCCCTGCCATTGACAAGTTTTACGACTATCTGTGTTTTGGGTGTATTACGGTAAGAGAAGCCCTAATATATGTCTTATGTGTGAGGTACATGATGTCAGATGCTCCGAGGAGTGAAATCTGAGAGAGAAAATCGTGAATAAAAAAATAAGAGTTATATAACCATCCTCTGGTCTAATCCCTACCGTTTTAGATCTTGTCTCTGCCACCACAAAATCAGTCATTTTTAAATCGCAAAAAAATATATATATATAAAAAAATAAAAAGATGTGAAAAGCTAGAGGGTTTGTTATATAATTTTTATCAAATTACTGAAGTATAAGGCAATTAACTAGCAAGCAATAACACAAATAGGCTAAATGCTGAGTCTGCAGAATAAAACACCAATGACAAATGTATGACTATTCTGCTATAACTATATAAGTGTGATTTCCAATAAATTAATAAACAAATCATTTATTCACATAACTTTATCACAATAAAGATGAGTTATTTTAAAGTGACCAAATTAAGTAGACTCAAAGTGATATGGTTCCCCGAAAGCATCAATTGTATTCTTTCATATGAGCTAGCTAATGAGCTATATTACAGGCATCCACACTTATTAAAATGCTAAATGTTTTTTTTTTTTGTAAAGCAGCAAATTCATATAACTAAATCCAGTAAATATTTTAAGGTTTTTGACTTTTTGATTTTTTAGGAATTCTGAATTGTATAATACGCCATAAAATGTGTTAATTAGGGTTAAAAACAACAAATTAGCCAAGTGTTAAGAAAGGAACGCCCAATGTGATTTGGAGGACAAGCTTCAACTCTGGGATGCAAGATGTATTGTAAGATTATGGGTAGGCTGAACAGTGGGTGGGGTGTCGTTTCCAGAGGGTGGGGTGCCAACCTCATGATTATTTCAGCTGACATTTTCCACTTAGACTACATTTATGTGGAAATTTTTATCTACTACAGTGCAGCGGAGAGTGGCAATCAGATATACACTATCAACACCCATGCTGCTTAGCCATAATGAATACATTAACACTTGAGGTGTTCCGTTCAAACGTAATTTCCCAGCGAAGTGGACTTAACAGGGTAATCTGCCATCTTAAGTGAAGTTCCAATCAAAAGGGATCAAACATGCAGTTTAAAGAGTGTTACAAACAGCATTGGTAAAATGTATCCACCAGTCATTGTACATAAATTAAAAACTAAATGATTCATCGCACATCTTTAATTTGACACAGCTGACACAAGATGACAAAGAAGAGCATTCCAGATGCGCAGTTTTTTTGGCCCCCTACACCCTTCAAAAGATTCAATTGAAAGATTAGGGCATTCAGGGATGAGTCCTTCAGAGTGAAACACAGCCTAGAGCAAACACGGTGGAAATGATTTGAGGTTGCAGGGTTTTTAATGAGCTTAATTACTTCCTGGTGTGGTTTACTGTATACACTCACCGGCCACTTTATTAGGTACATCTGTGCAATTGCTTGTTGACGCAAATTTTTAATCAGTCAATCATATGGCAGCAACTCAATGCATTTAGGCATTTAGATCAAGACAATCTGCTGCAGTTCAAACTTCAAACCAAGCATAAGAATTACGAAGAAAGGTGATTTAAGTGTCTTTGAACGTGGCGTGGTTGTTGGAGCCAGATGGGCTGGTATGAGTATTTCAGAGACTGCTGATCTACTGAGATTGATCTACTGGTCTGAAAAAGAGAAAATGTCCAGCGAGCGGCAGTTCTGTTGGCACAAATGCCTTGTTGATGCCAGAGGTCAGAGGTGAATGGCCAGACTGGTTCCAGCTGATAGAAAGACAACGGTAATTCAAATAACCACTTGTTACAACCAAGGTATGCAGAAGAGCATCTCTGAACACACAACATAACCAACCTTGAGGCAGATGGGCTACAGCAGCAGAAAACCCCACCGGTTACCACTCCTGTCAGCTAAGAACAGGAAACTGAAACTACAATTCACACAGGCTCACCAAAATTGGACAATAAAAGATTGGATGTGGTCTGATGTGGTCTGATGAGTCTCGATTTCTGCTATGATATTCGAATGGTAGGGTCAGAATTTGGCATCAACAACATGGAAGTATGGCTCTATCCTGTCTTGTATCTAACCTATCGTGTCAATATGGATCCAAAAAATCTCTGAGGAATATTTTAGTACCTTGTTGAATCTATGCCACAAAGGATTAAGGCAGTTCTGAAGGCAAAAAGGGGTCCAACCCGGTACTAGTAAGATGTACTTAATAAAGTGGCCAGTGAGTGTACATGTTATAAAGTGTGCAAGTGCAACAGTTATAGCACAATTCATGCTTCTTTGTTTGATTTTAGCACTTCACAGTAGTTACCCTTGATAAATAATAGCATTATATGAAAGTATGGTCATTCAAATTATATTTATTTACAGAATTCTGTTATGTTTTCATATGCTAAGCTCGATAAGATGCTCAGTTCATGTTTTGACTGTGTGTGCTGCAAGGTGTTTCAAAACATTTTGCCTGGTGAGTGAAGTGAACAAACACATTCAACCTGTTTCCAGGGAGAGAGAGAAAAAAACTCAATTGGAAAGCAGCTTTGGTTTCAGAAAAATCAAGTAACCGGCTTCAAGTGACTCAACTTTCTGTAGAAACTGAAAAACGTGTTAAATGCAGTGACAACACACTGAGCCGTGAATGCCCTCCGCTGGCTTCAACCACAATCCTGTATCAAATTCAGCTCTCTTCTTAAGGCTTCACTGCACACTGGCATCTGTGTCATGTGGCTCTCTCAAGGCATGAGAGGAGCTGAAGTTAATGCTCACGCAATGTGAAGCGAGCTATGTGAGCATCGCTGTAGATTAGATTACAAATTATGGCATTACTCATCATCTGCTGTAAACCTCAAACCCCCTCATTGGGTGGAGCAAAGGCGACCAAACTCTTCCACGGATCAAATACTTCCACATCAGAAAATAGCATTAAATGTGTTTCTGTTTACTGAGCATAAGTGGGCATCTCACTGGATTAGAGGAAAGTAAAATTTACTTTTGACCTTTTTATTTATTCTGTAAACTTTTTATTGCATTGATTGCAGTATTTCTTTTGTATGACCCTTTTGTCCTGCTGTTGCCAAATTATACACAATTAACACGTGTACAAGATTTAACATAAGATTAAGTTTTAAAAACATTATAAATAGCTTCATAGAATACCCTCAAGCTAAAATAAAGTTTTAAACTAATAAATAAAAGTATTGCAATAAACTAAAAATAAATACAACATTTTTAAAATACATAAATCGGGGAAAGAAATAAAAGAGGAATGAAAAAGGTTAGATCAAGTCAGTGTTATCGTTTTGGCTGGAATATACTGAAAATTAGCATTAACTAAAATTTAAAATGAGGCTTTAACTAAAAGTGCGATCTATAAAGAATCACACATCATAGAAAATCATGTTTCATGTATCATAAGGTCTCAACTGGCAAATTCAAGCAAATACTAAATAATACCAATCTTTTGGGCAGCATTTTGGTTTGTAGCATCACCAAATATCAGTAAACCACAGCTGTTTATCTATATATAGATGTTTGTTTACAGCAGTTTATTCAAAAAAACGGCAAAATAACAAACATAATATAATTCAACTCTTGAGATTATTCCTATAGAGTAGCATTAAGGTATGGGAAGATAACCGTTTTTAAGGCATAAGGCGGTTTGGAAAAATCAAGGTTTTAAAACCACCAAAATTTTCTGCTATATTCCAGTGCTAAGGTATGGGTCAAATTTTTTAATTACATTTTTTTTAAGTTTGTTAGGACAACAGTATCTCCAGCAGAAAAGATATCCAAAGATGCTGTTTTAAATTGTAAATAAATCTGTTTTAGAAACTAATGAAGACATCAGCAGAAGTCCATGATTCATTTGAATTATTTAGCCTCACATGTTTACTGCTCCAAAATATTTTGAGAGTTTCTCAAAAAAAAATTGTGTTCAAAAAGGAAAAAAAAATGTTTTTTACCCAGACATTTAAAAAGAATATATTTTAGAGCAGTAATCACAATACCGTGAAACCGTGACCAAGGTTATCATACTGTCACAATCCGGCCATTGCTAAAGCTATAGGAATCCGGTTACGCCACAATGACAAATATGTGTTTTTGTTTTTAAGTTTGTTTTTTTTTTTCAAAATAATGTTAAAAACACCTGTATATGTGCTTTTACAGACAAACACTTCCTTCAAGTGCAAAATTATATACAAAAGATAAAAATACATTTTTAAAACATTTCCCAAAACTAAAAATATACAATATGACTTTTTAAAATGAAGAAGATTTACTGAATTCTAAACTATTTTTATTTTTATTTATTGCATTAGCATGGTTTTAGATTTATTGTTTGTTTTATTTTCTTGTATGTTTATTACTGCTAACACCAAACTGTTCTGTGAAACTCTGTTAAACTAGACTAAACTAGTCTATTTACACCTTTAGTTTAAACCTAAACTAAAATTTAGATTAAATTAAATTCGAAATAAATTTAAATTAAAATAGATTAAATTTAAATACTATAAAAATGTTTTCACAAAATAAAAACTAAATTAAAACTAACAAAACTATTAACAAAACTAACTAAGGAATGACTGGAGGAACGATGAGTAAAACCAATCAGGGACTGTTTTACAGCAGGAGAGAACTTCATTCCACAGACTGCCACAGAATTTAAGTATACCACTGGAAAGTCAGTGCTAATGCATCAAGATTTTATTACATTTTACTTATTCAAAACATGTTTACTATGCAGGATTTTTCTTCATTTTATTTATCAGCCATTGGTCTGAGTGAAACAATCTCAACATGTAGCCCTATTACAGATTATTGTTACTGGAAGAAAATTTGTAGATAAATAATAAAAAAAAAAAACTTGTCACGACATTAGGTAAAGTTCAGAGAACATTGCTTATGGAGTGAAGCCACTGGAAAAATGTGGAATGCTTATTTAAAGGGATAGTTCACCCAGATATTTATTAAGAATGATGATGGAATGAAAATAGAATGAAAATAGAATGATATTTTCAAGAATTTTGCTTATCCCTTTAACAAACATATACTGACCTGTCTGATCATCTCAAAAAACTTCCTTTGTGTTCAGCAGAAGAACAATATGCATTCAAGTTAGCAAAAGATGACAAAAAGTGCATTTTTGGGTGAACTATTTCTTTAAGGAGAGCAGACCCTCAAGGAGTGGAAAGAGAAAAAAGAACTCTAGCATGTGACTAACACAGACTAACACAAAAAACTGAGAGATATGAACTGGAATAACCACAACTCACAAAGAGCAAGAGAGCTATTAAGAGAATAGAGACAGCCATGCTTGAGGAAGAGATTTAGAAAGAGAGAGAAAGTCAGATAAAAGATGTCCAATTCTTAGGTATGAAATAAAGCAGGGAGCAAAGTGGGAATGTAAAAGTGTGCTTGTGAGAATGGTTGGAGCTGAGGGAGGAGTGTGTGATATAGTGAGCTTGAACGGGTTTCCTGGGGAAGACTGCAGTGTGAGAAAGACTGATAAGAACCTCTGGCTGTTTGTGTTTGAACTGGCATGTCTGGAGCAGAGCAGAATACAGACTAATGGAAGTCTGGGGAAGTAAAAGAGACCACAACAATAAAACTGTGCAGGCCTGTCAAGAGTATCTCGCTTAGATTTAGTCATAAGTAGTTGTCATAGAAAAGAGGTTACTCATTAAAATGACATGGCATGCTTTAGATTCATAGACTCATAAAAGAAATATTGCATAACTTTGGTACTGCACAAAAACCTTATGTGCATAGCTAATGTGTTAATCAACATTAAAGAGATGGTTTATGAATTATGGCTCTCTGCAACTCTTTTATGGTTGCCCACTGAAGCTAAGCAGGGTCAGTACCTGGATGGGAGACCACATGGGAAAGCTTGGTTGCTGCCGAAAGTGGTGTCAGTGAGAACAGCAGGGGGCGCTCAACCTGCAATCTGTGTTGGTCCTAACGCCCCAGTATAGTGAAGGGATCTCTACACTACTCAGTGGGTGAAGTTTTAAGGAAGAGACTCTCTGTGGTTGCTACATATCCCAGGATGTCCTTTGAAAAAGAATGCCCACTGACCTCTGTCCATCATGGCCTCCAAACCATCCCCATCTCCTCTCCACCAATCAGCTGATATGTGGTATGCGGTCTGACACAATATGGCTGCTGTCGTATCAGCCAGGTGGATGCTGCACACTGGTGGTGGATAAGGGGATTCCCCCAAAGTGTAAAGCACTTTGAGAGTCTAAATGTAAGGAATTATTAATTATTATCATTATTTTATTATTATGGTTTACAGTGTATTTATTTTTTATTATTCTTTTTTAACTTAGGCTTGTGATGTATGTTTTTTTTATTCAGTGGAAAAAGACTATGATCCTTTGTTTTGAAATTAGCACAAGTCATTTGTTACAGGCACTTTGATTATTCAAAAAGTATTATTAAGAAATTATTGTTTTTATGAATTTTACCAATATTTACATTGTTATCAATCATCTTCTTCGTTCTCCAACCCTGATAGTTTTTGTTTTTTAATTTTATTTTTCTGGTTATTAAGCTTGCATTCTTTTTAACTATAATGTCATTGTCTCAGCCATATCACCCTGCAGCCCAAGACTGGTTACTCACTGAAGCTAAGCAGGGCTGAGCCTGGATGGGAAACTTCATGGGAAAACTATGGTTTCTATTGGAAGTGGTGTTACTGACACCAGCAGGGGGCGCTCAACCTGCAGTCTATGTCCTTTTCCTAAAGTGAAAGAGACACTATACTCTCAGTGGGCACCGCCGTTTGGATTTGGAAACATTCATAAATGTTCTTTTGTTAATTTGTTTCCACCCATATACCCAATTATTATTGCGTACACAAACACACGCACACACAGGCTGTTGTTAACTGGTTTGTAGGTTTTTTGTTTGTTCGTTTGGTTGCTTATTTTTTGATGTATTTGATTTATATCATGTAATTTTGTGTATCCTTATTCATTTATTCATTTTCTTTTCGGCTTAGTCCTTTTATTAATCCAGGGTCGCCACAGCAGAATGAACCGCCAACTTATCCAGCACGTTTTTACGCAGCGGATGCCCTTCCTGCCGCAATCCATCTCTGGGAAACATCCACACACACTCATTCACTACGGACAATCTAGCCTACCCAATTCACCTATAACGCGTGTCTTTGGACTGTGGGGGAAACCAGAACACACGGAGGGAAACCCATGCGGATGCAGGGAACATGCAAACTCCACACAGAAACGCCAACTGAGCCAAGGCTCGAACCAGCGACCTTCTTGCTATGAGGCAACAGCACTACCTACTGTGCCACTGCGTCTCCATTTGTGTATCCTATTGCATCATAATTAAAAACTTTAATAATAACAATGATATCAAAATTTTTATTATTGTTTCGACCTCATTAAATTTGCATTGTCTTCTTGAATGAACTTACACTAAAATTACCTTTCTTGGGACAACAAAATGTCTGGAAACTAAAATCCAGTCTGGGGTTGCTTTGAGGGATGGTTATTGATTTTCTCCCCAAAATGAGAGAGGTATGAACATTTCTAACATCTCTAACCCATCTCCTTTCATGATGAAGATATTGCCATTCTGTAGAATATCGTTTCACCGTTAATCCACAAACAGATGAGACCGTCTTAAAATGCAGTAGGAATACATGGCTAAAAAAGAACTGAAGCCACTGACACTATTGTTTATTCGCATGCACTGGCTTGTTCAAATCCCTGATTCACTACAAGATTTAGGCTAATCAAGTAACAGCAAAATCACAGCCAAAACTGCTCATAATACACAGTATAAGTGGCATGATTCCTCAAATTCTGTGCTTTTTCTGATTGATTTCTACAAGTCTTGTCTAACTTATACTAAATATATGAAATACTTGGTTTGCTTTTTAATGTAATGGTCATAATTACCTCTGATCAGCAAAATCTGACAGGAAAACTCAAATAGGAATCCATATAACCTTGATTTTTAAGTGAGTGTAAGTTGCTTAGTTTGAAAGTGACGTGTGTGAACTATAAGCTACAACCTATCACTGGGAAACACCCATACACTTTCATTCACAAACATACACTACAGACAATTTAGCTTGCCGAAGTTCACTTATAGCGCATGTTTTTGGACTTGTGGGACCGGAGCCCTCAGAGAAAACCCACGTGACCACGGGGAGAGCAAATTCCACACAAAAATGCCAACTGACCAATTCAGGGTTCGAACCAGCGACCTTCTTGCTGTGAGGTGATTGTGCTACCCACTGCACTACCGTGCCACCCATTGCTTAATATAATTAATAAAAATAATATAGTAGATAAATATAATCAGTACATTAAATGCTTAATTATGCAGCACATGTCATATGTAATACATGTGTTTCTGCAGAAGTGTAAAGCACAGATCGTTTTAAAATGTTTAAACATTAACATACTTACAACCTTTTTGGTTTTTGGCTACATCTTTGTCATCTAAACTTTGCTTAAAAAGTGCTCTTTTTAAAGGTTTGCTTCTATCCTTGTTCCCTAAACCTACCCCTCATTAGGGTTTGAGCAACTCATATTAAACATGAACGGGATCATACAAATTCTTACGAATTTACCACTAAATCTAAAGGTTACAAATTGCTGTGAGATAGTGTTGGACTGACTGGTCTGAGTGTTTCAGAAATGGCAGATCTACTAGGAGTTGTACGAGTTTTCTGAGAATGGTCTGAAATGAGAAACTATCTAGTGAGCTAAAGTTCTGTGGACAATAACCTTGTTGATGCCAAAGGTCAGATTAGAATTGTCATCTACCAACAAGAGACTGAGACTCCAATTCAAACAGCATTGAAACAACAACCAGGTGAGTAAGCTATGACGTATTTTCACTTTTGAGTGAATTAATCCTTAAAAAAAAAGCACATTTTTTAATACAAATGCTGTATACTGTAATTGTTTGTCTGACAAACAGAAAAGGCAGAAAGAAGGATAAAGATACTGTAGGAAGAAACAGCCTCTCTCTGTTGTCTCCTAAATGGACAAGATCTGTTTTGTGTGAACAAGGCACATTCTGGAACTGTGCGGATCTGCTGCTGGGGGCTGTTTGTGCTCTGCTGCTGAGGATGTGGCCAAATTGCTCCCACTATCAATAATGATGAGGTTCCCAGCCAGGCATATGTATGTGTGTCTGTGTGTGTGTGTCTGTGTGTGTGTGTGTGTGTGTGTGTGTGTGTGTGTGTGTGTGTGTGTGTGTGTGTGTGTGTGTGTGTGTGTGTGTGTGTGTGTGTGTGTGTGTGGGACTCAACTGAACACAGGGGATCAGAGTATGTGCAGCAGATTAACCCTGTTTTTACTTTGCTTTTGTCAGCTGTATTTCACCATTCATTTCAGTCAAGATTATTATTCTGTAAATCTCCAATTAAAAATCAATTAAATCCTACAGCCTATATATAGAGACATAATTGTTTTAATTACCATGTTTGAAAGCACGCTGCAGGCTTTGTAGTTTTTTTTTTTAAAGGGTTTTTTATTTCTGAAATATATTAATAAATATGCATACACTGTAATAATTGCTGGAATCCATGTCCTTGATTTGTGCTTGGACGATATGAAGGAATTAAGTTAACTTATTAGTTTTTACAAATTTAATTGGATTGAAAATAAAACTATTATTTTGTTAAACAAAAAAAATGTGTTGTTTTAGCTCATTTTAAATAAGTAGTTTGAAAAAACATCAAGCATTATATATTTTCAGTATAATATGCAATAATTGGTTTTTCCAACTCAAATCTGGATCAAATTTGTACAAACCCAACCACAAATATAATTTTAACATTGGACTTGCATTGGAGGTAATGCAAATCAGCATTTCTACAGAGTGGATCTGATCCAAATGAATAGAGGCAGAGCACAAATGGTTATAATTTCCTTGGTGTGAACAAGATTTTAGTTGGCAAACTGTTTTATGTAAATAAATCCGTAGTACAAGCTATTTCATGTCATTCTCTGTCACATCATTCATTTATTTTTTCACTACTATCCTGAGGCAAAATCTGCAGCACATGACTATGCACAGCCTAAAAAAACAAAAAGCCAAACAATGTTAGACAGTTTGGTAAAATAAACAGATATGGACTTATCCGCCCTTAGGGAATTTATTTTGTTTATGCTATGTTTTTTTTTCAATGAAATTAATTAATTTTGAACAGTAACAAAATATTACGTTTAGAGGATAACTATATTAATGAATCCCACATGGGTAAACAAAGTTGAGCTTTATTATATTTATTTATTCAGATGAAAAACATACATGAGCTGATGGGCTGCGGGTTTCTCGGCATAAACAGAGACCATCTATAGCCCTCTAATCAACATAATGACACAAAGACAAACAAATAGACAAATTATGAGAAATCAGAAAGTAGGCTTTTAAAAGAAATATATGCATACCATTTACGCAGCACAAAGTGTTTTGTCTTGTACAGTATTGATGGAATACATGCTACGCTATATCTGTCCTCCATTGACTTGCTGTCATGTCATCAAGGTGAGATTAAGGGTGATTTATAGGCATGCAAGATTCACCGTAAAATGCAATGTTTGTTCACAATATTTACTTAATATAGGTGGATAAAATAGTCCTACAGACTAAAAGAAAGTCATATAAGTATTAAATGACAGTGAGGTAATTTTTTAAAATCTGAATGAATGAATGAATTTTTTTTAATTAACAATTTCTTTAAAGGGACAGCCCCCCTTCCCAAAACACAAAAATTGTCATCATTTACTCAACCTGTTTGAGTTTCTTTCTTCTTTTAAACACAACAGATGATGTTTTGAAAAAGGCTGAAAACCTTGTAACCATTGACTTTCATAGTAATTGTTGTAAATAGTTACTGGTTTCCAGCTTTCTTCAAAACATCTTTGTTTCTGTTTAAATTAAAGAAACTAATAAAACTTGATTTTACCCTGCAGACACAGGACTTCAACATGATGTCATATTGACGTTGTACCCCAACGTCACGGGGATGTTGGATTTTGTTTGGAAATGAAAATTGCATTGACGTCAGAAACCAACGTCAGGCTGACCAACCTAAAATCAACCAAAAATCAACGTCTAATCATATCAATGCTTGATGTTGTGTGGACACATGTGAGCAACTCAATGCATTTAAGCATGTAGACATGGTCAAGACAATCTGCTGCAGTTCAAACCGAGCATCAGAATGAGGAAGAAAGGTGATTTAGGTGACTTTGAAGATGGCATGGTTGTTGGTGCCAAACAGGCTGGTCTAAGTATTTCAGAAACTGCTGTTCTACTGGGATTTTCACGCACAACCATCTCTAGGGTTTACAGAGAATGAGAAAATATCCAGTGAGTGGAAGAACATGACAATGAGTTCACTGTACTCAAATAGCCTCCACAGTCACCACATCTCAATCTAATAGAGCATTTTGGGATGTGGCGGAATGGGAGATTCACATCATAGAAGTGCAGCCAACAAATCTTCAGCAACTGCGTGATGCTATCATGTCAATATGGATCAAAATCTCTGAAGAATATTTCCAGTACTTTATTGAATCTATGCTACGATTAAGGCAGTGAAGGCAAAAGGGGGTCCAAAGTGTATTTTACAAAGTAGCCGGTAAGTGTGAATAATTTTACAATAATTTCACAAAACTCATTTTACTTTAATAATTGTCACTAAAACTAAAATTACACACTCATTTAGGTAATTTGAAAACCTATTTTAACAGATTAAAAGTATATATAACAGATTAAAATAACAGATTAAAAGTAATTCATAATTGAACTTGTTTGAATGTCTGAAGTGTTAATCTGTCTTAATGGAAGCATTAATCAAATCGACAATGTAATTAATTTAATACTAAAAACACTTGTGGAATTTCAAAGTGGTAATCTGATTGGCTCAATTATAAAAAATATTGAGTCGTGTTTTAGTAATGTACTCTCAGTGACCAAGTTTGTACTGTCACTATGGAGAGATACTCTGGGCCGCACACACCGAGGGTGAAGCTGCGATAATGAATGTCTGTGAGAAATGATGCTGTCACTCCATTCAGATAAAGATGCTCTCGAGAAATGTGACTATATGTCAACAGACGAACAGAGGTGTATGTGTGTGAGGCCAAACTCATATGTTGCTTGGGCCATTTTTCCATCCCTTCTGCTTGATTTACTTCTTGACAGGATACTGCTGTTTTCTGGGCCATCCCACAATAACTTACTGTCACTCTTTCACTCATTTCTCAGACGTCTATGCCTGTGCTATATCTGTGCCCTTCAAACCTCTACACTCTGTCCATTACTTATGTTCACACTAGGATTACAAACTGAAAACAAGATCTTGTGCACAAAAAACAAAATTCTGCCATATTTGATAATCAATTTATTCTAAGAAATGTGTTTCATATTGATTGGCCATATATTTGAAAGTTAGTGGACTTCAGTAAAGTTTTACTCCCATTTTTATTATAATACAAAACCAGTGGTTACACTTTATTTGGCAACTATTTTAAAGTATTTTTGTTACATGTGCTGTGTACCTACTATAGTAATAACTATAAATTAAAGCATAATTACATGCAATTAACTCTAAAACCTCTAAACCTCATCCTAACCCTAACAGGCCCGTAGCCTTCAAAAGACCCACCCCCCACTGATAAAATGTCCAGTATTGTAAATACATGAGCTCATTTGCCTAATTTTGACAGCTATGGCAACATAAATAGTGAAAATATCCCATCAAATATGACTTCCAATGAAAGCAAACTCATCTTTTTCATGAGTCCAACATTCAGCTGTGCAAGAAGACATACAATTTGACAAAAGTGAAGTCATCTTTCATTACAAGTAGCCAAACTTTTATTCTGAATCTTGGACCTTATTCTCGGAAGAAAAAAAATACAGATAAAAGGGTTGGAAGCACCAAAACTCACCCATATTAAAGTTAATTTTAATACTAATTAGGCTATTTATGTTATCCATGAACTTTCAAAATGTACAAAAAAATTCATTTAAAGCTTTAACTTTAATTTCTAATAATATATGGTGTGATAAATTTGTACTTAAAAATAGGTATTTAAATACATAAATAACTAAATATATTTTTTCTTTATTTTATATATTTATTAGCAAATGTTTTTGGTACCTCAAAAAATGTGGTTATGCAGACCATCTGACAAGCTATTCCAGCTAAAAATAGTGCTTAAAATGTCAGTAAAATGCAGTATTTAACTCATAATTAAATAGGACATAAGGCGAATAACTGCAAAAAGGTCTAAATTGTGAGAAAAAAAGGAACCAGTCATTTCACCAGCTTGGCTACGGGCCAGAGTAATTACATGTTGTTAAATAATATTATTCTGATCTTAAACGTATTGTTACACTGTAACAAGGACACTGGGTAACCCTTTATACTCAGGGCAACTTGTCTCATATGATACTTTTAAAGCAATTCTAATGATATCACACCCACCACAATATAATATATCCCACCACAGTTTCTGTTTTGAGCATCCTCATCAACACAGTTGGTCATGAAATTGCATGTGCATCAGTGTATTGGATCCATGCATTTGGTCTTATAGAATGAAATTAAGGTTAACTTATGACTATATACATTCTTTTTTTTTTGTATATATGAAATGTAATATCCTTTTAATAACAGACGCTATTTTAAGTATAATAAAAGCAAGAAGATTATGAAACATGCAAAATGACAAAAGGCAAAATTATGCAGCATTAAAAACAATGCTAAATTACTTATGAATTCCAAAAATTCCTTTTAAGACATCTTATGACAAATGTAACAAAAAACATATATTAGGGCTGAACAATATGCAATTTCAGCATCAATATCGCAATGTGTGTATCTGCAATAGTCACTTCACAGCATTAACTCATTTATTAAAGATGATATATAATTGCAATATATATCACAGCGAACTAAAATATCGCTATATGTCAGATTTTTCCAATATCGTGCAGCCCTACCACATATTGTCTGATCTTTAAGTACACTGTAAAACCCAATAAGTAAAGGCAGCTCAAACAATTTAAGGAATCCGATTGCGACAAATCATTTAAGTCCAAAAACTCATCAATATGCGTACTGTGAACTTAATCCATTTCAGTTAAAGCATTGAGATATTTAAGTGATTAAATAAGTGTTGACTGAGCATTATGAATGTTCACCTGCTGTTAACAAGCAGAATAGCAAAATTACTGAAGAGAAACACAAAACTAGCTGACTTCAGTCTCAACCATAAAATAAACAAAACATTAAATCTCTATACATTTTAGCAGAGGATCGTTAAACAACTCCATGAACATGAAACTCATAAACACTGACTTCAAAACTCTTTTCAAATGAGTAGAATTGATAACACTTTATTTTGATGGTCCACTTGATTATTAGTAGACTGTCTGCTTAATATCTGTTGATACTGCTTCTCGACAGACATTTAACTGATTATAAGAAACTTGGCAAGCACATGTCAACTTACACTAACTCTAAACCTAAACTTAACCCCAACCCCAACCTAATATTCTACTTATAATCTAATGAGAGTTAATTAAAGTAACTTAAATTCAACGAACGAACCATCAAAATAAAGTGTGAGTGTAGAATTAACTACTAGTAAAATTTGAGGTAACTACACTCATTTCATTTGATAAATTTGACTATTGGATTTTACAGTATATGTTATGAAAAATATGACATGCATCAATAAATAAATAAATCAAACACCTGGGGTCAGTATAAACATTTTAAGAAATCAAGACTTTTATTTAGTTTCCAATAAATCAAAAGACTATTACAGAGCTCAAATAGACTTTAAATAAATACTGTTTTCATCAGATAATGCTAAAAACTATTTAAACAGTTTTTTTTTCATTTATAATACTAAAGAATGTGTCATTAGCATCAAATCAACATTTTGGAATGATTTTTGGAAATCTCATGTGACAGAAGACATGAAAAAATAAGTACATTTGCCATCACATAAATAATTCAACTTTAACATCAATTTCTGATGTTAATATCAATTCAATTCAATAGTATTGTTTACTGTATTTTTTTAACAAGTATACATATAAGCGTGGTGAGCACACGATACTTTACTCAGAAATATTAAAAGAAACTTTATGAGCAAAACTTTATGGTAGAATACACTATTTTTGGAAGGCATACAAATAGAAATTCTTTGAAACACTCAGGAAGAGATAGTCTGCTGTGTTTTAGTCTGCTGTGATGTGGTGAAAGAAATATGAGGGTAGAAAACGCCCCCGCACGGCTGTCATAGTATCATCCTACCTTTCACCAACATAAATGTGAACTTATACTCTCTCTCTCACACACACACACACACACACACACACACACACACACACACACACAAACAAGCAGCTGCAAACAAGCAAGAATGCTCATATAGAAATGCGATGACAGACAAGCAAAGTCCAGTGCCGCAAGTTCACATGAGCTGTACCAACATGCATCTGGGCACTAAGAGTAAACCACAAAACAACAAACAAGACACAGAAATATACAGACTGACTTCAGCAAAACTGCTGACAGATAGGGTTGCACACACTCATAAGAAAAGAAATATGACAGGAATGTCATACAGTCTTTTTGAAATGCTTCATTCAGCACTTTGAAGGCAGTTTTGAAAAACGCAGAAGTCAAAAAATATGCCTGCAAGAGGGAAAACAATGATTTGGTTTCTAAAAAAGTCTATATATGCTGTGTTCAATAGGCTGCCTCATCGATTGAAAACTCGAATGCGCCTTTTATATGACTAACAGCTTGCTACTTTTCAGACTTGCAAATTTGCTGTCAACAGAATCAATCACAAATCGCTGCATGCTCTTGTTTGCTTCTTGCAATTATGAAAAAAAGAGAGTGAAAGTGAATTGATTTTCCACTCTTTGCAAATAGTAGTCATTTATCTCATTTTGGTACCCTTTGGATGTCTGTTGGCATGGAATATAAAGAATCGTAGTGTTTGATAAATGCATGCATGTGAATCCTCACTTTTTTCCTATATCAGAGCTGCGAAAATTGCAGCATGTACCAGATATCAGTCTTCAGTTTTAGCACAAAGGGAAACATTTACTAAATGGCATAAATAGAAGTAGAAAGCACTGAGGATGTGCAAATTAAAAATAAAAAACCTAAAACTAAGGACTAACGTAATCTACAAAGAGAGGTGAAAATAAAAATAATGTTGCTTAGTAATCAATTTGTTTGAAAAATGTCATCGTCTAGCATAAAAAAAGCAAATAATAAAATAAAAACTGTTCTCACCTTCAACATACTCTATGTTTCTCCTGCTAGCAGAAACAAGATGTTTAAGATAAAGCTAGGCAATAAATCGAAAAGTAATTGAAATCGACATTCAGAACCTATAATTGATCGAATTTTTCCAAGTCAATTTTTCATTTACTTTCCCTACTTCCCATGTGGAGTCACGTCACTCTGCTCTGTTAAGGCTGATGTATACTTCAGCCTTCAATAAAATGTAACTACACGTCACACGGTTGCACTACACTGACGATGATTTGCTGTGGCAGAAAAGTTTTTTTCTATTGCAATAAAATTATTATTTAAATTAAAATATTTGTTTACAGAACATGCAAAAAATGCACCGTTGAAATAATATTTACAGGATATACAAGAGTTATTTTATTTAGAAGAGATACTGCTTATTTTCCTACTTTTAATATGAAAAAAATTACATTTAATTTATTTTGTTTTCAAAAGTGTTTTAATTTCAGTTGTTCAAAGTTGATGTTTAATAAATAATAATAGATAGTAAATAGTGTTTGTTTAATTATTTTAAAATCAAGTAATGCACCCTTTATTCAGAAATCTCTCACTTGTAATATGAGAGCACATTTACTGTATACAACCTGTCAGTGAACTATGAGGACAAAAAAAAAAAAAATCTAATAAATAAATAAAACAATCTTTCATTAATCATAACTGAGTTCAAATGTTTAATTAATCGAGATTTAGATTTTATGCCAAAATGCCCAGCCCTAGTTTAAGACATGGCTTTCTTAAATACCTTAAATAGTGTACAAACTATAAATTAAGTAAATTGTTGCATGGTTCATTTAAATGTGCACCTGAAAAATTAAGCAATAATATTAAGCAAATATCTCTTTCTATTATTATTATTGTTATTATTTACACTGTTTTCTTTGTTGTTGTTGTTGTTATAAATTTTTTTAGTACCATAATTTAAATAAATTAGTCATTAAAAACATTGCCAGTCAGTTGAAATAATCATAATCATATATATATATATATATATATATATATATATATATATATATATATATATATATATATATATATATATATATATATATTAAAAAGATAGTTCACTCCCTAATAAATCACCCTCAAGTGGTTCCAAGCCTTTGTTAGTCTTCTGTTGAACACAAAAGACAATATAAAAGAAAGCTGTAAACCATTTAGTAGGAAAAACAAATACAGGAAGTCAATGGTTACAAGTTTCCAACATTTATCAAAACATCTCCTTTTGTGTTTAACAGAAGAAAGAAATTCATAAAAGTTTAAAAATGTAAAGCTTGAATAAATGAAGACAGAAGTTTCACTTGTTCTCAAAATCTGCTATTAGTAATAGTATTAGTACTTTAAGCACTACATTGTACTGTACAATAATAATACATCAACACAGCACTTAATTACATTTACATGTCAAATGTAATCAGTACATTTGTAATTGATTAGGTGTACAGCACTACTTTTCATTTATTCATTGCCATCACATTCCATGCACAGCTATTTTAAATTTTTAACACTGGAATCCAGGTTTCCCTATAGAATTCCTAATGAAACCCACATCAGAAGGGAATGTTTTGATGCCTTATATGTTAGATCTTTTCCCTCAGATTAGATGGTGGGGGTCGGTGGCCACAAAGCGCGTATAGCTTTTTACCTTCTGGCATTGTGGGAAATAAGAACCTGGTTAAATTTCAGCAGGCAGTACACAAGACCTCTCAGGGGACCTAAAAAGTTTTAATGGCTAGAACTCCAGCCTTACGTTTTCTTCTTTTGCAAAGGGAATGCACTAATAGGTTTTTCTAGCCTACAGAGCTTCATTAAATGTAATTAAAACATGTAACACCTCCAACATTTTTTAGACTCAAATTGCTTGCAAGTTGTTGTAAAAGAGCAGATGGCTATTTATATATTAAATGCTTTGCTTTTTAAAAAACGAGGCTTGGAATTTTTACAGATTTCAACCTTGGAACTGGAACTATCCCTTTTTGACCCATTGCTCAGAGGCTTTGGCTTCCTCCTCCTCAAGCAGACAAGCAGTATTGTGTTTTTCTTTGATCGGTCTACTTCATCTGTCTGCTTTTCCCCCCTTTCTTTCCCCCCTTTTTTCCATCCTGGCTATTCTCATTTTTCCAAAGGCTAGAAGCTTCCAGAATTGAATCTCTCAGATCAGAGGCATGAGAATGTTTAAGAAGTAACAGCTTGGAAAAACAGATCCAGTTTTTAAAGGAATCTTCTCAAACACCTGGCACCATTTCACTTACAACTTGAACTTGAAGTGCCCTGTGTTATCAGTAAATGGCATGTGCTGTGTTTTTTCGCAGAATATCTGGAAATGTGATAACATGCTTACTGGAAAAGAGGCTGGATAACTCCCGCATTGAACAAATATTTGATAAGTAACAGTTAACTTGAAAAAAAAAACATTGATTTTATTATTTATTGCTTAAAGAAAACACTTTTAGCTGCTGATTTTGCTAACCGCCATAACATAAAGTACTTCGTTATCGAGAGAAGCTATAATTAAAAGCAATCACTATTACTTTCCAGATCAGAACTGAAGAGAAAAGACTGTCTGGCCTCCTGTAACTCCTGAGGATAGATTTAAAAAAGAATGCAGGAGAAAGGAGGGGGGAAATACAGGCCATTTGAAATGCAAACCTTCTCCAGCTTTTTCTAAGAGGAAATAACACAGCACAGAGATCCCAAGGTCACATTCGTGTAGTCCAGTGCGTCTCTAAGGAACTGTGGGCAAGGCTCCTATTCCATTTCCGCTGATGCCGAAACATCTGATCATTACGTCTCCGAAGGACAAAATAAGGCAGTCCTGTTTAGGGCCAACACTGGACTCAAAAGACTAAGATCTGAACATATACAAATACATACTGTATGCAAGAATACATTCTCTCTCACACAAACACACATTTGAACAAATTGCTAAGGTTCTCCTTGCACTAAAAAACGTAAACATTTTTTTACTAAAGACTTGCTTGTAAAAGAGTCTGCAAAACATGAATATGCAGTATGATATTGAATGAACCAAAATTATGGAGGGTGAGTGGTTAAGACAATCAGTAAAAACCTGCAATGTATCAGCAGGTGCTATGGCTATTTTTGTTTTGCCTATAGATATTTTTTATTATTTATTTAAGTTGATGCTAAATCTTAAGTTTGATCTAAAAAACGTTAATGTTCTACCTTTTAAAAAAGCCACCTATGCTTTAGATGGTCTAGAGGTAAGTCAATTTATTTATTATTAATTTATTTTTTACTTCAAAGCAATTCAAGTTTATTTGTATAATGCTTTTTTAATGTTCCAAAAGCAGCTTCACAAAAGGTGTACATTATTACATTACAGTCAAATTCGATAAGAGTTCAGGTGTAGTGTAGGTGTATACATAGTTAACATGTGGTTACATAATATACTGTATATAGTGTCCTTTTTAAAGCTAATGGTCCAGCTAATGTTCAAACAAAAAGTAGATGCACACTACCTGACAAAAGTTTTGTCGCCTATCCAAGTTTTAGGAACAACAAATAATAACTTGACTTCTATCTATCAGAAGAGACCTATATGAAAGGCAAAATAAAATATGATCATGTCTTAATTTTCTATTATTTCATTAGGGCAGTAAGGTCTGACTTTGCTTAGACAAAAGTCTTGTCACTTAACAGAAATGGTGTACAGTATAGGATATAAAGTCATGGTGCAGTGGAAAAAGGTTTCATATTGTGTGTGACTCCCATGAGCTTGGACTCAAATAATTATTAAAGTCATCTGGAACGGCAAAGAAAGTGTTCTTGCAGGACTCTCAAAGCTCATCGAGATTCTTTTGATTCATCTTCAATGCCTCCTGCCATCTTACCCAGACATGCTCAATAATGGTTAAGTCTGGTGACTGGGCTGGCCAATCCTGGAGCACCTTGACCTTCTTTGCTTTCAGGAACTTTGATGTGGAGGCTAAAGTATGAGAAGGAGCGCTATCCTGCTGAAGAATTTGCCCTCACCTGTAGTTTGTAATGTAATAGGCAGCAAAAATGTCTTTATATCTCAGGCTGTTGATGTTGCTATCCACTCTGCAGATCTTTTGAAGGCCTAATACTGAATGCAACCCCAAACCATGATTTTTGCTTCACTAAACTTGACTGATATCTTTAAGAATCTTCGGTTCCAATAGGTCTTCTGCAGTATTTGTGATGACTGGGATGCAGTTCAACAAATGATTGATCTGAATAATCTAACTTCTGACACTTTTCCAAATGATCAACTAGAAATCAAGTTATTTGTTGCTCTTACAACTGGAATGACAAGACTTTTTGCAGGAACACTCTCAGAAATAAAGGTACAAGAACTGTCACTGGGGCAGTACCTTTTCAAAAGGTACATATTTGAACCGAAAGGGTCCATGATGCTACCTCAAAGGTACATTTTAGGTACATTTGGGTACTAATATGCACCTTTTAGGTACTACTGTGGACTATTTTGGTATAAATATCCTTATCTTATCTATCTTATCTTATAAAAAAGGTACTGTCCCAGTGCTAGCTCTTGAACCTTTATTTCTGAGAGTGTAGTGTACATCATATACAAACAAAGATATATACACTAGATGTCGCCTGGCCTATTGTTGTCTATTGGACGGAATGCGTCAATAGCGCCGCCATCTTGCTACAGGGTAGCGCTCCTTTGAAATGAATGCGGGACCAAGGTACAGTGGAGGACTGTGGCCATTCAAAGCCTGAGATTTACACATATACACATATATCTATGATCGGGAGTTTTCCTGGATGTTAGTGTGTTTTTTTTTTTTCTAATTTTGAAAATTATAATTTTACATCACTTTTCTACATTGATGGATCAGTGACCGCACGGGCATTCCTGACTAAAAGCTTGTGTTTGTGTGTACAGAAATGTACTATTCACCCTCCCTGTTAAATTTAATATAATCCGTGTCCTGAAACACACCTACTCTCCTGCTTTTACTTCTCATACTGACGGAGAGAGCAATTCATTTGTGAATGAATCCCCCAAACGACTCTTTCACTAACGTTAGCCGACAAATACAAGTTTCTGGCAGCGCAGTATCTCGTTGTAATATTTCTTTTGCATTGTTTGCTGATTTTATTCAACAAAACTAGCATAAGCCGAGTGTTTAGTGCGAGTTGGAGCTGAGGGTCCCTATGTGATATCTAGTGTATATGTCTATGATATACAAATTGCACTCTTCTAAAGGAAACACAATACTTTAGTTCCTAAATCAGCTATTTTTTACTTGTTTCTGTAAATAATTTCTTCCCCTATGCTGCCATTTGCATAAACATAACTATAAACAAATGGATTCTATGAATAGCACAGAACACAGAAGTGGCTGGGAATTTATTCAGCCTATTTATCTCTCACACACAAATATAAGCACACCTCCTGTTTGCGGTCTGGAGTTCAGTTAGCGTTCATCTGCAACAGGAAGCATCTGGCACCCTGAGGATCATCCATATTAAAAAGCCTGATACCTTTTTTGAAAGGCCAAAGTAGAGCTAGAGGCGATGCGGCACATTGCATCTCCATCTTTTTCTTTATAGCTCTGTCTTTCGCTCTTCTTAAATCCAGTGATGCCATCTTTTTTTCTTATCAGAGCAGCTCTCTGAAGCGATTTCAGTTCTCCACTCATGTCACTATCTGTTTTCTTTTCTGTTCTCTCCCTCTGTGACAAATCCATTTCGGATCTCGAACCGTCTCAAGCTGCTGTTCTAGATAGCACAGTTCGAATGATGATTTTATATCAGACGGAAAAGATTTGTTATCTAAATAGAGCAACTGGATGGTTGAAACAACAAAAGAATAGTGCAAAAGCAGGTGGCCACATACTTTCTCTGTGGTGCTTAAACCAAAACTCTGACTTATCTGAATGAAAAACAGATTTGTTGTACTAAATTACAGCTTTAATTCTTTTCCTGCAAGGTTTTTTACTGTTAGATCATGAAAAAGGGCATGTATTGTATCTTGTGGCTGAATTAATTACATGCATTAAAACATCTCCTTCCTTTAGGAGAAAAAGAAATTTGCAATGTAGACTTGCGTGCATTTCTTTTAGAGTTCTGACCAGAAATAAGAGAAAAAAAAAGCTGTGCTCTTCCTGCTGGATTTTAGAGGACACCGGACGCTTGTTACTGATGCTTTAACTATTGCCACTCAGGAAGATTTATCATTTTTAAAACCTATAGTTTAGTATAAGACCACTTTTTTTTTTTAAACCCTTAACTAACCACACCACCAAGGCTGCATCCGAAATTGCATACTTCTATACTATATAGTACACTCTAAGAAATAAAAGTACGCAAGCTGTCTCTGTGGTGGTACCTTTTCAAAAGGTACAAATTTGTACCTAAAAGGCCAAAATTAATACCTCAAGAGTACATATTAGTACCGAAAAAGTACAAAAATGTTCCTCTTAAAATGTTTAGGTACTAATATAGACTTTTGAGCTACCGATATGGACCTTTTAAGTACAAATGTGTACCTTTTGAAAAGGTACCACCCCAGTGACACCTTGTGTACCTTTATTTCTGAGAGTGTACGCTAATACAGTGTGCAAGCCAAGTAGTATGTCCAAACTCATATAATTCGAAAAACAGTATGCGAGAAGTATCCGGATGACCTACTACTTCCCGCGAGATTCTGAAGTGTGCATCCAATGATGCACCGCCACAAAATTATGAATGCACGAAAGTGAAGTGATGCAACTGACTCAGGTTGTAATACATGCAAATCTATTCATACTACTCACATTCGTACTGTATAGAACATACTTTTCTAAAAGTTGTGTAGTAAATTCAAATTCAAATGCAGTACCTACTGAGTATTGGGTCATTTATGTGAAATTTAAAAGTTTTTTTTAAAGAAAAAAATAAACATCTCAGTAAACACAATAATAATAATATAAAACTAAATTAAAATATAATAATATTAAATGCTTTTAAAGTAAGCCTCTTTTGCCTACCAATCATGCATTATTTGATCCAAAGTACAGCAAAAAAAGTACAGTTTTTAAATATTTATACTATATTTATATACTGTTCTAAATATATTTTAGCTGAATTTTAGGATCATTACTCCAGTCACTTAATGCTTTAGAAATTATTTTAATCTATTTGTATATATCTATACAGTGATATAAAGTGGGGGAATTAGGTATTGAACATGTCACCATTATTCTCAGAAAACATATTTCTGAATGTGCTGTTGACTTGAAATTTTCACCAGATGTTGGTAATAACCAAAGAAATCCATGTATGCAAAGAAAACTATTAATTTCCAAATTAAGTTATGTGTAAAAAAACAAAAAAACAAATAAAACAACACAGGAAAAAGTTTTGAACACATGAAGAAAGCAAGCTGTACAAAGGCAGTGAAAGCCCCAGACGGCAGCTGAAATCTCTCAGTAGTTCTTCAGCAACTCTTTGCCCTTTCTCAATGTAAATGAAAACTAGCTGCTTTAGTCCAACATCTACATTAGCAGGACACTGAAGAGGAAATAAAGGTGTACATTTCAGCAAGACAATGATTCAAAACACAGCCAAGAAGACTCAAATGCTTTCAGAAAAAGAAAACCAAGCGGTAGAACGGCCCAGCTAATCACCTGACTTTAATCCAATAGAAAATATAATTTAAACATAAGATTTGATAGACGAAACCCGCAGAACCATCAAGATGTTTACACTCTGTTGAAGTCACACACTGAAAAAAATAACACCTGAGCAATGCATGAGTTCATTATCCATATGAGAGGCGTCTTTAAGCTGCCACCATCACCAAAAAAAAAGCTTAATACATATAATATATACATATATACAAACACACACACACACACACACACACACACATATATATATATATATATATATATATATATATATATATATATATATATATATATATATATATATATATATATATATATATATATATATACATACATATATACATACATATACATAAACACACAAAATAATAAAGAAAAACTAATTTGGAAGATTATCATGTGTGAACAAAAACAAGATCAACTGTGGAGGTGTTGGTTCCATCTGCACAGCTGTAAATGTGTAAGTGTCCCTCAGGATTAGTGTCTAATCAGTTTCAGTGCAGCTTTTCTCTGCATTAATCTAGCAGGACGAGAGACCACTCTCAGTCAAGAGCAATTACGACTCTTCATCACAGCCCTATCAATGCATAATATCAGCCTGCAGAAACACAAGGCTTTTTAAATACAGCTCAATGGGTGATTTCACTCATTAAACAGCTATAGTGATATGAGACACTGTACATAAAAGAATGAAAGAAAATCAATGCTAAAGTGTAGGAAAAGATGTCAAATGCTGCTGTGGAATACTAAAATGGCTCTCATTTGCCTCCTCCACTGCACATCTGTCACCCGGCAAAGAGCTGTGGTTCTAGATACAGGGGATTATACTAAACCTTAACACTAGAACAACTGCCATGGACACTGAATGTTTTTCAAATTAGAAGACACACTTTGTCCTCCGTTTGATTGCTTTAAAATGAAACATTTTTAGGGGTTTATGTACAAGGAAAAGCAATGGAAGTTGCTCCAGGGTGCAATAATAATTAAAATGCTTAAAACTGTGGAAAGGTTATGGTAAATTAGAGAGAATTAGAAACAATATGTGAGGGCAACTTCAAAGCTGATCATGGCATGTACATATTTTTTTTGGAACAATTTGTAAATCTTGCACTAGCCCACAGGTATGAATCAACTTTTATCTTTTACTTTATATCAAGAATTATGTAATGCATGTTAAGATACATTGATTTCATGGACATTAAGATTAAGGGTAGCACACTGTAATTATGTTAAAACAATGATCTGTTAATTTTAACTAATCACTACAACAATTCTGGATAAACTGACAATAATCAGTAAAACCATACTATTTTCAGTATGGTTTTGACTACTAAAACAAGTATTTTATAGTAAAAATATAGGCAATACTTTGGTTTAGGTCACAATTCAAGCTATTAACTACTGGCTTATTACCTGCCTATTATTAAGTTCTTAACGATTTATAAGTAGTTATAAAGTATGATCTTATTCTGCATCCCTAAGTCTACCCAAAACCTTAGAGAACCTAGTTTGCTGCCGAGTTGTGTTTTGGAATAAATATAGGCAAAATTATCATTATTGACAAAGTGGACCCAATTTAGAGTTGTATTTAGAGTCGAAGCTTTAACATATTTAAATACAGAGGAAGGATTAATATCAACCTCTGCATAAACACATACTTATTAAGTTAATAAGGGAAAAAAGTATTGTGAAATATGTAAAAATAAGGGAAAAGGCATTGTTGTAATCTCACTAGGAAACACTAGTGTCCAAACTCTGCCTGGACCACACATATTAAAGAACCAGTGCGGAATGTCATCGTATTTGTTTCTATTGGTCTGTTTTTACCATCATTTTAAACTGACGGGATTGACACGAGAACAAAGAAACAATAGCTATGTTTCCATCCATAAATGGAAATTTATTTATTTAACTTTATGCACAACACAGGAATATCGCATAAAAGACGTGTAAATAAAGCAGCGTTTCCATCCAACGAGTCAAAGAAAACTTCCTGATTAACTGGCAAATATCAACAATAAAAACGGAATTTGCTGAGGTAGGGGAGGCTGTGTGAATCTTTTCCTTATTTAATAAATGACTAATGCCTCAGAAAATGATGCTGACACGCAATGAATGCATGGTGGCGTTTGAAGGCGTGAGACTTGGAGCACAGACGCTCTTGACAGTTCTGGAGGTTATTAATAATGTAATAACACCAATACTAACACGGTTAAAGCAATTTTGAATAACCAAAACAACATTTCAGATGTTTTATAATGTGCTCAGCCTGCTTTTTATTTTTATACTTTATACATTTTTATTATCACATGATCTCTTATAACAAAATCACATGACCTTTTTAATGCGTATACTTGAATTTGTTAGATATAAGTGTTTCTATCATAGTTTATGCGCATCTTTCCTAATTGAATAAAAAGTTTTTCCTACTCAGTTATGCGCATACATTTTTTATGCCCTTTTTTAAAAATGTATTCGCATCTTGGAGTTTCCACCCTGCAGGCACAGGACGTCAACATGATGCCATGTTGATGTTGTACCCTGTAACATCATGGAGATGTTGGATTTTGTTTTTTTAAATGAAAAAATCAGTTTGAATTCAGAACCCATGTCAGGCCGACGTCCAGCCTAAAATCAACCAAATATCAATGTCTAATCATGTTACACCTTGACGTTGTGTGGACGTTACCACTACGACATCTATCAGATGTTGGATTTTGGTCACTTTCCAACACAACGTAAAATGAACGAAATATCAACGTAATTTGACGTCGTTAACGTTGTCCTTAGACACTGAAATTTGGTCACCTGATGTCATGACCTAAATCTAACCTTATATTATTGTCTTACGATGTTGTGTGCCTGTTGGGCATCAACTGTTTTTTTATGCGCATATCTAAAATATGCATAAATATCGGTAGATGGAAAAGTAGCTAATGGTGTTTGAGGTTATATGTAATTTACATCCACTGAACTTTTATAATTTATAAATTCTTAGCCTCATATTTTTATTCTGTCATCTTTAACAAAATGATCAATGATGATAGATTTTTGGTACAATGAATACTGAATTTATGAAAATGTGAAGTATAAGCTGTCAGCATTGTTTTTTCATGCCAATAAGCCATTGCCCCCATCGTAAATACAAGCAGCAGGTGTAGACATCAAAGACAACCTAAATGAGAAACAGCTGTAAGACGCAACATGGCAACAGACATTCATCATTCATATTAATGTTAAACATCTTATGACTGACAAATCTACTACTCTGGCAAGCGGCAAACTGTCTGACAAGAAGCTTTAAACGTCTGACAGAATGAAAGCTGTAACATCTGTAACAAAAGCTTTAGTTCCTGGCTTTGTTATCCAGCATTTCACTAGGTTACGCTATAACAGAAAATCCTGGTGCCAGACAAGGCATTAATAAAAAAGGCTTACTTTAAAAACATATTTACATATGACCTACATCTCTGACACTGGTACACCCCCAACAGTCTGGATATATTACTGGAGTCCACCGAGAGAAATGGTGAGGCTCTAACAGGGCTGTTTCTACACACAGCATCAGAAAGAGCACAACAATCTCAGCATTTGATTTCTTTTATGCCTTCTTTTTCAGTAACTGTTCTGCTGACTGCTGTATTTGTTCTCTCTGGGTAACTGCTGATGTCACTGCATATCTCAGAGAGCAAAGAAGGAGGGAGACAAACCCCCATCCACTGAAGATTTCACAGTACGTGACAGATCATATCTATAAAGACCTAAAAATGCAACCCAAAATGTGCTGAGTTGAGTCTGAATAAAGGTAAATGTAAAAATCATGGATTGATATGGAATAGTTTGCCCCAAAAATGTACATTTTTTGAGTATTTGCTTATTCCAGGTCTTTAAAGATAAATATCTGATTACCTTTCTTAAGCTGAATAGACAAAATGAGGTTTTGACAGTTTTTCCTCATTGAATGCAAACTAATTTGTACTAACGCAGTTTTAGAAGCAAAAAAAAAAAAAACTGTCATTATCAGGCAACAATGAACATCACATTTTTCATCACATCACATTCATCAGGTAGAAGTGCTTGCCTTGGTGTTCTGTGATTCACATTTGTGAGATATTGTGCTTCAAGACATTGTAAAAAAAAAGCTCTTGTTAATTAACAGATGCCTGAAAGTTATGCATTATCTGTTTTGTACAGTTACATGACAGAGACAGTCAAAATGTTTTTGAAATATTTTTTTTTATTGTTATAAATATTTTTCAATACAAAAAGTAGTTGTGGACTGGATTTTCTTGTACATTTTAAGTCTCGAATATGTAAAACCACATTGCCTTTGATGCATTGTTTTTGATTAATTTTCTCCCTAATTTACTGTTGGTGGCTGTTTTTGCCCCATTGACTTCCATTATAACCACATTTTTTGACGGCAAAACCATGACACCATATAATCAAGTATTTTGATTGTTTGTTGTTTTCCCTGTTGGGAAGAGGTACAATTTGTCTTTTTTACAGTTGATCATCATCTGGCACCCTTAACTCTTTAGATGGGCCTGTGCAAAAAAAAAAAAACTTCTGGATCCATATTCAGGTTTCCAAAATCCATATTCTGGATTTTATAGAGAGTATAACAGCAAATTAAAGTGTGTGTGTATGTGTGTCTATGAGTGTGCGAGTGTGTGAGAGACTTTTACACACTTACCTTGATGTGTCTGAGAAAATCAAAATATCCATCTCAGCTTTCAGAACTACATGGAGTACATAAAAACAAAGACTGTGTACTTTGCACCATCCATTGTGGTTATAATGGAAGTAAATAGGGCAAAAACAGCAAACAGTAAATTAGGGAGGAAAAATGAAAATCTAGCAATGCATCAAAGCCAATTATGTTACTAAACGTTCATATGTCCAAGACTGTGATAAAAGATAAAAAACAGTCCACAAATCTTTTTCTATTGAAAATACGGCATTTTGTGTGTTTTTTCACCAAATCACTGACATCATTTGTGAACTTGGCAATTAAAGAGTTAAAATCCTGTAAATTTTCTAAACAATTTGGTAGTTTTGATCAGAACTAAGATTGATTAACAGATTTATAAAAATATAATAACAGATTTATATATATATATATATATATATATATATATATATATATATATATATATATATATATATATATATATATATATATATATATATATATCTGATGCATTTTTACAACAGTTTAATTCAGTGAATGTTTTCATATCTAACGTAACAAAAGGGTAGTAAATTTGAAAAGTGCACAAGGGTTAAACTTTATAGATCATAATGCAATTTGAAAACACTCATGAAGTAAAAAAAAAATTGAGAAACTGTATTCAACATACATTTACAGTGGACTTTTGGATGTACAGATGTTAAAACTCAACTCAACTAGCAGTAATTGTATTTTCCTAATACTGTATCTACCTATAAATTCACTTTTGTCATGAAATAATATACCATGTAGGATGACTGTGTTTTGACAGTTGCGCAAGCATCTTTCATTGCTTACAACAGGAAAGAATTCAGACAAAAACATGCAAAAGCAGACGCAAACAGAAAAGATCCCCCTAAGAGGTCAGCCGATTTCAACTCCTCCATTCAGCATCTGTGTAGACAAGCTTTTGAAATATGTCTTCTTTTTCTCTAAAGATAACTATAATGGTAACTATATTAAAGTCCACAACAATGGATGATAACATTTGGTTTATATTAAGCAGGAAGCAGGAAGAATTCTGATTGGTTGTCAGTGTTTTTTATTGTTTATTAGTTTGGAAAAAAACAAACATCCTTAAAGTGGTTTAAATATTGTTCCTGTGTTTTGTTGTTTTTATAGCTGTGGTGGGGAGTCGTGCTATTTTTATTACTGGATCTTATGAATGGGCCTTAAGGCTAAAAAATGAGGATGGGGAAATCTATGTAATAATCTTGCAATGCATAATGCTGTGTAGAAAATAATTAAACAATTACTTTCAAAGCATTTTGTGCATGTAATTAGATATGATATAAAATAATGCTCTTAATCATATTTATGGATTACCCAATTACAAATTAGTAACAAAGTGGCTGTAAATTCTTCATAATTTATTGATTCTCTTCATCTTTTTTGCTCCCTCAGATTTGTCTTAGTGAAAAAATCTACAGTGTACAATCTTATTGCTTAAATATTCACTAAATACAATGGCCATGTAAATTATTTCATGCTTCTTGCTTCGGAACTCGAGGACAAATAAATACACAAATTTGGTAAAAGGAATCTAAAAAGAATCCAACCTCAGTCCGAAAACATTACGCTAAATAATCTACATTATGTTACAGTCTAGTTTTTATTTGTAATAAGACAACAATTTCAACCCAATCTTTTGTAAAAAAAAATTTTTTACACTAGGCAAAGAATAGAGAGAGAAAACCACATCTGAGATACTGAAGTACGCAACCAGTAGACCATCTGCTATCTCATGGGGCCTTAGAAGGTGCATAACTGTCACATTATAAAAGATGAAATGTAAAAATGGTGTAATGGGAATTCTGACACAAACTGAATGCCCATGTGGTTTTATCCGTTCCAGGACACATTGTGAAGATAGTACATGACTGGATGGACTGCCTAAATTAAACAAACATACATTCAACAGACTTTAAATGCAACAAACAAGCATTTGACTTTGTACATTTGCATGCCGTTTTACACAAGCCAGCACATGGGTGCACACATTGGCATGCACAAAGTAAGACTGATTTACTGATATTGTGCTGGATTCTCTGATATGCAAAGCTTATTTACATTCCTAAGTCTCAATGCGCCCCATTTGTCCAACCTTCACTGATAGACAACTGGAAATAAACTGGTTGAAAGCTCCCAAACTAACATCTAATCATGCTCTCAATTCTACACAATCACCACCTGTCAGTCGGTCCACTTTTAAAACATCACGATTTGTCTTTAACAAAAAGTCTGATATGCTCTCCAATGATTTGTTTGTTTGTTCATACATTTTGTGCATTTATACATACCTTTATTTGATTGTACAGTAAAACTAATTTTGTTTTTCTTTTGTTAGCAATGTAAACGTCATTACCGTTAATGTTTTAAAACCAATTTAAAGGTGTGAAAAATAATGAGTGATTCTGTGAAATGTGAAATATGTGCAGGAATGTCTTTGTTTTGATAACTTAACCCACCCAATGTCAGTTTAGCCAATTATATTTAAGCACTCTGGGTTGCCTTGGTGTGAGTCATACAGTCATGAAGGCTGCCAAATCATGTGTCCGCAACCGAAAAATGCAACCTCCAGTGAACAGTAGCAGCCTCCGAAATGAGACACAGATTCAGAGTTCCACATGAGGTGGTTATTATTAGTAAACACTATCAACATAACAAATGTAAATATCAGGTGAGCAGTTTACATTGTATCCCTGTGTCCTAACAACACTATACGTGGCAAGATTTGCAGTGATAAGTAATTTGGCTTTTTACACCAGACCCAACACAACAGAAATTTAAAAACAGCCAATCAAAAGAATACAATAGTGCACTTACTGCACTCTGACAAAATGATAAGTTTGCAATCCAATTAATACACATTAAAGCTCTTTATCATTATTAAATATACATGCTGAATCACTGATATGTGTTCTGAGGTTCAATTTTAAATGGTTTATTTTAAGATCTGAGGTAAACTATCTGCTGCTGCTTTCTGTAGTATGGCAATAAATGTCATGTAAAATGGCATTCAAACTCACATTGTTACCATTTAACACTGAATAAAGCACATGAGGTGTAGTCCATGAGGTGAGCATTGACAGTTTTCTGTTGTTCAGCTGCAAGAAATAGAAGCCGTTGCTAAAATAAAAATTTCAGTTGTTGGTTAGGACAAAAACTTTATTTAATAGGGAAAATATTCCTTCTAATGCTTTTACTTAGGATACAACTTAAATCAGCCTTTGTTGGTGTCATCAATCTGGCAACCTGCTCTATGTATGTTTTGAATCAGGGATGCAACTCCTAGTTCAACCACTGGGTGTAAAACCTACCTACAGGACCTTTAACGCATTCTCTATGCAATAATGTCTCCCCCCCAAAATAATAAATTCCAAACACTCAGATAAGTTTGCTCTCTTCTTCCATATAATGAATGTACTGTATATGGAAAAGGTCAATTCAAAAAAACACCTGAAAAGAAGCAGAAGTAGTCACACAGCATAAATTTTCATACGATAGTCTGACAAAGCTATCATAGACTTGAAGATATGAAAACAAAGTTATCGTTCACTGAAAATCAGCTGTGGTCACCACTCACTTTCATTACACGTAAAAAAAGGAAAATAAAATCCATAAGAGCCTCAAAGGAGATGAGGTTAAGTAAATAATGACAGAATTGTCCATTGTGGGTGAACTTCTCTAAAAAATAAAGGTTCCGGTATATAAATTTTGCATTAAACCCAAAGAACCAATCTGGGTTCCTCAAAGAACCTTTCAATGATCATTATTTGTTCTGTGAAGAAGAGTTGAACCATCTTAAGAACCATTTTTCAGTGTAAAGAAAATATTTTTGAAGGTAAAGCTTCTTTGGATGTTAAAGATTTTTCATGTCATTTTTAATAACAATAGAGACTCTTTAATTCAAAAAGTGAGCTTTATGCCTGGCAAAATAATGTAGTGCAAAACAGACATCAGGCCTTTTTAAGGTCAACTAGTGTTTCAACCGTCTTCCCAGTCACATCCACTGGACCCTGAGGGATTTCCTCACATGAAAACACAATAACATTAAAAGTCCGGTCAGCTCTTGTGGTTCTGATACAAATCTAACTTTCCATTTATGAGAACATGAGATCCCTGGAAAATCCGATATACAACTACAATTCATCTGTCAGAAGATTTTCCTTTGAGGAGCTTTCAAAGAAATCCAGGTCTCGCACATTTTTTTTTCTTTTACGCACATATGAGAAATGCATCTAAAGGGCAGGAGCGGCTTGAAAATTATATTAGCCATTGTTTTCATCTCCGTTTTGTGAGAAATGTCCTTCAGCAGAAAACAATGGACAAGGAATCGCCCCCACAGAGCCTCACATGTGAACCCCAAGAGACCTCGCTATGCCAAATTCCATAACGTCCACAACGAGCTCTCTCATGCTCTCACTTCAGACATCCAAGAAACTAACAAATATACAATACGACCGTTTGAGTGCAAAAGTCAGCAGACGTAAAACATCTGATAGGTTTGAAGTACCCTAATATTTCTCTCTAGTCATCGTTTTAACTAAGTGCTTGTTTGAGCAAGAAGCCCACATGACTGGTCACAAGAGCAAAATCAGGTCCATTTATTTATTTACTTTATGAAAGATCCCCTGGGTCTACTAGATTTTACTTTACCAGATAAGTAATAGAATCATCTGACCAACCTGTATTTGGAAAGCAATGAACACAAATCTATTAAATAAAAACTTGAAACAACTAAATCAAGTCTATAAAGCGCAGTATTTCAGTAGTCTCCATAATGATGGCAAACTTTCACAATATCTTTTGGGAGTCTAAATTCTTGGGTGGCCCCTTGGGTCACATGTTTGATGTACCTCTGCATTCCTGAGAACATCAAACAGCCTGTAGGCTCTCAGGGAGACATTACATGTGCAAAGGCAGTGAGCCAATTATACAATGACTTTCAAAGGGGTAGACACTTTCAAAGGAATTTCATATTTTCTGAGGAATTTTGAGATCTGGTTAAGTAAAAAGCAATTTCCAGCGGGCAATCGGTTGAGGTCAACAATTCTCTGCATAAATTGTAATTTGGCCAGCAAATCTTTATTGAACTGATACATAATACGGCTTTTCACACTTGAAATAGTTAACCCATTGGTCATTCTTAACCCTGGGTAAATGAAGTCCTGACTTGTCTTGCTTCACATTGCAAGTTGCTCATAATTTTAACAATTATTTCAGAGTATATTCATAAACTTTCTTTTGACACTTAAAGCTGTGATTAAAGTGTGTCACATCTTTATGTGTTGCCAATTTTCCTCCTGAAAGGATTTGGAAATAAAGAGAAAAATGAAATGTATGTTCAGGGTTTAATGCTAAGAATATTTTCTACTGGCCCGATTGGACTAGTGGTTCAGATTTTTACTTGCCCTGCCAAAATATTCACAGGCCCGCACCAAAAAAAATAAAAAATAAAATAATTATAGCTATTTCTTAGCCACATATTTTAAATAATGTGTCAAAAAAAATGTGTGTGATTGTAGAATTTAAATTCTTTATAAATGTTAAATTTTTTAGCAGTAAAATATAGCCGTATGGAAAATGTGCAGGTGTTTTATTGCAAAACAAAAGGTGGCTGACTTAAAAGTGACGGCAAACTATGCAAAACATCTCTTCATTTTTTCATGATGTTGTACCCATGTAAATGTCTGTTTCCACAATGTTAGAAACAGATGTTTTCTTTTAGCCTCATAATTTGATGTGGCCTACATGTTGTCATCTCTTCATTGTTCTGGTTTTACCAGGTTATGGAAAAAAATAACATGCTCACAACATCCAATCAGATAAGAGGACACGAAAAGCAATATGGTGTTTACGACTTCACAGAAAAGTTAGCATTCAAAGACTTAAAAGAACAAATAGTTTCTTAATTTTAAGACTGTATTTGCATGCAGTTGACAGATTGTCGCAGGCAAATAAAAATTTAGTGACAAGGGAGCACGGGTCTGATCGGGCCAGTAACCATTCTGTCTACTGTCCCGAGCATCTCTCACGCTGGCCCCAGGGCCATCGGGCAGTCCTTATTGTTAAGCCCTGTATGTTTTTCACTCAAATTGATGACATTTTTAGTCACTATTTTTCTTTTTTTTCCTCAGATACTGAAAAGACTATTCACTTTCTATTTAACTTATTCTGCAATGTGCTTTTGTTTTGGTACTAGGCATGGGACGATAACCGTTTTCAAGGTATACCGCGGTTTGGAAAAGTACCGCTCCTATGGTGTGTGTAAGATTTTTTATTTACTTTTTTTTTTTTAGGACAACAGTATGTCCATCCGAAAAGATATCCAAACATGCCGTTTTGAATTGTAAAGAAATCTGTGTTTTTAAAACAAATGAAGACAGCAGAGGTCAGAGTCATTTTAATTATTTAGCCTTACATGTTTACTTCGCCAAATATTTTAAAAGTTTCTCAAAACTAAATATATTGTGTTCAATTTAAA
Organism: Danio rerio; assembly: GCF_052040795.2. NCBI lineage: Eukaryota > Metazoa > Chordata > Actinopteri > Cypriniformes > Danionidae > Danio > Danio rerio. The sequence continues at coordinate 34,686,135 of NC_141026.1, read as the reverse complement.
AATTGACATTTAAACTTTACACTGACATTTAAAAAGAATTTAGAGCAGTAATCATAGAAATAATAGCAGTAATAAGACCATGAAATTATGGGGCGACGCAGTGGCGGAGTGGGCAGCACGTTCGCCTCACAGCAAGAAGGTTGCTGGTTTGAATCTCGGCTCAGTTGGCATTTCTGTGAGGAGTTTGCATGTTCTCCCTGCGTTCGTGTGGGTTTCCTCCCACAGTCCAAAGACATGCTACAGGTGAATTGAGTAAGCTAAATTGTCCGTGGTGTATGAGTGCATGCCTATTTAATACTTCTAAATAATTTGCTAAATTGAAGGAATAACAAATGGCAGAAAACTGTTAAAATACTTGTTCTATGACTATACATAAAAAACCCTAAACTAATATAATAAGAATATAACAGTTTGCAACATCCATCTGCTTAACAAGCTGTTTTTTATGTCTACAAATCAGTGGAAGTGAGTAAGACTGAAAGTTATGATAGAGGTTAAAATGACTGCGTCCACTCTTATGTGAAAGAATAAGGTCAATACAATACTCAGTGTTTCATTTACTGTACAAAGCAAACGAAAATTAGGCATGTGATTGGCTTCTGGTTGCTAATCTAGCATAACATTGTAACATCACTTCAGTTCACACTCAATATATTTGGCACCAAAATGCAAAAAGCGGTGCTAATCCTGCCCTGGAGAAGGGTTTCATAAAAGTAGTTCTAAAAGTTACTTTAGCTAGATTTGGAATCCATGTTTAACAAGAGCCCTATTATGGGAGGATTAGTTTTACAAGGGTAGATAGAGTCATGTAATTATATCACAGGATGTCTGTAATATTAGTGTCCAGTTTGTATGGGATGAGATATCTTAGTTTGAAGCACTTAACTTACCAGAAGTGCTTCAATACCCTCCAGCATATTTGAAACCCCCTAGAAACAGCAAACGACACAATATTTGCATACACGTTTACTGTGGGGTTCACATAACAAAACTTTTTACATAGGGTAAAAGTAGGCTAGCTTTTACCTCTTAATTTTTTAAAGTCCCCAGTAATTACAGAGATGAGACATTTAGATATAAATGAAATGACCCTACATATCCATGTTCTGGCCTGTAGTCAGAGGGGGGTTGGGTGGTTCGAAAGACCCACCCCTCACCAATAAAGGTGCCGAATGTGTCCCATACATGAGCTCATTTGTCCTATTTTGACAGCTATGCCATCATAAATTGTGCAAAGAATCCATTAAAAAGCTTTAAGACCAAGTGGAATCCTCTGTTGGCTGTGGTGACAGATAATCAGTTTTGGCCAATGCTAACAAATAATAATTATTTTCATGAGTTCAACATCCAGCTGTGCAAGAATACATAGCTGAGTGAAGAAAAGTCATCTTTCACTATTGACCTACTATATTGTTTTTAAATAGAGAAAACATTTTACAAGTAACTTTTATTCTAAATCTTTGACCTTTTCTTGAAACAAAAAAAATTACCAATAAAAGGTGTGAAACACCAAAAGCAGGCCATATTAAAATTAATTTAAATGATAATTTGGCTATTGTTGTTATGCATGAGTTTTCAAATGTACTTATTGACAAGAGAGCTTAGAAAAATTGTGAAGCTCTACATGATTGTTATTTTTATTACTGTGTTTTAACTTTTTATTATTCACGACTACAGTTTTTCACTTAAAAACAGATTCCTATTTTTTCCCTAATGATACATGATGTAATAAATTTGGATTTTAAAAACAAGTATTTTTTTTATTTCTTTCTTGTAAATATTTTTCGTACATCAAAATGTGTGGTAATGATGTCCACCCGACAAGTTAATCAAGCTAAAGATCTCAAAATCCAGCTAAATCTCATAATTAAATAGAAAATGAGGCAAATAACTGCAAAAAGGTCTAATTTTTGAGAACAAAGGGTCACCCCTTTTGTCAGGCTGATGTTTAACGACTACCATCTAAATCATAAGTCTCAAAATGGATTCCTGGAGGGCTGTAGCTCTGCCGGTAAAGTCTAGATCGGATATGCGGCCGGCCGGAAGTGCGATATGCACATTATTAAACCAGCAGTTTTTAATGACACTGTATAACAATAATTAATATTTTTACGGTACTGTGATGGTTGGGTTTAGGGTTGGGTTGGGGGTAGGCGTTAAAAATACATTTTATTGGGTAATTTAACAGATAACATAACTAATACTCTGTACAACAACTGTTTTTACATTACTGTGACGGTTGGGTTTAGGTTTGGGGTGGGGGTAGACATTAATAAAATACAACAAATGAGAAATTTAATAAATAAAACATATCCTCTCTAGCAACAACCAGCTCTGCCAAGTTTTGCTCCAACCTTAATCAAACACACCTGATTCAACTAATCAAGGTGTTCAAGACTACTAGAGACTAACCAGGTGTGATTTGGAGGTGTCTGAAGCTAAAATCTGCAGACCTGCGGCCCTCCAGGAATTGAGTTTGAGACCACTGATCTAATTAAAGACAACCCAGGGTTGAACAAAGTGTGAAAATCCCTAAATTGTACTTAAATTTATTAGCTAACTATTTAAATAAATATTTAAGACATTGGCATTTACATGTGAACAATAATAACAAGTCAAGAAAATAACAGTATTTTTAAATTACTTTAAAAGGTATTCACAATAAAACGTGGTGCTGTGTTGCTATGCTGGCTCCAATAAAGAATGGGCTTATTGGTTAGCATCTATTTGACGACAGGTCATAAATCCTCCTTAAACTGTACTAAACACTAATTCGCCCAATCTGTTTTGACTGACTTTGTGGGGGTACGAGCATTAATTAGGGGATTATGGACCCCTACAAATGATCCATAATCCACACCCTGTGCAATTGCAATGACTATCTGTACTCTGTATTGGGGTTTACTTATTTTTGTCAGTGAACAGGTTACAAATATTTGCACACTCCCAAATACACACACCACATTCATTCCTGCGTAAACAGATTGAATAATTTATTAATTCGTTCTGATTCAGTCAACTTGCGGTTTAGATTACAAAATGCATTGCTTCCTGTTACAGCCTAACTGTGTCATGTCCAAAGACAGGCACTGAGACCAACCCATAATAACATCCGAATCCATCACCCGCTATCTCTACCGCGCGCGCGCTCTGCACATGAATCAAGCAGGGACCTTAATATGCATGGCACCCAGGATCTCGCCTCGGGCATCGCGGGATATCACAGAGATCTCGACCGGCTGAGCTCACCGTCTCTGGACCGCTGCAAACGAGCCAGTCACCATCGCGAAATAACAAGCCTGAGCTGTCGAGCAGCACTGCAGACGCGCGAGCAGGAGCGCAGTGCTGCACTACGGCACGACCGAGCGCGTGTCTCGCATCTCTGCCAGATTGACACCCAGTAACAGCCAGCTGGTCGACATTAAGACAACCCAGCGGGGAGGTAAACTGAAACAGCATAGCCAAGCGCGAGATGACATGAGCTGTGTTATGAGAGACACTGTAGGCTGCCTACTACATTAAACGCTGCGTTCATGATGGACAGACATCCTATATAAACTAATAAAACAGACATGAGGAATATGTGCAACTTAACGCACAATTATATTCAAAGACCACCAAATGACACAGACCAAAGAGAGGAGGTATGAAAAGAGTGGATTTAAAGGCAGGGTGGGTGGGATCTATTGAGGTGTGCTGCATTTTCCAAAGGTAAACATGAGAGAAGTTAAATAATGGAGCTGACAGATGAGGAATGTATTATCTCACATCACTTACCTCAGTCTCTTAGGGTCCCTCTATTTTTTCCCAGGCACTGCAGAGGTGAGGCAGACCTTCAAGGAATATCCAGCACAGGGAGGAAGCCGCAGGCAGCAGCAGCAGCAATGGTGCTACACACTCCTCAACACACACACTCACACTCACTCAGCCTCTGCGATATTGTTATTGAGGTTTGTGGAAGGGGACGGCAGAAGGCTCTCATAACAAGCGCTATACTGTGAGGCTGAACACACCTCCCTCCACAGAGCTCATCCAATGGCAGACGCAGGGTCAGGCACACTAACACACACACACATCAGCAGCAGCAGCCAACACCCCCCATCCAGATCCCCATCCTGTTCAGATGCTATAGGATTAAAGTAGTGCATGCTAAAAGATTATGCTGTTGTTTATCCACATTGCCTATACAATATGTATGCTGCTTGAGCTTTGCACTGACATGTGTATGTGTGTCCAGCTGGAGTGTAGTGTGTGTGTCACTGATACTGAGGAGGGTTTAGTGTGGTAAAGTCATTTAAAAAACAGCACAGCTCAGCTGGGGCTGAAAGAGTACAGGACATGCCTCTCATTCTTTGAGCTCGCTGCTCTATTTCTTCGCATTTCCAGACTCCAGGCTTCTTCCCAGGGCTGGTGTGCCTGCATTCTGTTAGACTGCGTGGTGTACACTGTAGGGAATGAGAAGAGGTGCATTTAATCAGCTACACTCATATAAGTACAATGTATGTTTTACTTGAAGTTCTTTTTATTACATAATTATGTATGCATTGTATTTAAACTGTTCTGTTTAGCAATACAACAAAATAAATAAACAAATAAAAATAGTCAATCATTTTGGCCAAATATATGTAGTTAAAGCTAAAGTAGTTTAATTTAATTTTAAATAACTACAATAAGGTGACGCGAAGGCGCAGCAAGTAGCGCTGTCGCCTCACAGCAAGAGGGTCGCTTGTTTGAGCCTCAGCTGGGTAAGTTGGCATTTCTGTGTGAAGTTTGCATGTTCTCCCTATGATGGCGTGGGTTTCCTCCGGGTGTTCCGGTTTCCCCCACAGTCCAAAGACATGCGCTATAAGACTAGAGGGGCTGTAAGTGGGAATTGTAGAATCCGCAGATGCAGAACCAGTATGGGTCATCATCCTTTTGAAAGGCTCACATCTATGGAATGCAATGCCTGTTGATTTAAAATTACAATTAGAACTCCCAGTTTTTTCTGTAAAGTTGAAACTATGTTTGAAATCTTTACAGAAATGTGAATATTTAGTATTATTCTTTCAGGTTGGTCAGGTTTATCTTTCTCTTTATGCAGATTGACCTACATTTTATGCTTGTGGCTTTGTATATACTGTACATGTTTGTTGTATTGTGTTTTTTTTACAGTTTTAATGTAAAGCCTAACCAGGGACGAGGGCTGCAAATTAGCTTTATGCTATATGCCCTATGTATGCAACATCGGTTACCTTTGTATAACAATGTCAAGTGTATTGTCTCTGTTAAATAAACAAACAAATGAAATAGAAAATAGGTAAATTGAGTAAGCTAAATTGGCCGTAGTGTATGTGTGTGAATGCAAGAGGGTATGGGTGTTTCCCAGTGTTGGGTTGCGGCTGGAAGGGCATTTCGCAATGGTTCATTCCACTGTGACGACCCACTGATTAATAAAAGAACTAAGCCAAAAGGAAAATGAATGAATGAATAATATAATATAATATAATATAATATAATATAATATAATATAATATAATATAATATAATATAATATAATATACATTCATTCTCGACTTAGTCCCTTTATTAATCTAGGGTCATTACAGTGTAATGAACCAACTTCTATGGTAAACATACACTCTCATTCACACACATACACTACGGCCAATTTAGTTTATTTAATTAACCTGTACCACATGTCTTTGGACTGTGGCGGAAATCAGAGCACCGAGAAGAAACCCACGCAAACACAGGGAAAACATGCAAACTCCACATAGAAATGCCAACTGACGCAGACAAGGCTCGAACCAGTGACCTTCTTGCTGTGAGGTTGACATCCTACCCACTGCACCACCGTGACACCCACTATAATATAATAAATCTTAATCTTCTGAATGTAGTTTTTTGTACTACTATTTATTTATCATCGTACATTTACAGACATCTTGTATAGAGCTCCCATTCTACCTCAAAACTGTTTACTTCACCTCACCCAACCCCCCTCACATCCCCTATTTTGCACTTTTGTTTATAGTCTTGTTATTTCTACTGTAACTTGTCGTTTAGTGTGATTTGTATTAAAAGGATATATTTACATGTTTGCACAAGTGAGATGCACCTAATCTCATCACACAAGTATATAATGTACATTGTATACAGTGTACAGTGACAATAAAAGGCATTCTATTCTATTCTAGTTAATGAATAAAGAACATTCATCTCAGTCAAACGTTTTCTGAACTGTTACTTTGTAACAGTTGTGCTGAAATGGAGAGATTTTTATTTTCTAAGAGAATCATCAGAATCCACTAATTTAGTATTTATGAATTATATAGCATTATGATAAAATATTCAAATCATAATGATAAAAAATAGCAAGAAAAGGCATAAAATTGCAAGTTACAAAACAAGGGCCAACTCTCTTCAGACTAAAATATTGTCATATAAACATTTTTAAGCAAGATTAACATTTGCCTGAATGCATGTCAGTGTAGTTACTGATATATAGCTGTTTTGACATCCGTAGCCTCAGTCTTCCATACAAAAAGTTACATTTTTTTTGTCTTCCTCACACATTTTTCTGACAAGGGAGTTCTAGAGATGCAACCCATCAGCAGATGCTAAAATGTGATTTCAAAGGGTTTGAGATCAGCCTCTTCAAGCACATCTGCAGATTAGCTGTCTCTTGAGTAATATACAGTACGTGGGTAGGTGAACTGACAGCTGTGTTCTTCTGTGCAATGCTATTCTCCATAAAACACTATTGCATATGGCATTTCTTTTAGTCAGCCTAAATAAGAAAAAAAATTAAAGCATCTATAAATGTACCTACCTTTCCATGGAATTAATGGTAATTGGTTAATGGTATTTAATGAAAAAAATATGTGAGTGTTAGAACAAAAAAAAAAAAAAAGAAAATATAATTATCAAATGTTAATCGCAAGTCCTGGTTAGAATTGCTGGTTCAGTATTGCTCTAGATGTCCATCTGCTGGTAAAAGGTAGGAAATGCTTTTTGCATCTTAGCCTGTAAAAGATAAAGCATGCGTTCCGTTTTTACTCGTGTTTAAATTTCCTAAACTATTCGCTAATAACAACACTAATAGTTCACTAATGCATTAATCTAAACCCTTTACTTCCCCACCAAGAAATAAATGTTTGGATTGATTTCTTAACTCCTAATGCCACTAGTTAACACACTCAATGCATTTTTTCAGCACATCCCATAATTTTTAAAATACCAAATGGTAGACGTGTCGGTTTATGGTAAAAGTACCGGAATGAATACATATACTATGACATCTGAAAAAAACAAATATTTATTGTATGTAAAAAAAAAAACTAAATAAAACATTTTTGAATACTAAATCATGTTTATTTTTTAAGTATGCTGTAAAATATTTCACATTCTTATTTTACACGTTTTTTTTTTACAATAAAACCAAAATTAAGTGTAGTAATGCAACAGGATTATGTTTGCTTGTTTTTTGTGAACCAACAATGCTGTGCGTAAACATTATTTAAAACGGTCATTCATTAAATGACTTTAACAATTTAATAATTTAATAATACCATTAAAGTTACTCTTGTTTTCAAGAAAAATTTCAACATATATTTTATAACACGGAGTAAATGTTTTCCAAAAATGCGATTTAAAATATCGATATTTGATCAAAATAACACATTGATAAAGACGTTTCTACCGAAAATTGTACCATCGGTGCGGCTTCCTGCGATGGACCCTATTTACGCTGATCCAGATTCAGCCACATGTTCACAAACGCCAGTCAGAATTACCCACAGTGCTGATCTCAGATCGGTTAAAAACGGCACACAAGACGATAGGTAGCCCAAAATTTTGCCAGGAAAAGTATTTAGATGTTTAATAATGGTTTCGAAAAACTAATAATATATATTTTATTCAGAATACTAATTTAGTAACAAATTGCGCGTCTCACCTTCTTTAATGTCGGAATAATTAAGCGACCGTCTCTTTTTGTTCAGGCACTAGCGGCAACTCCTTGTCGTGGAAAAAGCGCCAAGTTCTACAGCAAACGCGCTTGTCAAGTTGTTTATATTTAACTCGAAACCGCGTACTTTTAGATTGAACTCCGCAAAAATGTAACCCTTGCATAAGAAGTCTTATAAGGTAATATCATTTTAAACGTAGTTTTGTTTCGTATTACGTAACTCTGAAGTAACGTTACTCCTGCAGAAATGAACCTGCATGTTGTGTGGGCTGGGCGGCTAACGTTACTCGGTTAGCAACACTGCTAAATGTGTGTTCACTCTAATGAATTAATAATGATAAAACGAAACGCGACCCCGTGAATATTAACCCATAATCAATCATATGTGTGAAACATTAAATGTTAAAGTCATGTTACTTGTAGAAAGTGCTTGTTTTGTTTTCGAGAGCACATCCGACTTCAAGGCTTTCACGCGGGTTGTGGCTGATATTGAAGACTCTGGCTGAACTTGTTCCGTTTTGACGTTTGCTTGTTTCTTTTACATTTTAATCAGTGAAAGGTTAAAATGCCCGGGCTGCACAGTGAAAGTGGAGTGGTGGCTGCAGCTGGCAGTCCTGTGAAGAAAAGCAAACTCTCATTGAAGTTCTTTCAGAAGAAGGAAACCAAACGCGCTCTGGACTTCTCAGAGGCCCCGCCAGAAGACAACAGTAACGTTACCACTGAGCCGCAAGAGACTATTTGGTATGGCATGTTTTCATGGAGCAATCAGTTACATTGATGAAATTGAATTTTTCCTAAAATTTTGCTCCATTATATCCCCCTATAAGTCATGACCAGGTTGTGCCATTGCCCTGCCCTTCGTCTCCTCTTACCTGCGAGAAGCGCGAGAGCCTGGTCCCCTTCGTTGGGCTTAATAATTTGGGGAACACCTGCTACTTGAATAGCATCCTTCAGGTATGCGCTGTTCATCGTATCTTCAGTTCAATTATTAATTGTCACCATTTCTAAGCCAGGACAACACAGTTGAATTGAATAAAGTATTATCGTTATTAAAAAAAAATTTAACTCTAAACGTAATTCCCACTGTTGATGAGTTGCAATACACTAAGAGAGCTATTTTTATTTCATAATTTTTAAATATACAAATTATGTATTTTATAATTTAAACATGGTCTAATTTATGAATATTAAAAAAAACAAACATTTTTAACAGATTGAGGATAAAAAATTCACTATAATTTTGGTTCTGTTTGAAACTTTTTTTAAAACTTCCGTTTTAAAATCTTATCGAAGATCATAGCTTTAACCAAATAGATGTATCTCAACTATTAAATTTTATTGAGTGATCATAAACAATTTTGGAAAGATGACTTTTCAAAAATGTAACTTGGATTTAATAAAAATTAGACTTTCTTCAAGCTTTCAAATATGGACCATTTAACTTAAATAATAAACTGATAAGATACACTACTGATGAAATGTTTAGGGTCGGTTTTTGTTTTTCATGTATTTTGTTTTGAAAAAAATTATTCTGTTCATCAAGGCAGCATTTGTTAAATGTAAAAAAGTTATATTTATTAACATTTTAAATAAAATATTGTATGTAGTTTCAAATGAAATCATTACTCTAGTCATTAGTGTTTTTATTAATATTATATTAATGATTTCTAAAGGCTCATGTGACTGGAGTAATGAAGCTAAAATTAATCAAAATCACTGGAATAAATGATTAAATTAAATGATAAACTTTTTGAACAGTTATTTCAGTTAGTGCAATAAAATTTTACTATTTGTACTGTATTTTTGATTAAATAAATGCAGCCTTGGTGAGCAGGACAAGCTTATTTAAAAACATTTTAAAATCGTACTGACCTCAAACTTTTGACCGGTTGTGTGTGTGTGTGTATACACAAATTCAGGAAATTGCCATTTATAATCCCATTAAAATGAATGTAATTTAATGTAATTGTGAAAAAATAAACAGCTTTTTAAGATATGTATTGATATCTGAAAATAGTGTAAATAAAGTGTAATAAAATAAAATAAATTTTGGTTGTTGTTTTTTTTTCACTGAAAGCTGCTGCAAAATACAGATATTAAAAAAGTGACATCTGTGGGGTAAAAAAAAGATGTAGATTGTTGTGTCTTGCTGTAATATCTGCATTTTTTTAGTTGTTTGGATCTAATTAATTAATGACCTTTTCTAATTGCAGGTTCTATATTACTGTCCTGGTTTTAAAGAAGCCATCAAGTCCTTGTGTCATGTGGCTAAACTGAAAGACAAACCGCAAGAAGAGGGTGTCAACAATGAGGTTGGTCTTTAGTTTCATAAAATCTCCTGAGGCATTTGCATCACGTGTGTATAAAATAAAAGAATATTAGTATCAGTAGTCTTAAAAAAGTAAATACAGAAATTTAAAATATGTTCCATTAAAAGCGGCTGCTAATTATGTCACAATATATGCAAAACAGATAATAATTGCGTTAAACACTGAATGATATTTTGTTATCAGGGGGACTCTGGTGAGAACACCCTACCTGTTCCCATGGAGCTGTTGGGCAGTTTCCACAGCCTCATTTCCTCTGTGGAGCAGCTGCAGTCCAGCTTCCTGCTTAACCCAGAAAAATACAATGATGGAGAGCTAGCCACACCACCTCGTAAACTGCTTAATGCGCTCAGGTACTGATGTGGGCCAAAATATCAGTCATCGACAAAAAAACTTTGGATATATATATATGCTATTGAACTAACTTTCGATTTGATTTTTCCTCTGCAGGCAGCTCAACCCAATGTATGAGGGTTACTTGCAGCATGACGCACAAGAGGTCCTGCAGTGCATTCTTGTGAACATTCAGGAGGCCTGTGACACTATCAAAAAAGAGCAAACGGACAACCAGGACACCACAATGATCAATGGAACCGAGTCTGTCCAGGATGGTGAAGGGAGCTCTGACAGCCAGCTGAGTGGAAAGAGAAAGAGTGACACAGAAGCAGGCAATGCTAAGAAGAAACCAAAATCTCAAAGCAAGTCTAAGAAAAATGAAGAAAACGTGCCTATGACCCGCTCGAAACGCAAGTCCTCCAGTGAAATAAGCACAGAGAATTCAGCTACTGAGCAGAGGAATGGCACAGAAGAGCAAGAGAAGGATAGCACCACAGAAGAAGAGAAGAATGACAGTCCACCTAAAGATACAGGCAAGAGGACTAGGAGAGGGAAGCTGGGCTGGTTGAGGCCATCAGGGAAGCAGCCTAGCATCTTCTCCAAGTTTCGCAGCATGGGACGAATTACTTCACATGTAGGAGCAAAAGGAGAGACCAAGGAGAAGTCAGATTGTAGTTCTCAGGAGAAACAGGACAAGGACAACTCTGAGAATGAAAACAAAACTCATGAAGTTAAACAGGATCTGGGAAAGAATGAAGGTAAATGTTGTAGCATTTTCTGATTAAATCCCATGTCCTAATCAGATCCTACAATTAATAGATGAGTAATTTTTAATTGGTTTATTTAAATGAATTTTAATTAGCATATTATCTAAAAACATTAACATTTTGTTTCTTGTGTTATTAGAGCAATCAGGCCTGGATGTGCTGAAGTGGATGTTTCAGGGTCAGCTGGTGTTGCGGACACGTTGTCTGGAATGTGAGTGTTTCACAGAGAGAAGAGAGGATTTTCAAGACATCAGTGTGCCTGTGCAAGAAGACGAAACCCTCTCTTCTGACTCTAGTTCTGAGAGTGAGTACATTTAAATCTCTTTGTGTTTGCTTTTTTATGCTAGTTAAAACATTTCAGATGCTCATCATGACTACATTTCCTTCTACAGTTTCTCCAGATCCCAAGACTGAGCTGAAAACTCTAAAGTGGGCCATATCTCAGTTTGCATCTGTTGAGCGTATTGTGGGCCAAGATAAATATTTCTGTGAGACCTGTCATCACTACACAGAAGCTGAGAGAAGTCTCCTGTTTGACAAAACGCCAGAAGTCATCACAATCCATCTAAAGTGCTTTGCTGCCAATGGCTCAGAGTATGTATCCTATATTGATTTTAGTGCTTGTTTACTAGCTTTCCACAATAAAGCTTATTTATATATATATATATATATAATCAAATCAGCGGGTTGCCCTTCTGGATATTTCACTCATGAACATTTCATTCATGCCCCCATGACAAACTGGGGTATTAGACGCAAATAAGGAGTAAGGACTGGTGAGAGTGTTAAGGAGTTTATTAATGCACACTAAATGAAAAAAAAAAAAACTTCTGCATCTTTCAATCTGTGTGTGTGTGCACGGTCCTTTACTGTACTGAAGTGTGTGGATATTGTCGGAAAATATGGCGAAAAGTCCTACATGATGGTAATAGTTTGACTGCTGTGTTTACTTCAATAATGCCACTAATATCTGCATACTCCACGTCTTAATTCCATTTCTGTTTACTTCAGTTAAGGTAATCAAAAAAATTAATTATTATTATTCGCTGTTTGGAGCTTATGTAGGCCTACAGTTCAAAATTTATGTTTAATTGAATAAACAGTTAGTAAAGACAAGTACATCTTACTGAACATAATTAATTTTCGTCACCAATTATCATAGTAGAACAGTTTCTCAAGCAGTTTGTGATGCATTTTGGAAACTGGAGATTAGCCCCTGGTCTAATGCGCCACCTGGCTTGAGAAACCTGTTCTCAAAGACTTACTTTTAGCCATTATTTGGGTAGCACATTTATTCTGAATGCCTTCGATAAAATTCAAATGAGCCATTTTAATTAATTTCAAGATTACAGTGAGATTAATCTAGATTAAAAAAATATCTATGCCCACTTATAATATATATATATATATATATATATATATATATATATATATATATATATATATATATATATATATATATATATAATTTTTATCACATAATTACTTTGTATATTATATAAAAGAAAAATGAAGTGAATTGTGGTGTCCCATTATCAGAATTTGTGCTGTGCATATAGCACTTCAAAGTGCAAACACAGATATTCACCAGAGGGGGGAGCAGTTGACCGTTCAGTTGCTTTAGTCGCGATATTGAGGGTGGAAGTCCCACCTACAATCCCTGCCTGTCCTTAGACTCGAGCCTGCACCCCTCGGGTCACAATCCTGATTAAATATTAGGCCTATTAGGAAAAACAGTACAATACCTACCTGATAGCAGTAGAACTGCTCTCAGTTTTTTATTACATGCGTTTCTAAACAAAAACAGTTAATTCAGGCCAATTCAAGTTAGGGCTGCACATTGTATCATTTCAACATCGATATCGCAATGTGCGCATCCACAATACTCAAATCGCAAAGATATGCAATATCCAGTCTGAATTATAGAGGAGCAGGAGCTACCGCATGGTATTTAATCACTGTATTTATATGGACTTTTATATGATTTATGCAACAAAAAAAAATTCTTACCTAGAATATTTTACTTGTTTTTAATCCAAATATCTACATTGCATAGTGTAAACAAGATTTCACTTACCTCACTGCCAGATAATTTCCTTAAAACAAACAAAATCTTTTAATTTTCACTTATTTCTTCTGATGGTTAAAACTAAAAAATATTTTTACTTGTTCTATTTTTTTTTTTTACATATTTAGACAAAAAAAAAGTTTTTTTTTTTTTGTAAGTAAAGCATTTCATTTCTGTAACAGAATACTGTTAGACTCCTCAGAAAACTGTCAAAGAGCTATTCAGACCATCTTCTGAATCTATTCATATCACAATATTTATTGCAGAAAATAAAATATTGCAATATCAGATTTGTCCAATATCGTGCAGCCCTAAATCAAGTTCGCAATGTAGATTTGAGCAGTTGGAACAATTAATAATTTCTTGAATTTTTTAAAACAGGATGGACCCTTATGCTGGCCTTTCTAAGGTGAACACTCCTCTGCAGACTCCTCTGAAACTTTCCCTGCATGAGTGGTGCACTCAGCCTGACTCTCCAGACTATGAGCTCTTCGCCGTGGTCATGCATAGTGGAGTGACCATCAGCAGCGGTCACTACACCACCTACATCCGCATGATGGATCTCCATCACACCAACATCAAGCCTCAGACTCAGGATGAAGAGCATGACCGAGACCAAGAAGAAGACATGAAACAGAAGAAAGAGGAAACTTCTCAAACCGACTATGATGATGGCGAGGTGTCCTTCAGCTTGTCTGGCAGAGGGCGAAATGTGGCCAGAACCAGCGGAACTAATAACATGTCCAGCAAAACGGCAGGCAAGAGGTGCTCTGAAGGTGTTGGCCTTTTAGGAGGACAAAGGAGCATCACCAGCTATGAACTCAGCAACAGCAAGCAAAACAATCCAGACAAGCCATCCAGCTTGTCCAGTCGTGCTCTCCTTCAGAACGCTGTAAAGAAAGAGCCAGAGGAAGACTGCGCTGATGCTGTGGCAGACGGGACACAGGTCAGTTTTGACCTCGCTCTCAGAAATCTTCTGGACTTTGAAGGAAAGTGGATGCTGTTTGATGACTCTGAAGTTAGACTCTATGAAGAAGAGGACTTCCTCCGTGCTTGTTCTCCAGAGACGTGCTCCACCTCTACACCATACCTGCTCTTCTACAAGAGAGTCTCTCAGTAAAACAGGCAAGTGGATTCGGACAACTTACTTACGGAGTTTTGCTGAACTACATTAAGTACATGTGCAGGAAATGTGTTGATAGTTGATATGTATGTTTTTGGAACAGATGTCAGCAGGAAGCAGATTTGAACTCTTAAGGCTGTGGCATTTGTTGCCAACTTTTTCCCTTTTTGTTCCTTCACTCTTTGTTCTTGATAAGTGAATCCATGTCATCTGCTTTTTAGTGACCCTCATGCAAACGCACCTTGGCACTTACTGAAGTGCACATCGGTTTTCCTGTACTTTCAAGCATTCCCTAAAATCTTGGCACAAGTAATTTTATTGTGCACTGATGTTTTATATTTTTTTAATGAGATCAATTTTTGGTTGTTTGAGTTTTCGTCTCGAGTATGAATTTGCATTTTGACTGCCCTGTTTTAGAGGATGTTCATAGTTTAAAACCCAGTGTAGATTTCACATTGTTGATAGTAGAGGACACAGGTAATGTTTTGCTCCCAACGGCAGTTATGACTATTTGCACACAGAGATCAAGCTTCATTTAACAAGTGGTCGACTCTGAAAGGACAGAGTGTACTAATTGCCTATGTAGAAGTGACCACAATGATAAAGTGACATATTTTTGTAGTTTCTCTGCCATACCTCAATCCAGTCTGAAGAAGCTTTCCTCCTTTTACGTGTTGTAAGCAGGCCCTACCAGTACAGCTAGATCTCTGAGCAATAAATAACACCCTTCGTGTAGAGTCTCTATTACTACATGGTATTCTATTGTATATTTGAGGACAGAGGGAAAATGTAAATATTTTTCTATTGTCTGGTTATGTAGATTCTTATTTACCACATTAAAACACCAGCATATAAAAAAGAAAAGCATCGTGCTTGAGTTTCTTGAACTGCACACTGAGATGACTATAAGAGTATTTATTTAGCAAAATATTCAACGTAAACAAAAGGTACATAAAACTACATAATGCTGAAACAAAATCACTTTTTTTGCTTTTTCCATGAGGATTAAATAAACTCTCAAGTTGTACCATGGTTATTAAAAATGTAATGGGATGAAGTAAAAAAATTAAATTAAAAAAAGTGCACACAGGAATTGAATACAGGTTTGACACTTTGTATGCTAAATTCACCATCAGCTCTTATGATCATGTAACAGGCCATTTTGTACACTAATACAAAATTGGAATGATGTACCAAACGTCTTAACACTTATCTTTCCTTTTACTTCATGGCAAAAACACTGATAGTGTGAGGAGCATAGATATATGTACAAATAAATAAAATTGCATTTGTTCTTTTTATGTCTTCGGTCTTCACATGTCTAGCTTCCGAAGGCTCATTCTGCTAAAAGAGTCTCTAAAAGAAAGAAAAAATACACAGTTATGAATGACGGAGAGTAAAAATGCTCAAACAGTTATATTAACAGTTTAAAAAATCCCCATCAACAACTCGGCTACCTTGTCAAGCCGTCCTTTTGCTGCATGTTAAAGGGTGAAAAAAGAGGTTAAGTACATTCCAAACTCCCACAGCTTTTAGACAATAATGTCCAATATACTGTGCTCAGCATAATTGAGTACACCCCATTCTGAAAATGAATATTTTTATCCATTCCTCCATGAATACAGGAAATGTATTTTGGTGCATTTAAACAAAACAGATTTATTAAACAGATATATTTATTAAAGTAATATTGTAGTCAACAAACAAATTTAGAAATTGAAAAACAACACAATTAAATTCACGCAAAATATTGCAAAAAAAAAAATACAACCTACAAAATTTAAATTGTTTTTTCCTCTTTTTTTTAAAATTTGCATTTAATATTTTTTTATAATATACACTTGGGTGTACTAGTTTTTGGACCGATATCGTAAGTAATTTTGTTAGATAAGATCTAGATTTGGCTTTAGTACTGACTAATCTAATGTATACGCACAAATATAATATTATAAAGCTTCCGATTAAAAAATATCAATTTAAAAGATTTGTGTGGGGTGTACTTGTTAATGCTGAGCACTGTAAGTAACCCAACTATTACATACAGCCTCTGAGTTGATTAAAATGAAGCACACGGCCTGAAGATTATATTTTACATAATAGAGTACCCATTTACATAATATACTTTCATTTTGAATCAATTCAGCAACCTTCTTGCTGTGAGGTGACAGTGATACCCACTGCACCCCCCATTTCTAAACCAAAAAATTATAAATTTTTCTTTCATATGTACTAAACTGATGAAAGTGAACTGATGTTTAAGGGCTGTATGGTGAACCCTGTGACTTGGTGCAATACTGAAATATTAATAGCGCTCTTCAAAGAGCAGCTCACACCATTATTCATTCATACAACAAAGTTTCTGCAGATTTATTTTTTCATGTGTTAAGAGCGTTTGCTGTGAATTTTTGTTGTCTGACCTGTGCGAGTTGACCTGTAACACGGGTTTGTAGAGTTGTGGGATCTTCCTGTTAATGAGAGGCTGCAGAGCTTCTTTCAGCCGATGGTAGTTCCTCTCCAGCTCTCTCTGATACTCTTTTTGGTCTGGACCAATCAGACTCTTATTTTTGCGTAGGGCATCTTCACACCTAGGGAGGTCATTAAAAGTTGAATTTAGGCAGTTTCAAATAGTAACTGTATTACTGCAAAGTGCATTAATCTAGGGGCCTTCACATCAGGTACAGATACCATTGAGACTGAGAAAAGAGCACAATACCAATGGTAAACACTGCTGATAATAGCAGTGTTCTCATCCAAATATAGCAAATAAGACTTGTGCGCCAAACTGGAATATCCCATAATACATTTGCAAATAAAGCACTGTTTCCACCCCATCAGTCAAAAAGTTCAAAATCGTCACTTCCTGCTAAACTGGCGCCAAATATATAAAATAAATAAATGAGATTTTGTCTTGCATAATAAATTACTTGCACCTCAAAAGATAAAATGCAGTGAGTGAACGAACGGTGGAAGCAAAGCCGTTCAGGACATTTCCGGTGATAATATGAACCACTTTAGCTAAGGACTTTTAGAACAATCAAAACAACATTTCAGTGTTGTTCAATGTGGTCGGTCCATTGGTTTGTTCATTAATGCAGTCCCATTACAACACAGGTGTCAAACTCAGTTCCTGGAGGGCCGCAGCTCTGCAGTTTACCTGATCAAACTAATAGACTGCTTGTACTTGTTTGATACTCAGAGGTGTGTTGAAGCAGGACTGAAACTAAACTGCAGAGCTTATAAGAAGTTTATCTTACACGCATGACTTTTAATGCACATTTTCAAAATGTATGCTCATCTTAGAATATCCATTATGCATTTTAATCCAACATTCCAAAATATGCATACAAACTAGGTGGATAAAAACAGCTATTAGCTTTGCTTAATGAGTATGCCTTGTAACACTTTAAAATACTGTGCTGAGGTCTCATTTAAAAATTTAACCACTTTAATTGATCCATAATAATTAAAAAAATGTAAATAAAAAAACTGTATTCCACCATGTTCACTTTTAAGAAGGTTTCTACACAAAGCTTTATAAATGAGACCCCTGGGGCCTCATATCAACGCTGCGTACATACACACTGCGCTGTTCAGACCCAACTGCATTAACCATGTCAGCTAAACTCTCCCACTCTATTTTTTTCTTTTGTTATTAATTCGAGGACAAACTTGCAAATAACACCTTTTTTCTCCGGTCTACCTCCAAAAGGAGCACCTCCAATTCACATTCTGTTCAAAGTTTCTCTTTTTGCTTGCTTTTGCCATTGCTTTTTTATTTGGTTTTGCCAAATTAGAGTCATTAGCATATTCATACGGGAGGCAAGGAGAGGTTTTGTGCTCTTGCATGTTGCGCTCAGTTTTACATTAATTCGGATGTACAAAGAGAATATGCGTGGCGTTCTGTGTAGGCAGTGTTACATACATTTGGATTTTTTTCTGCGTACGCACATTTACAGGTTTGTGCGTACGCAATGTTTTAGTATGATTTCAACGCAAGTCTTCGTACATGAGGCCTTTGGTGTTTTGTAAGACATGTACCCGCCTGATCAATGTACACTTTTTACCGGAAGTTCCTATCCACTTAGCACAACGGAAATGTTTCAAGGTGGACCCAAAAACATGATGGACCCTGCTGAGATATGGATGTTATTATGTCATGTAATCAGGATATTAAAATGTACTTAAAACAACTCCCCTTTCAAAGACCACCAATCACTTCACTGAGCAACAGTCACTGTGTCATGACCACAGGCAGCATAATAACACATCCATATCTCAGCAGGGTCCGTCGTGGTTTTGGGTCCCCTAGAAACATTTCTGTTGTGTTACCTTGATATTTGCAAGTGTTGTGACCGATTTGCAGCGCGTTTCTTTAGTTGTTTGTGTTGTGACCAATTTGCAATACGCGTGCAGTAAAATTGATAAAGATCATTTCTTTATTTGCTGGTGTTTTTTGTAAATGCATTTGTTTTCTTAAATTGCAGCGCATTAAGCTCTCGGCCACCGTAGTGCCTGCTCTGAAGTACAAGCTTATAAGTTTCCTCAAAACTGTTCCCAGCTCTTGTGGAGCAGACATGCTAAAAGCCACCTTAAACTGTCTTTTGAAAGCATTTAGTATCAAACCTCTTGGTGAAGTCTTTGAAGCACAGTCGTAGTTTATTATGGTGCCTGTAGAGTTTAGGATCACTTGGGATCTCGGACAGAAACACCTGGGCCACCTCGAGAGGACCCTGTTGAGTAAATTGTGACATTATATACTCAATTTAAATCTGTGAATCTTTTTTAAGATATACATTCTGTGGGTAAAAGTTTTTGATACTTCTGCTTCAAATGTATTATTAGGCTCGGCGAGTCACCTGGTTAACAGTAGTGCCAACAGACCCCTGTAGAACCATCTGCAGCATTTTGGCATCAGACGGATCTTGATGAGTGGCGAAGGCCAGCTCCTGTGTCTTCTTCTGCATGTCCTCAATAGCTACTTCAATAGGTGTGGAGATGATCTGAAAGGCACATATCAACATTTAAAATCCTTCCTCAACCTAAAGTGAACTAACAAGCGTTTACACACTCCTAGTAAATACCCACAGAGGCTTTCACATTGACAGTGTGTGTCATATTACGAGCTTAACATTAGCACAAGGGGATACCAGACACACACAATCAACTGGAACAAAATATTTAAAATACATCACATTAAGTTTAGATGTAATTTTTTTTTCCATTTGTGTTTCAGATTTCCTTGGTACACCTTAGGTTTCAACTTTTGAGCTTGTAAGCTATTGTGGCTATTTTTTAAGACTTTGTTTAAGACATTTTCAGAATATTTTAAGACCTCATCGCCACTTCGAGTTCTAATCAGTATCAAACTATTAACTTACTAAACAGTTGTAGTTAAATAAATCAACAGATGCATTTAGGCTCATTTCAGTGGAAGAAAACAGATGAACAGAGACCGTACGTCCCTTTTCCTGTTCATCATCAGACAAAGCAGATGATTGTTTTTGAAGTATCCAAATGAAAACACTGAAACAGAACCTCAATGCTTAACCAAATATGGACAAAATATAATTACAGAACAGGTTCAAATATGAACAAAACCAAGTTTTGGTTTACTTCCTTTAACAATTAATAAATAACACCAGAAGTTTAAGATGATATCATAAAGCACAGCCAGTATGCTTGCTTTATTTTACATATAGGATGTCACTTTTCACTACGAATAAAGTACACAATCGTGAATTCAAAAGTGAAAGCAAACCATTCAAGAGTTGTTCTTTTGTCTAGTTTACCGTGTAGCTTAATAATGATTAAGATCTTAAAAATGATTTCGACTTACAATTGCACAGTCCAACATGTTTAAATTATGTAATGCTATTTTAAAGCTTTTGAAATGTGCTTTTTATTCGATGTTTGACGTGATCTCAACCGAAACACGAATGGGATGGTGGGACATAGTGTAGCCCCTTGCCTTTTTAAAAAACAGCTAATAGCATTTTGGTTTATCAGTGCTTCGCCAGTGAGAGTAGTTGAGCTCAACTGCATCAAATCATGCATGCTGAAGGCATGCCAGATCCAAAAGAGCATTCGATTGGTAACCATTTGATGACAAACTGTAGTAAAAAGTGAACGTTGATCCATTTAGGCCAGAGGTGTCCAAATTTAGGTCTTGGAGGGCTGGTGTCCTGTACAGTTTAGCTGGTAAGTTAATATAGTATATCTAGTAAGAGCCTAATTAGCTGGTTCTGGTATTTGATTAGGGTGGGAGCTAAACTCTCCAAGACACTGGCCCTGCAAGACCGAGTTTGGACCCCCTGATTTAGGCGGAAGTGACAAACTACAAGCCTTCCATGTTTATAACCAATTTTATATCTTGTAACTGTGAATTTTGTCATCGTCACACTAGCTTATAGATATCCTAAAAATAGTCAAATAGTGATACTAACATCTAAACAACTTTATTTTAATTTCATGGAAGCTTTAAAATGAGCACTGTATTACTGCATATGTACCAAATGATGCTTTGGGGAAATACAGTGTCTGAAGGGTTGCAAACCCCCTACAAGCTATGCAAATGGGGTGTGTGTTTTTACCTCCTCTTTGTGGATGATGTTGATGCGGGTCTTGATGTAGGGGAACGCATGAGAGGTAGTAAGGATGGTTTTTCGTTTGAACTGTTCATGTAAGTCACCATGAGCTCTTCCATCGAGTGTGAATGGTGTGCAGTAGACGAAGCGCCGCAGGTTGTAGTTCTTATCAAAATATGTGATGCGGTCCTTCATTTCATAAGTGTCAAAGTATGGTTCAACATACGTGATCTGAATGAAGGCCTGAATAATGAAACAGAAAATCATGTCAAATATTTTTGTCATCAAATCTATACAAAAAGTAAAAACATAGTTCCAGCGCTTCCTGAAAATAGTACTTCTTTAAAAGAGTTTCAATTTCAGACATATGCAAATATCTGGAAAGTACTGAAAAAAACATAGGTCCTTGAAAGTGCTTGAATTAAATTTGGTTTTGGTTTTATTTTAACAATTGTATTAAATTAAATTGTATTACCAGTATTGAATTAGACACACTTTATTAAAGTTCTTTGAACATGACTTTTTAAAATGGTCAATCTCTGAAAAATTCTAAAGTAAATTTGAAGTGTAATTGAAATATTAAGTATAGTGATACTTATACATATGCCGAGGTATGAATTACAAAGGTGTTTAAAATGAATGGTGTTATAAAAAGTTCTTGAATCTGCAGTTCATGAAAGCGTGGGAATCCTGTAAAGAGTAATCAAATCTAAACACTGCACCTTATTTGGGTCCAGTTTACACTTGTCGACTGGATTTGAGTCTTTGATGACTTCAACTTGATCCTCACCAAACCTTTCACCATAAAAACTCTGAAATTTAAACAGAATTGTTACAACAGCGAAGGTTAATTGTGTAAAAAAAATAAATGGAAAATGTAAACCAAATCAAATACCTCAAGTCGATGTGAGATTTCTGCCAACTTAGTGATGGCTGGCTCTTTATACACAAACTCCTGCTCATCCAAGTCACCAAACTTAGAACCATAAAATCCAACTCTGAAATAGGTGCCAAACATCCTCTTTCCATCCTGAAACAAACAAATGTGTCATCTTTAGCAACCAGTTTTTCAAATGCCGGATAACACAGAAATAGAAGTCCTGTTGATACACGTTGACATACAGTATGTCATGGGTTGACATTCTAAAACAGTTGCTCGTAAAGAAAGGTAAAGTGCAATGAGGCAAACATAACATTTTCTCTTGGCAGCAAGTTATCAAGTGACAAAAGCCATGTAAACATTGTCTGGCACATGTTTACATAAACTGCATTCAACACTGGAAATAGTGATGCAATTGTATAACACTGAAATACAGAAGAAGAAGAAAAAACAGGCACTAACACAATATTATTTTAACATACCACATCTGAAAATATTCAACAAAACTTCAGATAAAAAGAAGAAAAAAAAAGCTTTCAACCCCTTCACCTTCACTGCTTGATTTGAATTATTGTTATTATTATTATTATTAACATTAATAGCATTATGTCTTGTTTGTTGATTTTAAAATACCATTCAAAAGTTTGGGGTGAGTAATATTTTTTATGAAATTAATACTTTCATTTAGCAAAGCAATTTATTAAGATTAAATAGAGGGTAAAATGTATTGCATATTTAAAATTTTTATTTCTTTTTGCAGACACATTTTCAGCATTTACCCTACCTGACTAAAGTCTTGTCATAAATCATTTGGTATCAAAAGTGGTTTATATGAAAGGTAAAAGCCACTTATTTTACCAAAATAAAATATGATTATGCCTTGATTTTTAATCATTTAATTAGAACAAAAAGGTCTGACTTTACTTAACAGAAATCATGTCCAGTATAGAATATAAAGTCATGGTGCAGTGGAAAAAAGAATTAATATTGTGTATGACTCCCATGAGCTTGGAAAACAGCATCCATACATCTTTACAATGACTCAAATAATTATTAATAAAGTCATTTGGAACAGCAAAGAAAGCATTCTTGCAGGACTCTGAGCTCATCAAGATTCCTTGAATTCATCTTCAATGCCTCCTCCTCCATCTTACCCCAGACATGCTCAATAATGTTCATATCTGGAGACTGGGCTGGCAAATCCTGGAGCACCTTGACCTTTTTTGCTTTTAGGGACTTTGATTTGGAGGTTGAAGTATGAGAAGGAGCGCTATCCTGCTGAAGAATTTGCCCTCCCCTGTGGATTGTAATGTACTGAACAGCACAAATGTCTTGATACCTCAGGCTGTTGATGTTGCCATCCACTCTGCAGATCTCTCACACGCGCCCATACTGAATGTAACCCCACATCATGATATTTCCTTCACCAAACTTGAATTATTTCTGTCAGAATCTTGGGTCCAGTGGATTCCAGTAGGCCTTCTGCAGTATTTGTGATGATTGGGATGCAGTTCAACAGATGATTCATCGGAAAAAATCTACCTTCTGCCACTTTTCCAGATTTCAACTAGAAGTCAAGTTATTATTTGTTGCTCTAACAACTGTGATCGGAGACAAGACTTTTGTCAGGTAGTGTGTAATAATAAATACTTCTTAAACAAATAAATAAGTATACAAAATTGATCATGAAAGATCACGAGCCACTGCAGGCCAATGGCTTTTCTATACAGTAATAAATGACATTGTAAACAATTATAAAATGTTGTTACAGTTTAAAGCTACTGCCATCTATTTTAATATCTGACAGTTTCTTAAAAATGTTACCAGCCCCGAACTATTGCGCAACATATATGTAGGTTAATGTATTTGATCTTTTATAGAAAGTAGTAGCTGAGAAGAAAGTAAGGATCTCCACATCACAAAAATCGAATTGAAAAACATGAGAGTTTGAGCCAAGATGAAAGACAGCAGCAAGAAGCAGTTCTGAACACAGTATGACCTTTCTCTGAAAACTAGATTAGAAGAGGTGGACATGACAGGACAACCAAAGAAAACCTGACGTCCTTAAACAGCAAGTGAGCAACATCTGCACTCCAAAGAAGAGTCAAGGAATGAAGCAAAACAATGTTTATGATGCAGGAAGTGCTGAAAACGTGTCGCTGTGGCCCAATTCAGAATGCCAGACTGAAACGGTTACGTTAATAGAAACAGAATGATAGACAGAACTAATATGTGCGGGAGTTACAAGGTAGGCAAATAAAGCACAGTAAGAAAAAAAACAAAAAAAAAACAAAGAGTTGTTGATTATAGTTGTGTATGTGTAGAGAGCCAGAAGCATGTCTGAGTGCTTTACACACAGGAAGTGAAGTATCAGTCACGTGCAGATAAGGGCTGAACTAAAGCAGACCAACCATACTCAGACTTCTTTTTAGAATTTTGGTCAGTATCTAACAAGTGTTGATGGACAAATTTCCATTAAAATATATTTTCATAGCACACATACATTTGAATTCTGAATTATTCACCCCTTGTATATAAGTTTTTCCAATTTCTGTTTAACGGAAAGAAGATTTTTTTCAACACATTATTATCTAAAAATAATAGTTTTAATAAGTCATTTCCAATAACTAGGTTAATTAGGCGACCTAGGTGAGTTAGGGTAATTAGGCAAATAACTGTTTAATAATGCTTTGTTCTGGTGACAATTGAAAATATATTGCTTAAAAATATTGATATTTAAATGGTTTTTAATAAATTAAAAACTGCTTTTATTCAAGCCAAAATAAAACAAATAAGATTTTCTCAGGAAGAAAATATATTATCAAAAATACAGTAAAAAATTCCTTGCTCTGTAAAACATAGTTTGGGAAATATATATATATAAAAGATGAATAATATTTCTAATTTATTTTTTTAAAGGAATTCTAATTAATTCTAATAATAATTTTATAATTTAACTGTATATAGTACTCTTAAAATAAGTAGCTGTGCGTTATATTTGTAGTCATAAATTGTTTTCAAGAGCGTCTTTTAACTAGAATGCCGACTAACATCATCAAAAGTAGTAAAACGGTAGTCATGCACTCATTGGCCACTTTATTATGTACACCTATTCAACTGCTCATTAAAGCAAATATGCTATTAAGTACAACTCGACGTAGACATTAACACTAAATCATATAATAAATGCTACTTTTCAAAACTCCATCAGAATGGGAAATAAAGTAATGTTAGTGACAAACATGGAATATAATGTAATATTAATATAACTGCTACATACAGAACAGTAGTCAACATTTGAAGCAGATCAAAAAAACTTTTCTAAATCATCCAAAGACATGAACGAATGTTGTGCAGTAGATGTAGACCAACTTCACATCTTGACAACTGTACTTTAAATTATAGAGGCTTGTTTAAAATGATTGTTAATAATTTAGCTTTTCTGTCAGTCTGGACAAAATTTTTATTTTATTTTTTTTTTATCCCGTAAAACTATTCAAATTAGCACATTTAAATCAATGGACATTACGATATTGTGGAAATCTTGCGCTGCAGATTGCAGTTGTCTGAGATGGTTCAGCCCCTCTCTGGTTCAGTGTGCTTGTTTGTTCAGTCATAGAAAGCTATAGAAATAAACCCTCAAACTATGAACTTACCACAAGACACAATAATTAAAGTGGGAAGAGGAGGGGTCAGCAACCAGGGAAATAAAAAAAGGAGAGAACAGAACATTTTAATCAGGAAACCAGGAAACTCTTTGAAAGACTAACAAAACAAACATACACAAAACAAACAGCAATACTACCAAACTCCATAAATCCATATCTTAAAAAACACACACAAAAAGACTAAAACCCAACAATAAACATGCAAGAAGGAAGAAGCAGGCACAAAAAGGTCTTAAAAAGATTAAACAGACACTTAAGGAACAGTGCATTCCTGGTTTAATGCTGTAAATAGGACAATTTTGGTTGAGTTGTTGCCATGCAGAAAAGTAAAAATGAACACTAGTAATACAAACAGGTGTAAATTAGAACTCAGGGATCGATTTAGTTTGCCATAAAACAAAAGCTAGCATAAAGAATAGGTCACTGGACATCACTTTGAGCACGTCAATATAGTTTTGGAGTTGATGATCACCATGGCAAGTCCATTTAAAGAAAAATTAAGCATAATTTGCCAAAATACCAAAAATTCAGATTTAGTTTTTATCTAAAATATCACTCTCATGTCATTCCAAACCTGTATAACCGATTTTTATTCAATAGAACACAATAGATCAATTTGTAAAGCTAAAAACACAGGCTGCTTCCGAAACCGCATACTTCCACACTATATAGTACACTAAAATCAGTATGTGAGCCAAGTAGTTTGTCCGAATTCATAGAATTCGAAAATCAGTATACGAGAAGTACCAAGATGACTTACTACTTCCAATGAAATTCTGAAGTGCGCATCCCATGCATGCTGCACTATCCCATGATTCCCCGCGAGAGAATTTATGAATGGGAGTGAAGTGACACAACTTACGCAGGTAGGGCACGTGACCATGACAAAATGGCGGATGTAGTACTTTATTCATACTTTTCACATTCATACTGTATAGAATGTACTTTTCTAACGGTCGAGTAGTACGTTTAAATTTAAACTGAGTAGTAGGCGGTTTTGGATGCAGCCACAGTGTCTGCTCACTATTTAAGTATCTTTGGTTTCGAAAGTATTCTCCCTTTCACTTTTTCCATTGGTATGTTTTTTTAAAGTGTTGTAAGCTCTGAACTGAACCCAACACTATCATCTAAAATCAACCCGCAATTCAAAATGTCTCCATGTTTTATAAAAGAAAGAAAAGTCACACGAGATCGTAACAACATGAGGGTGAGCAAAATTAAAGAATTGTCATTTTTGAGCAAAACAGTTCTTCAAGATAATCAGCAAGACTCGTGTAAATCGAACCCTGTGCTTTTGAGACATGGTGAAAAGACATGGATGACAGTGCTGATGAAACAGTGTGAAAGAGGCGAACGAGGGAGTGAAATGACGCATTCATGAATAAATCTTGTCATTAGTGTCACAGTGGCTTCCATGCATGGCCTGTCAATCTGACAATGTTAACATTGCTTCTCCTCGAGAAAGAGAGAGGAGGATGAGAAGACGAGAGGGGATGCTACTGTCCGGACACCACTGACAGCAGTCCCATAGGAAAGATAATAAAAAAAAGAGATGAAGGGATGGACGAAGAAATGAAAAACGTCCATAAAAAAGGTTAATGGGTCAAATTCACAGCAAAAGAGAGTCATGATAAAAGCCCACAGCTTGCACGTATGGGCCAAGCATTAACCATGAAGTTCAGCACCTACCTCCCAGCCTGTGCTCTGTGTAACAGAGAGAATACAGCACAAATCAACAAACAGCTCACAATCGCCCCCTGCAGAAACCCAGACTCACCTTTATGGAAAACCATACACTACTGTTTAATAGTTTGGGGGCAGTATGATTTTGGGAAAAGAAATGTACAGTTTTATTTAGAGATTTAACTAAAAAAGACTTAATAATGATACAATATCTAAAAATAAATCAAATACACTATTAGTCAAAAGTTTGGGGTCAGTTTTTTATTATTACAAATTTTATTTAATAATTTAAATAAAATTATTCTGTTCATCAAGAATAAAAAAAATAATAATAATAATAAATAGTCAAATACTTTTTTATTAAATATTTAGTTATTACTTATTGTATGTAGTATTAAATTAAATTATTACTCAAGTCATTGTTTTATTACTATTACCATTAAAAATAATAATAATAATAATAATTATTATTATAATTATAATTATTATAATAAATATTAGAGTGATTTCTGAAGGATCACATGACTGAAGACTGGAGTAATGCAGCTAATAATTCATCAATAAAATCACTGGAATAAATTATTAAATTAAATGGTAAACTACTTTTGAACAGTTTTTTTATAGTGCAATAACGTTTCACAATTTTACAATTTGTGCTGTATTTTTAATGAAATAAATGCAGCCTTGGTGAGCAGGAGAAGCGTATTTTAAAACATTTAAAATCCTACTGACCCCAAACCTTTGACCCGCACTGAACGTTTCACTGAACTTTCTATCATTAAGGAATTTAAGCAGAGCTAGGGAATAATTTTTTTTGGATGCTAATTAGATTATATTTATCTGTGTTTTAAGCAGGGCAGGTGCCTTGGCTGGTTTAGGCTTGTTAAATATGGTAGTAGGTAATGGAACGTCCCTTTTCTTAATGAATGATAATTAATAGATTATTCAAGCAAATTGTTTTAAAAACAGGTGATACAAATATTCTGCGCCAGTTGAAACACAAAAATAGACATTATTGTATCTAAAATGTAACTCATGCAATATTGAATTGAACTGTTTTATAAATAAATAAATATCACACTTGTGATTCTACTCATAATAATAAAAAAAAATAAACATTTGAGCATCAAATTAACAGCATCATGTGGCAACCTGGAGCAATGCCACTAACAATAAAAATCAGCTTTACCATCACAAAAAAAGAAACTACATTTTAAAATATAGAAGAAGACTTTTTTTTAGATGTTAATATTTCTCATTATTACTTTGTGTATTTTTTCATGCAGCCTTGGTAACAATGAGAGACTTAAAAAACTATATAAAAAAAATCTTACTGACCCCAATCATTTAAATAGCAGTGTATTTTGTTAGACTGTGTCTGCCATACAAGACTATGCAACCCTACCGTACATACCACATGCAATAATATAAAATAACTAGATTTTTTACATTTATAAAAGAAAGTGATTGTACATCATGATAGATTTTGGGTGGCATGCCAGGGTTTCCTATAACAACTGCCACATTAATTGTTTTTTTACTTGTAATTATTGTTTCATGCTGCTATGCAACCACTTGTTCACAAACCAAGATCAAAATCCCCCCTATGCATATATGCTAATCTGCTTTCCTCCTTTCACACACATCTATGTGGGATTTTTTAAGCGGGCATCAAGTAAAAACAAAATCTTTGGTTTTGCTCAAATCATCAACTTATTGTACAGTATGAGCAAGACGCACTCACACCAACAATAATAACTATTAACAACTATTCAGAACAGCCACAAAAATAATCACAAAAAATGGTTGAAATCATATTTAGAGTGTTTTTTTTTTCTCCGCTTATGAACAATAAAAAATATTGACAGCAAATTAGAATTATTCCAAGCTAAATCAGCTAGTGGTTTTAAACATCAAAGCTGCTAATAAGAGTTATCAATCTTGGTGTGAACTCCACTGATATTGCCCATGAACTCTCACAGACGAAGAGATAAACAGTCACGCATTCATGTAAACTCAAAGTCTCTTTCACGTGTCACACAGAACTCAAGTCTGTTTGTATACACAACAAAAATGTTGCCAATGTAGACAACTGGCTGATTGTTGCTTTGTACTACAGTACTAGGGCAATCATACAAAGTCCAGTTGTCTTACACTGCTTACGCTTGTTGTCTTACACTCAGCTAAACCGAGCATCTATTTTAAGCATGATTTTGTTGAACATAAGCATTTACCTGGTGCACGATTTTGCCAAAGGCTTCCTGAAGTTTACCATGAATAGTGGCAAGCTTCTTAGCATCCCTGTTGGCCTCGTGAATAGGGATGAGCACTTTGTAGACTTCATTGACCGCTTCGTACATGCCAGCCTGGAGAGAAATGATGATAAGAGTGGCTGATGCCCTACAAAATATCTGATGTAATACAGTTATTTGATGGCAGACCAGATGTTTTATTTCACTCAAAATGTATTACAAAAGTATTTTAAGATGTACTGTAAATATTTGAATAACTGTGGAAGGCTAGTTTCCTAAATGGTGCCTGTTTTGCAATAGCATGTCACACTTACAAAACATGATAAATGAAATATGACAGCATTATAGGTTTTACAATGTTTTGTATGACCATTTAACAGTCTTCCTCTGAGCCAGGTTAGAAATATTTATTCAATTCTGAAGCGATTTGCATAAGTATGAGATTATTTTGTGTCTTATCTTGATTTAAATGTAAAATAAATAAATAAATAATAATAATTATAAATGAAAGAAAAAAGTTAACTTGATCTACATTTTATCTGTAGGCATTTTACTACATCTAAACAGAAACAGGTTTATTTACAGATTTATTTACCTGTGTTTATGTGATGTTCTTTTGCATTAAAATTAGTAAGTTTTGCTTAGATAATACATTCTGAATTAGTTTTTTTTTTTTTAATTAAAATAAATCCTTTGGCATTTGACCTTTTTTTTTTATTTCGATAAACATTTTATGCTGTTATTTACTTATTCTTTATAAACATGCATATCAGTTTCAGTTTCCTTCTTTTCTCATTCAAAACATCACAATAAATTGTAATGCAGAACGGATTTACGTAGCATCAGACCCAACAAGAAAATAAAAACATCACACACTATAAAAACCTAACATAATAAATAAGCTTTTATAATTCATAAATATATAAAAATATAGTTATATAAAATATAACCCAATAAAAAAAAACTCAGAAGGGAGTAAATTAATACTTAAATAATTATTGCGCAGTTTGTATGTATAAAAAAAAAATAACAATTTGTGCAAGTTTAACTATTTGAAGATTTATTATTACATACTAGCTATCAATAGTATTTAAAGTACATTATTATTCAAACATTTTAAATGACAGGATAAAAACAACAACAACGATTATATTAATAATAATAATATAATTATAATAATATTTTACATAACAACTATTAAAATAAAAATAGTTTATAAAAATAACTGCTATTGTAGAAATAATGCAGGGGATACAAAGGATTAAGTGATATGTTATCTATTCAGCATCATCAAATTTGACAAAGTTAATTTCATCTTTATTTTACTAGGAAATCTCGCTGATATTGACAACATCTTTAACAACAGAGACCTGGCTAAGCTCAATATTAGGACTTTCTTGCAAATCAGTATAAGAAGTTTTTTCTTTAATCAGGTACAATCTGGAAATTCATTAGAAATTATTTATTAATAAATACAAAACCACCAATATGTAATTCATTTACATCTATGATAACGTGTTAATTAAAAAAAAATAACAAATGAATGTATCCAAAACCATTAACTTTATATTACAAAGCAAATGACTAATTATAATTACTATTATGTAGTAAAAAAGAATCTGCTAATATGCCACAAAAGATATGTATTAAATAAGTTGCTTATTCATAATGAAATTGAAACATCTGAATATAACCAAGCCATAATAAATATGAGGTCTTTTAAATCTCATAGTAAATATTTCCCCAAAACAAAATGATTACCAAATTATTTATAATAAAATTACTGAATAACAGTACATATAAAACTGATTATATATTTTTTAAAAATGAAAGTGAAAATAGAATACAGCTAAAGCTAAAATCAAGAACTCACCATAGAAAAGGAGGCTGCAGCTTGTTCCAGCAACCCAACTAAACCTGCTTCAGTGAAGTACTTCCCCGAGCAGATGCCCTCCTCGTCTGGAGACACAACATCATCTGACACAGCGGACTCTTCCAGCACATTAGAGGAAATGTTCTGCAATGTGACAAAGACATCAATAATATATCACAATCTGAAAGTAAATGACTGACACTGAATCACAGAGTGTGGTCAGAACCTGAAATGTGACACAGCCCACAGGCAGGTACTTGCGGTCCTCCAGCATGCTGAGGTATTCAGCCACCAGGGCGGCGCTGTGGACCAAACACTGGGCTGCTTCTGCATGGTTATTTCTCTCTGAGTGTTTGCCAGCCATATTCTGCAGCCAGGTCAGTCGTAGGTCTGGGGATGTCTGGTAGCCTTTAGCAATCCTGTAAATAACACACACATGATATTTGTTTTAAAAAATGCTGGTGAGAACTGAAATTTTTCTTTATGTTTCGAAGTAAAGCTTGTTGACCTGGTCATTGTATTTTTTTAAATCTTATTTCTAGTAACTTTCAAAAAAGGGAATAAAAATGTAATGATAAAAGATTTAGGGTGGTAAAATGTAGAATTTTTAAGAATAAAAGCTTATTAATAATATAAATATTTATACATTTAGAGTAGAAAATAATACAATATATTACATTTTATTACAATTTAAACCAACATATTTTAAAATAGCATTTTTCCTTTGATGGCAATTCAGAATTTTCAGCATTAAACCACAAAATATATATTTTCAGGACAGTTTGATGAAAATATTAATATATTTTAAAAAAACACTTATAATTTATTTGTAGATTACATTCCTTCACTTTCAATAAGCATCTGATAAACAAATTGTAAATTTCTCATTTAAAAAAGTAATTTAATAAGTCAAGTTCATTTTTTGTTAGTATTATTATAATACTATTAAAATTAATATTATTATTATCATTATTATTATTATTTAATAATAGTAATAATAATAATAATAAATAAAATAATAATAACAGTAATAATAATAATAGTAATAATAATAATAATAATAATAATAATATAAAAAAGTAATAATAATAAAAATCAGTACCTGTACATCAGATCAATTAGCATTTCTGGATCTTCTTGGTGTTCCTTCATTTTTACCGTGTCCGACAGGATCATGTGCAGGTTAAACACCAGATCTTGAACCTAAAACCAAAGCCCAAGTCAGTGTTTTGCATCAGGAACTAGTAAACAGCTGGTGAGGTAAACAGGTTGTCGAGGCTGACCTGGTCAGGGAAAGTGGTTTCTCTGAGCTCTAGATCCTCTTCTGCATACGTGAGGATGGTCTTGAGTGAACGCCGCAAAAACTCCTCGTTGAAGTTCTGAGATGTCCCCACCAAAGATGAAAGAGACATGGTCACCTGCATTTTCACCCTCGCAAAGTTCTGTAGGTGAGTGGAGAAACAAAGATGAATCCTCATATTACCACCAAAAAAACCAAAATACTTTTTAAAGAATGACTGATTATCAAATAAGATCTGTCATTAATACAATATTTAAACACACTGTAAATGTTAAAGTATATACCTAATACTTATATTTTTATAACACAAATGAAAAGCATATTTTACTTAAATTAAATTTTATTTTTAATTAAAAATGCAGTGTCTTTCAGATATATACTTTTAATACTTCATTGAGCAAAAAATGCATTCAATTAATCAAATGTGACAGTTAAGATATTATTTGAACATTTTATTCATCAAACACAATATTAAAACTAAAATAAAGCTATATTTGTCAATATTTGTGTGGAAACACTTCTCAAGGATAATGTGACACTGTCTAAAAGCCGGATGCCGAATTCCCGGGTTACCCGAAGCGCAACAGCACTACATGCTGGTGCACTACCCACAAGACTAACTGCACCAACAAGCACACTTCATTTGTTATAGAGAGAATAAAATGCTTAAATATTCATCTAAACACAAATACAATGTCTAAATCCTCATAACCATAAATACCGTGCAACATTACACAAGTATGTCAGAGTGTGTTAAAATGCTTCTCACATTTCCAATCTCAAAGTTCTGTCTCATGAGGAGGTAGAGAGAGGCGCTGGCGTGGGCTCTGATGGTGCCGATGCTGCTGCTACAGTTCCTCAAGAGACGCAGGCACAGGTCAGCACACTGCTCTGTCTCCTCCTCAAACAGCAGCTCTGGAAACTGGACACACATCACTTAATGAGAAACATTAGGCAATTCTGAATGTGCCTCACACAGGTAAGTTGGCTTGACAAACCACCAATAGAAAACTCACTCTTTCATCTCTGACACATTCTCAGACACCTGCACCAGTGTGCGCATTTACACCAGACACTTTCATACAATCACTCTATATCTCTAAAAAAAACATTGTGCGTTTCTGAAGTGTGCTTCATACAGGTGAGTGGGCTTGACAAACCACCTGTAGAAACAGGACACTTTACTTTTACTCCATCTTACAAATACTAAATAAGGAAAACAATGTTTACCTGTGAATGTACCACAAATCATGTCACACTACTCGTTTTCTTCAACTTTAAAGTACTTCTTTTTGCACATATATATCTAGCACAATATTGTTCAGTCTTGTGTAAAAGCACTTGTATAGTGTGTCTCAGGTTATGTGTATCGTTTAAATATTTATTTATAGTGTATCTGTAGTTACTGTAGTACTTGGTATAGTTAGATTACTGCTCCGTTATGTTAGTTATGTATAGGTTTAAAATAGCTCTAATATTCAGTGTTGTGTTTATATTTATGATTATGTTTATTTTTGCAGTACCATAGTCCTGCAAGAAACAACATTTCGTTCCACTGTATGTAATGGAATGACTATAAAGCTCAACTTAACTTAAGGTTATCAAACAACAATGCAGCTCAAAGGTCCCCTAAAGCATTGCTGTTGGAAAATATATCTATATTAGGGCCAGAGTTCTTTTGAAATATAATTATTTGTCAAATATGAACACTATAGACTAAGTTTTAGAGTTAAGTTTTTCACCCTAGAGTTGAGTTTAATAATTTTTTTAATCAATTAAAAATTTAATCAATTAATTCAATCCAGCTTGTTGCATCTCATCACCTTGGAATTATAAGGTTCTATCTGCATTCTGAATGATTTTGAGATGAGCTTTAAAGTTTTTGCCTTCCATAGCTAACAGTATGTGTGTAACATCTGTTTTTTAAATAAAAAGTCTTAAAATGTAATGTAAAAAAATGTCTTAAAATGTCTTATAAAAAAACATCCCATAATGTAAATAAGTTGTCATTTAAACTGGAAAACTTTGCTGCCATACCATGGCTTCAGCAAGTACAATGATTTTACACGGCGCCTGAAAACACTCCACAGTAGTGAAGCGCGGATGGCAGTTTTATGCACGGGCGCTGCATAATCCGTGGGTGGAGTAATAAAAAAATACTTTATGATGAATTGCGGGTGGGTCGCTGGTGCATGAGATTAATTATTAATGATTTTTGCTTTGTATTTTCTAAACACATTCTATAAAATACGAATGTGTTTAATACATTTTTCATCAGGCAAACAGGCCCTAATTTGCATGCTTTTTTTTTTTTTAAATATGCGCATGGTGGAGGTCCATTTGTTAAAGCAGAAATGGAGGTGAAACAGATCCAAGAGAAACTTAAAGGAGAGAATTAAAAACAAAAGAATCTATTTGCATCTTGTGCATCAATTTGAAAATGAAGAAAATGTCTAAAAGAAATTTTTGTTTTAAAAAAATAAATGTTCATTTAAAACAGTTGCAATTAGCATATTATTTTACTATCAGAGATGTGCAGATTAGCTCACTGAATCTGCTGTTAATAATGAACAATCCACGCTGACCTATCATCATGCTTAAAACAAAGAATTGGAATTATTAAAAAGACGATCGAGTGCATATATATATATCAGATAAAATAATATGTGCGGGTGGGTGATTAGTATGAAGCCTCGGATGACATTTTAGCTGATTCATGCATCTGTAGTCCACAGTTAGGTAGTAAAACAGCCCATCTGCATAATATCACTGCATCTGCTGCAGCAGTGTCAGCTACCATTTATAATTTTCTTAAGTAAGTAAATGTTGAATACTTGTGAATGTGATCAATTTGAGCCATATCTTAAAGAGTGAGGGACACTTCAGATTCTAGAGAGCATCTGATTGGTCAGAAGATATGAAGCTGAAGTTTAAAAATAAAAAAATCATATCAATCATTGGTTCATATTGGTAGAAGAGAGAAACCTACAGATTAACTGGTATTAACACAAAAGTCCAGTCTCTGACCTGAACAGTGTTGACTCACCTTTGACACAAGAGCTCTCTGTGTAGCGAAGCAGTGTTGCAAATATAGGGCACTTTGATTACATGCCATGCTGTGTAACAGGACCTTCAGAACGCCACCCAGAATGCTCTCTTTGGACTCCGTCACTGACACGGTCTACATGACACAATAACAGTCAGAATAAATGTCTTCTGTGTTCAAACACTCACAATTATTGAAGGTGGCTATACAATCATTACCTGCACTATTATTTCTAGCGTATCCAATATGATGAGATTAGCTTCAGTTGCCAGGTTTCCATCAATAATTGCTTCATGCTCCAGCTCGGCCCTGGTCCTGACAAACAATGTGGCAATGAACTGTTAAAATGGTGCAATATGCAATGTACAACAGCGAACGCATCCTTGAATGCCACAGCAATCTCCACACAAGCATTCAAGTGAGTGTATACAGAGGAGCACTGTCCTCAGCATACAGACTATAAACTCCACTCGTACAGATTATGTTTGTGTCCTTTCCAGTGTGAAGAATTAATCTTAACTCTTACCAATACATGCATAACCTAAACTCTTTACACTACAATCTTTGTGTCTAATATTTGAAATTAACATAATAACAATGTACAATGTGTTTACATGTAAAATAAAATTTTAAAAATAAAGATGCAAAATAAGTTCCGGCCTAAACACATAATAGAGGTTAAGCAATAGAAAATAATAGTAAATGTGTAAGCATATCCTAGTAAGCTTACAAACCTAACTAAGAAAGGCTCCTGGCTTGTTCCATTGCGCAGTAGGGTTCCCTTAAACCTGTATGGTCACACACAAATAACTGTACCATAACCCTATACCAAAGCTTTATAGAAAAGGAGGAAGCCACAGCCCTGTCATAGACTTATTATTATTGTTAGAAGCAGAGAGGGTGGTCTGCTGTTAAAAGGTTTGGGAAAATGTGGTGTGATGCTATTTTCTTAAACTGCAACCCTGCACCTGGAGATTCACTATGTACATGCATTAGTATTATTGTCTTTTTTTGACAAATTAAAATTAAAAAATTCATTATTTAAAGATGATGAAAGAAGGTCTCTTAAACTATTTACAGTAGGTAAACTAGATCTTAGGGGAAAAACTGTTTTAAATTTTGATTTTGCAACTTTCAAAATGCGTCTCTCTCTTGAATTGATTCTGAGCTTAGTTTTTAACAGCAGATGGTGCTGTAGGTTTTACAATCATACTCTGCTTGCGTCCAATTCCTTAAAAACAACTTGAACCTAAATAAAACATTTAAATAAAATAACAATTCTGAAAGTGAATTATAAGAGTTTCCATAACTAAGGCTATGTTTACAAAACAACGATGGAAAAAAAACACTACTGTATGTCCCAAGACAGTATTTGGTTACTTTGTTAGTAAACAGTCCTTAAAAGCAAGCCAGGACAATGTGCCGTCAGTGGCTCTGCACTAATGTGTATGTAGAATATGCTGTATGATGTCATCATTTTCAAGATGGCACTCTTGTTTTCAGGTGTTTACAGACATGACAACAGCAGCATTTCCCAAAAACTTCCACTTTGTAATCAGTTTTTAGATTTTTGCGGTTTCAGTCTCAAAAACACTGTTTTGCAAACAAACAGGCAAAATAGCACAGCTGTGCTGCTATAAGTTTGAATCCAAACTCGTGGGCCTTTCCTGATAATCTCTTTAACTCACTTACTATCAATATGAAGTGACCTATTATAATAAAGACGAAAAAAAAAAAGTTCGTAGTTGATTTAAGAGAGAATTGCGATACATTTTGCTAATCTCAAAAATCAATGCAAAATCAATTTTTCGAAACAATTTTTTTCAACACTACCAAGATAAACCCTAAAATGTGTTACTATTTTGTAATTTTACATGCTATTCAATATTGCAATATTTGCACAAAAGGTCTCCAGGAGGAAGAGCAGCGTTTTAAAAAGCAATGGTAATTCAAATTGCAAATCCCATTGAATTTGTTTGAAAAGGAGTTAAATAAACAGAAGCACCCACACTGCCAAACACTTTGCCCTTTGATAAGGGGGGAATCTGCTAATAGAAGTTTGAGGGCGGATATATAGATGACTCGCTATTCAGTGGCAACAAACAGTAACCACCAAAAAAAAAAAGGTTTCAATGAAACTAAAAGAATGAAGACCAGTGGTTCTTAACCAAATGGGACTTGATCTACTAATCATGCAAGCCACTGGCCACTGGCTTGCAAGGTTCAGGATCTGAAAAGCTACTCATCGATGAATTTGCTCTTCAGTGTTTGGACTCTCAATAATGACTTCAAACCACACTGAACTAAGCTAAACTGAACTGAACTTAAACACTAAAAACTGAACTACCCTGATCCAGTTACTATGACCATTTATGTGAAGCTGCTTTGACACAATCTACATTGTAAAAGCGCTATACAAATAAAGCTGAATTGAATTGAAGTGAATTAATCGCTTCTACCATTTAGGGGTGGAGGGATCAAGATGAGTTTCAAGAAGCTTAAAAAACAGCACATTTATCATGCTTAACAATTAAACCTATAAAAATGACAAGCTTGATTGTAAGTGCTACATATTGAAATTCAGGTTGCCAAATGTATTTCCCCTTTCATCCTCTTAAGATATTAATTTATTTCTTAATAATTTATGACTTAAAAACATTTGTCCATCATTTTCGACTAATGCATGACGTACATAAAACAATAAAAAAATATTTTTGACAAATACTTAAAAAACAAACTGTTTCTGTTTTGCAGCAGAATTATTTAAGTATTGCCAAGTAAATATTGTAGATTTTTTTAAATTAGTTTTTAATAATATATTATCATAGAAATGTTTATTTATGTTTAATATTTAGTTATGCATAACAAAAACCTACCATCTAAAATAAAACGAATATTAAAAAAATGCAGCAGTCCAACATTCATAATTATCCTTTTTTTCAGTTAATATGCAGATTCTTTAATGCTCAAACACGTAATATACAAAAGTGCATATGCTTCATTATATTGCTTGTTTTAATTACCTAATGGAGGAAAGTTGAGAACCACTGGTCTAAACAGCTTAAATAACACAAATTGTTTTGAAAAATAATTAAAGAGAGATACTATAAAATTCAACTCTCATATAACTCAATTTACGGTGTAAGGCCACAATCCTC
Source organism: Danio rerio (assembly GCF_052040795.2). Lineage (NCBI taxonomy): Eukaryota > Metazoa > Chordata > Actinopteri > Cypriniformes > Danionidae > Danio > Danio rerio. The sequence continues at coordinate 34,647,119 of NC_141026.1, read as the reverse complement.
TAAAAAAGTATGTATATAATCCAATGATCACATCTTTTTACTGGTTAAGAGCGAATATTACATCTGAATCCTGGACCTGAAAGGCTGTTTAAGTGCCATATTGCATTCTTGTAATAAACACGCAGGTTAAAGCATCATCGTACCATCCACGTCACATCTTACTTCATCCCTCAAATAAACACACACACACACACACACACACACACACACACACACAGGTCTGGGGTCAGTATCAGACTGTGGTCAGTAAGAACTGCCACCAGCAAAGGACAGCAGCACAGAGGCGAGAGGGGAAGGGGTTTCAATTCAGATCTGAAGCAAAGCAAGGGTCACTAAAAGCAAAACACGTTTCAGCTGTACAATACCTGACTGATCTCTGGCCCCTAAACACACAGTACATGAAAGAACAAGGGCAAATAAAGGGATTATTTGAGGTCAAATCGTTAATGGTTGTAACTATAAATGCGGGTAATGAGATCATATTAATAGTTTTATGGGATGAAAATATGGTCAGTAATCTCACTTTGAATATACCAAATACACAGAAAATATAAACAAACCTTATACTGACCTAACGATTAATACATTGCTATGTACATTAATGCATAATAATACACTACTATGAAAAATCAATGTAAATAAATTGACATAAAATAATAATAATAATTATAATTATAATTATAATAATAATAATAATAAGTTTAAAATTTTTGTATTATTAATGAAAAACGAATTTGCTGTTGTTGGTATTATTATTATTATAACTATTTATTTTTGTAATTATTAATATACGATGAACAAATTAGAGTGTTGCTTGAATTTAGAACTTGATACTTTACAAGTATGATACTTGACACTAGTATCAAGTTAATTATATAATAAAAAAAGTAAATATTCACTTATTTTAAATTGGACTTGGAAATAGACAGACACACAAATGCATACAAATATTAAATAATATCATACTTGTCCATCTTTTCGCTGGTCTGACGCCAGTGGGTCATGTCTTTTCTCCAGCGCAGGTTCTCCTGACTGCCAAAAGCACTACCTGATGGACTTCTCTCTATATAGAAAATAGGAAAAGAAAGAGCAACATACATCAAAATTGGTATATTTTAAACTGTCTTCAATAAACTTTGAATTTATTTATTTATTTATTTATTAACTAACTAACCAAGCTGTCCCCTGCTCCGCCGCACCATCTCCTGTCGAGCTCCAATACTGCCTAGAATGGCTTCCTCCAACTTGGCCTTCATATCTTTGGATTTCTTGAAAGTTAGACTGTTCATACGTTCAAATGCCTTCTTACCCTGCATGAACAAAAAATGGGCCTTTTTGTATGAAATGGATGAACAGAAACACAAACGTAGATTAATATCACTCTGCAGATGTGAAGAGTTCAATAAAAAAGGACACTTTTTATGAACCCATGTTAAAAGTTTCTTTAACATTGATGATTCTTCAGACCTTGTACTCGAAGCATGAGACACAGAGGTAGAGCAGGTCCAGCAGTCGGTTGAGCTGGGAGACAGACAGGTCCGTGAACCACTTCTGAAGCACCATCTCGTCTGCGTTCTTCAGCACCCACAGCAGACAGATGAGCAAACTACGACTGGACTCGGCCGAGAAAGAGCCATGCTGACGGGTCGCCTGGAGAACAAGGGGAGCTAATTTAATATACCATTGGAACACCAAGCAATTTCTTCTTTTTGTCAATTAGTGACATGCCACTTTACAGTTTTTAGTTTGAATTATTTTATCACTGTGTTTTTTTGTAAGTTTCAATAGCTATGTTTCCATCCACCTGTTTTTATGCGCATTTTTGGTTATCGAGAAAAAAAACAACAAAAAAAACAGTGCTTAACACAAATGCCAACATTGATGCTCATAAATTTTGAAAACGTGCATTAAAAAAAGAATGCAAACAATGTGCATAAAATACAATGGAAACACATTTACAGAATAAGTTCCAGCATGCACATCAAAAATAAGGTTTTGATTTTAACTGATCATGTGATAACAAAAATAGGCATGAAGAGACATGATTAAACCAGCAGACCGAACACAATGCGCGACATCTGTAATGTTGTTTTGGTCATTCTAAAATGCCTTAGCCATGTCTGTCACCAAAGTGGTTCAGTAATATTACCTCCCTGAATTGTTTTAAATGTCTGTGTTCCGAAAGAGCAGTCTCGCTTCTCCAAAAACCACTGCATATTTATTGCGTTTCGTCTTCATCTTCTGAGGTGCAAGTAATTTATTTTATAACAAAAAGACTCGCAGTGACTTTTCTTACCATTGTTAATTTCTTTTTGGTATTTAGCACCACCTTATCAGGAAGTGACGATTTTTTTCTCTTTGACTCGGATGGAAACACTGCTTTAAATCGCAAATTCATTCATTCATTTCCTTGTCGGCTTAGTATCTTTATTAATCTGGGGTCGCCACAGCGGAATGAACCGCCAACTTATCCAGCATATGTTTTACACAGCGGATGCCCTTTCAGCTGCAACCCATCTCTGGGATACATCCATACACACCTATACACTACAGACAATTTAGTCTACCAAATTTACCTGTACCACATGTCTTTGGAATGAGGGGGAGCACCCAGAGGAAACCCACGCGAACGCAGGGAGAACATGCAAACTTCACACAGAAACGCCAACTGACCTAGCCGAGACTCAAACCAGCGACTTTCTTGCTGTGAGGCGACAGCACTACCTACTGCGCCACTGCCTCGCCCTTAATCGCAAATGTTTTATGTCTAATTTGCATCTTTGGATGGAAATAAAGCTATTGTGTCTATAATTTGATTCTGTTGAACAAATATGATAGTGGTTGGGGACTTTAAATGTGACAGCAAATGAACGCAGCAGATTTATGACGAATATATTATCAGAGGCTAAGCGAAGTATGCGAGATGAGGAAAGCTAAGCAGTCCATGCCAACTAAGATATTCATACATAATTAATGAATAATTTCCCCAACTCAAGTTTAGTTCCTGGTTCAAGAGAGAACAAGGTTAAAAACTACTTGTTTATTGATATTTTGGTTTATTTTTTTTGATTGTTTGTTTTGGTATTTAAAATGTCTTTTCTCTAGCTCTTATGGTGGTTCATGATGCTTTGAGGCATGATGACTTTAAGGATGTAACAAATTATTTGTAATCATCAGTGGAAGACCCTATCTTTCAGGTTTTTTTGGATTATAATTAGAAGTCTATTCACTGTATTACTATAGATGTTGTTAAAAATCTATTTATTATTATAGATGTTTTGGCTGCTTAAGTTTTCCTGAAAATAAAAAGTGTTCAATTAAAATGTAAATTATATCTTAAAAATAATAATAATTTTAAAAATTCAGTAATTTAACGCATTTGCTTTTTAGTATTATGATGTTGGTTCTTTGATGTTGGGAACTTGAATGCAACTACATTAATTTACTACAATTATTTACATAACTATAACACATTGTTTGTTATTTAATAATTGAGCTTAACCAAAATGTTTTTTCAGGCATTGTTTTAAAAAATAACTAACGAACCTGCAAGTTACACTGTTTAATATACTTGCCAATTTTTTTAAACATTTAACTTGTTAAACAATCCTTTTAAGCCCTGTATTTAATATATAACATAATTAAATGTATATAAATGTCAAGCTATACTTTTCTATAGTGTCTAAATATTAAGCTAAAAGCAATCCAGCATAAAATAAATAAACAAACAAACAAACAAATAAATAAATCACACTACCTGTGGATTGAGCAGAAAACTACTAGGCCTTGACATCTGTGGCACAGAAGTCCCTGCGATTGCCATTGCAACAGTCTGACTGATCATACTGTTGCCCTCAGCCTCCTGCTCCTCTGTACCTGGGCCACCACGGCCCCACTGATTAAGGGATTCTGTTATGGGTGAAAAAAAGTATTATTAATGGGTGAATGTTGTTACTATGTGGCATACACACAATGTAGGATAGCTCTTACCAGTGAAGTCATGGAGCTGGGGAAGGGTTTCCATGACTATGCCTATGAGGGGAAGATAAAGCAGGGCGACTCTGGCTTTGACCTCGGGATCAGCATAACGTGGGTCAGAGTCATGACTGGACAGCAGATTGTGAACCACGCTGATCACCTTTTTGTGGAGACCAAACATCCTAGAGCAGAGAAGAATGTGTACAATTACATATTTGATAGATGTATGAATTAGCGGATGACATGGGAGTAGATAGAAAGGGAGTAGAGAAAGAAATACTGTACCTCTCCACTCTTAGACCAAAGTTTAAAAAATAATCCTGTCCCATCCCGCTCTTAGTAAAAGGACTCCCATTCCTGTTTAAAATGACTCCAGCTCCTGTACAGCTCCCATATATATTTTTTCTACTTTTAGTATTTAGGTAATACATAGAAATAGATTTTATCTGCTCCCCATCCTGTTTTAGACCACCTCCAGAGTCTGTTTCTAGATTTTCTAGAATATGTATAGAGTAATATTTTTAATACACACACACACACACACACAATTGTGTATCTGCTTATTTGATTCAAATTAAAAGATGTGGCTATATGCATCCTAAATATATGAAAAGATTCAGTATGATTCTGGATTTATAGAGAAAGGTAGGCACATGGAACAGCAGATATTTCAGTCCTCATCACTCACCACCATACATGCATAAAATAATTGTTCTAGTTTCATTTTGATTCATTAAACTGAATTTGGATGAAAACACTGAACCTATGACTGCTGCGAGCAATTTTGTCAGTCAGACCACACTTAAAACCCAACAGCAATTTTCACTTGATGAGCAAAAAGATGCTTGGCTTTACTTTCCCAAATTTGCTTTGCAAGTGTGTCTTTTCTGACCGCTCATCCCTGAATCACTGGTGTACTTGACTAAGATTGAGCATGTTTTACAAGCAGCGTACAGCGTGTTATCACCATCACAGTTTACTCTCATGAACTTCATTAATATTTCAAAAATCCCAACTAGTTCTGTTAATTCAATGGACAGGTCATAACCTCTGACTTTGCGCTGCAAATAATTTTTAATTTCACCAAGGACATTAGATTCCTCCAGGACTTTGTTTGTGAAACTACTAAATGGCGGTGCATTTTCAGTTTTTGTCATCTTCCTATTGGTTGATTCCCACTCCCGTTAAATATTTTATCCTATACCACCCCAATCCCATGATTAAAGACAAAGATGACTCCCATCCCGCGGGAATCCCATTACCTTTGGCATTACCAAAAAAAGCCATCCCCTAGTATGAATGTCAGTGAGTTCACCCAAATATAAAATGTTTATTAAAAATAAAAATAAAATGGTTTAGAACGAGGATCTATTTGTTAGCTACTTTAATTAACATGAAAAGTACTTCTAGAACACTTATTAATCTTTGTTAATATTCATTTCAACTTTAACAATTGTAAATTTGGATTTTAATATTGTATTAGTACAGTAGTGTAGCTTGCACTGTGCGTATTTGGTGCATTGATTTTATAGAACTTATTTCAATATGTAGCCATGAAGAAGGCGTTGAGCCAAAATGTTTGTTGTTTTCCAGAAAGAGTGGCTTCTTTCTGGAATAATGTATAAGTAAACATCTTTAAATTGAACTGAGCTAACAATGAAAAGCTGTCTTTGTTATGTTAACAGGATGTTAAAGACACAAAAATAAAGAATTGCTTATTGTTAATATCAGCTAATGCTTTAACTACTGTTAATTTTTGGACTTTTTAATGTGTTATCAATTTAATTACAATTTAATATTATCTTTAAAAACATAACATTAATAAAATAAACTCAACTGTATTATTGTTTATTACAAGTATTTACAATATATTCTAAACATATTACAATAATATAATGAGAAATTTAAACACAGCAGGCAAAAGCAGCAATCATCATAATGTAAGGCAAGCATGTAACTTAATTTAAAGCAGCATGCTTGATGATTTAAAGCTATTTTAAATGGATTCATCATACCTTTTTACTGTCTAGTACAAAACTTCAGTTTAAAGGAATTAGCGAAGTCCTTAATTTTAGCAGATATTAAAATGACAAAAGTTCCAAAACAGTATTTTGGAAGGTGTAAGAAAGTAAAGTGCACACACCATGGTACTGACCCATCGGCCTCAGGCTCCAGAATTACAGCCAGCTCTGTCAGAATGAGACCAGCCAGGTAATGCTGCTCTCTGAAGGGCACAGACAGCTCAAACATGTTGGCTATCTTCTGGTCCTGCACATGGGTAGAGAAACCAGAACTCTGGACAGAGACAATGGAAAAGAACAACAACAAATGGGATGAAGTGATGTCTTTAAATCTATCCATTTCATCTAATCAAGGGGTTTCAGATAAAGGGATAGTTCCCTCAAAAATGAAACCTGTTTCTATTTACTTTCCCTAAAGTTGTTTCAAATGTGTATCAGTTTCTCTTGTCTGTAATAAGAACAACAACATGAAAGTTTATTTTAACTATAATTATAGGATAGGATAATTTAGAAGAATGTAAAAATAACAACATTTGATAGTACCTATTCCATGGAAGTCAATGGCCTACTGTACATTATTTAGAGAATAATCTTACTTGTTCAACAACAAAAAAAGAAACTCATCCAGGTTTGGAACAGCCTTTCTTGTTGCAATAATTGCTGAAGCTTTTATCTTGACACACTGCATTACAATATTGACATTGAAAAAGGCTTACTTTACCTGGTATACTGACAAAAATAACTATGAACATTTATGTACAATAAAGCAATGTGAATACGGTAAATATAAACAAATGCATCAAGCTAACTAAATTGCAAAGGGATTATAAAGTTATAAAGGTAACACTACAATAATGTCTCATTAGTAAATATTAGTTATGATTTAGGTAATGTCAACATGGAGAAATAGCTACAGTTGCTACAAAAGATGTTAATATTAATTTAAATTTAAACATCTAATCTATCTATCTAATCTATTTTATTAAGTAATGAAAAATTAAAAAGGAAATTAGATTAAAAAGGAATTCATCATCAGTTATGTTTAGTTTATTTAGCTAATATCAATCACCTAATGGAGCCTTATTGTTAGTGTAAATGTGAAATAGGCCTTTAAACAGTAAAAATATTCAACTCAATATTACAGGCATGTCGTATAGCATTTTATCATTTGAAAATGTGTTTAAAAATAAATGAAGTCTTCAAGGATTTGGTCCTGTGATAAACACCTATACCTATATAACAATATATACCTATATATTACCTATATAACCGGTATGTACTGGACTAAATCAACATATAAATTTTGGTGCCATTGGTGCTGCGACAAGGACGTATAAGAAACATAGGCACACGGAGGTACGAGTTGTCACACCATCTCTAAACATATAATTCTAATCAACACATACAGACACCGTCAGCAATGTTAGCCATTTGTTTTTGTTGCTTAGGGAATGCGCGCAGTACAGCGCATCCAGTGAGCAACTCCCTTCAGATTCATCAACACGCATGATCGCATTCATCAAATTTTCTTAAAGTAAGCATTCTAAAGTATGGCTATGTTTTACAAGCAAGGATTCTGACAGAGCAACGTGAAGCAGATACTTTACAAAAGTTGCGGGAAGAGGGGAGGGGGGAGATAGGTGGGGGAACACGTCAAACTTAATGAAACATTTGATGGCACAGGGAATCAACTTAAAGGCAGAGAAATCCACTGTTTTTAACATCTGGCAACTTTAATTATGTTGTTCAATTACAATGATCAAAATATTTTTTTTGTCAAATAAAAGATTTTTCTAGAGTCATATACCATAATTTTGTGGCTCAAAAGTATCGGTTCATGCACGGTTTTGACACGGTCCTGTTTAAAAAGTACCGATTTAGCACTGCTAACGTAATAACCCCAACCGATACCCAACACTACTGCCAATACAACAGTCTGAATATTTTTAAAGCACACTAAAAATTTAAATAACAAATAATAAACTGTATTTTAAGGTGCCCATGATAACAATATCATGCATGCTCTTTATCAGGATGTCTATGGTGGAATACATTTTCCTTTTCTTATCAATGTTTAAGCAATTTCAGTTAATGTTTATACCTGTGAAGTGGCAGAGGAGACTGAAGGAGAAGGAGATGCTGGTGGCGTCAACAGACTGAAAGGCAGATTCAGAGTGACGTAGTGTTCATGACTACAGACAATCCTCAGAAAGTCCAGTCTCAGAGACTCTAGAGTGGGGTTCTGTAGCGCATAGAGTTTAGTGGACACCTGTGAACAGGAGAGAAAAAGCATCTTCAAAAAAAAGGATGAATAAAAAACACACATGGTTTGGAGCAGAACTCAAAGGTACCTGTTTCCAGTAGGTTTTGATGAGGGTAAAGACAAAGCCCCTGTCCATTACTGACAGAAGATCATTGAGGAAGAAGGCCAAGCTGGTGTTGAGCCTTTCCACCAACTCAAGATCCTAAAACGGCATTACAAATCAGCAAACTCACTATTCACAACAACTTCACAAAAACACATTTCTTGTTGTCATTTGCTATATTAAGGTAGCAAAAAAATTGTACTATATATATCTCAATGTTTTCCCCACTTTCCATACCATTTTGAATGAGCTTTTTCTAGATTGATCCTCAGGAAGTTCTTCAGATGTTGAACATAAATACCCTACAAAGACACGGCTGATACACTATTAACTGCGGATGCACGATTGTCTGTCAGCCAAAATTATGTCCAGCCGGTCAAACAGTTTTCTTTAAAATGCAAGACGAAATTGTTTAAAACACATTTTAAATATTTACTAGATCATATGAGCATGTACTATGAATTTCAATAAGCCAGCCCAGGCATTTCCGATAAACTGTCATTTCATTTTGCTGCATCTAAGATCTGTATCATTTAAGCCAGCTGGAAAGCTTTGTTTGAAAGATTGGTGTGACTATCTGCAATTTCATAAGGTTCCTTTAACAGCATTTGACAGTGTAATACTTTTAATTAGAATATAATGAATGAATTAGAAAGAAGCAAGCATTGATTTAGGCCAAATCCCAATTATACCCCTTACCTCTTGTTTTGCACATTTACGTGAAGGGGTAGGGGTGTCCCAATTCTCTTTATCTTAAAGGTGTAGGGCTAAAGGGAAGGGCTAGATAGCCCTCAAAAGAGAGATTTTTTAGGACCACACTCGAAACTAAGAGGTAAGAAAATTTCCCAGAATACACCAGACACAATGGCAGCATAGCTGAACCCGAAAGTCAGGACATGCACAAATTAGTATTTTTTTGCCATTATTATGAGTTCTTACGACAAACAAGCACATGTTTTAATACCGTCATAACCGTGTTCATGATTTACTGTCATGCTTTAAAATAAACACTAAAATAAAAACTGCTAAATTTCGCTATCTATAATAATCTGTAATAATAACTCCTGTACAGCAGTCCCACAACATTCTGTCACTCAAAAGAATACCCTGTGAGAAAAGTTTAGTGGCTGTGAATGAGCTTTTTACAGTGTCTGGTATAATGTTAATGCCGTTTTCTTGTGTTTACATTGGTAATTATGGCCAGGGTGTAAATGCACAGTAGTTACGAGCTTATAGCCACATTATATCGTCATGATAACATGATATATGCCTTCAGTGACTTCCTGAAGATAAACACTAAAATATAATACAACTGGAATAACTACAGCAGTGGCGGTTATCTGATCTCATATGAAGCAAGAGCTCACGATGACATACAATAACGTGTGCAGGTGTTGTAGTGCTGTCCCAATTCTTAGGGTTAATTTTTGAAGCCCTTCCCCTTCACATTCTGTTTCAAGGGCCAAGGGGAAGGGGTAGGGGTACAAAAATAGAATTGGGATTGGGCCTTAGTTGTTAAACCAGAGTGCCATGAGGGACAGCAGCAGAACACTAAGTACAGTGTATACATCTGCAGAAAATGCTGTTCATATTTCAAAGACATGGCACAATGACAACATGATTTGATGCCTTTCCTCTTGTCTGGTGTCTGACCCACTTTAAAATGTCTCAATATAGATTCTTGATTTAAAGAATGTTCCAATGCATATGGTCAATTATGTGACGTTAAAAAAAAAGTTATGGAAATGGATATTAATGTGAAAAACTGAGCAATCTCAAGAGGAACAGAATAATTCCAACAGCCCTAAAAAAAACATTCGGAATTCAGGCAAAGTGTTTTATTAGATTTGCTAGTGGCTTCAGTCAAATAAAGTTCAGTAATTCAGTATATTAATCACATTTTTTTTTCTCCTATACAATCCTATTAAACATAACCTATGCTAATGTTTTAAGATGCTACTTGAAAGATGCTACCAGAGATGAGCAGATATGGTAAAGATTTTCCAAAGTGGCTAAATAATTTTTGATTTTTGACATAAAACAAAAACACAATACTGTTGTACATGTGACATTTCTAAAGCAACAATGATATTATTATTCATTTATTTTATTTTCGACTCAGTCCCTTTATTAATCCGGGGTCACCACAGCGGAATGAACCGCCAACTTATCCAGCAAGTTTATGCGCAGCAGATGCCCTCCCAGCCGCAACCCATCTCTGGGAAATGATATTATTACGTTAAGGCTAATTTATATTTCATCAAGCGCACACGTATGCTCCGTGCATGCGCCATGGGTCACACCGATCACTTGACGCAGAAGTATAAACTAAATTTAAAAAGCATTTTAAAATCAGTTAACAAAAAGAGCTCAAGGAATTCATGCAGTTGCAATGTTCTCACCTTCTGAAAACGTGAGACGATGTCACCAGCAATAGTGCTAACCAGTGCAGTGATGTCATCCATGAAGCGTTCAGGGAAACGGTTTTTCCTGGGAGACTCCAAACGGTCAGTAAAGTATAAGTGGTGGATGATGCTCTTAACCTAAAACGCAAACATCTTGTTATATAAACAATCTCAAAACAAATGATTCAAATTGTTTAATCGTTCATAGAAGAAACATCTTACCATAAGCTCAAAGAAGAACCAGGCCTGTTGCAGGGCTCCCTCCCTCACACTGCCACTGCTGACAACCCACTGCAGGGCGAGCTCCTCATGAAAGAGCTGAGGATAGGAAGAAAACATCAGACACACAGACAGCGTCAAATACTTTGCACATAGTTTAGTACACTACCGGTCAAAGGTTTGGGATCAGCAAGACTAATGCTTTAAAAAGATGGCTATTCCGCTCATCAAGGTTGCATTTATTTTGATTGACAATACAATTAAAACTTTAACATTTTGAAATATTATTACATAACAGCATTATTGATCCAGTTACACAAACCTTCAGAAATCATGCTAACATACTCACTTGCTGTTCTGTTTTGATCTGTTTTTTATAGGTGCTCAATCAAGGATCAGGATGTTTTCAAAGTATCAATGTTGAAGACATTTTTTTCAGCTTCATAGTTTTGTGATATATTTTAGTTTTAACGTTATCCATAAGATTTTCTAAATCATAAATGTCTTTCACTTGTGGATTTAATGTGTCTATCCATAATGCTAGTAAACACATATTTTAATGGTTCTTTATCACAGTTTTCACAAGAATACGAAGAGGCCCAACAGATTTCAGCACTAATAATAATGTCAAATGTTTCTTGAGCATGCTGAAAGTTCATCTTTAAATCACAGGAAGACAATGATAAGAAAATGGTTATTGTGCACAGCAATAATATTTCACAATTTTACCATTTTACAGTATTTCTGATCAAATAAATGCACCCTTAATGTGTAAAATAGGCTTGTTTTCAAACCATTAATCTTACAGATCCCAAACTGCTGACTGGTAGTGATTTCTACAATGGCGTATGAAACAGTCCTTTAACATAAGGTCCATTGTGTTGCTGCAAGAGTGGGAAGGATTAATTCATCTACAAACCAAAGACTGAACACATATAAACAACCCAATCGGCTGAGGCAAGACCAACAAGGTGCTCCATACCACACGTGACACATCATTCCCTCTTCATACATTTCTAAGGTGGCATTCACAGTAAAAAGAAGAACAAGTACCCAGCATCCACAAAAACATGACAACAAAACAACAACAACAACATCCAGTCATTCCAAGACAGACAGGCGCAGGTGAGGCGAGGAGGAGGACTTTGGCTCCTGCCCTCCAGGAATTGGATCTCTACCTTTTTGGTCGGCAATCGTCCTGTTAATGTTTGCAAGAAACTGGCACTCTCAGTGTGCGATGACATGCGATTGCCACTGCGCTCCATGGCCTACGGGTGGGGATGAATGAAGGGTGACAATAGATTAGTGTGGACAAAAGTGTGTGGTGCCATTCGCTACATTCTCCCACACACACATTCAAACACACAAACAAACAAAGACAAAGACAAAACATTAAGAGTTAAAAATCACAATAAAATCATTTTAAAAATACATTTAATTTAAAAGTTTAAACAAAGTGATTTTGAGAGACTTTACAAAGTTTACTTGTTAAAAAAGGAGATGCAAATGTATTTGTGTGTTGCTATATAAAATATAAAGAAAAATAAGTGTGTATGAATGTATATATGTGCATGTATGTTTTAATGAATCAGATTATTACAGGCACAAAGTAATGAGAAAATAAAATGATTTGACTTAAATAGGTGCAGTATATAATAACAATAATAACAATAAATCAAACTCAAAGTTTAACGCGACAAACATTCACACGCACGCATTCATGTACATGCAGAACAAGTCATTCCAATAATAAAACAAAATGATTGAGATGAGTTAGTTATGCCCATGCAATGCTTTTAAGTGTGAAACGGTGAAGGAGAGAAATGAGGCAGCTTTGGAAATGACTGAATTTGGCTCAAGAAGAAAAATCTGGAAGGAAAAATGGATATAAAAGTGAAGTATGCTATGGAGTGCTCGTGGAATTATCTACTAGTGTTTTAGTGCTACTACTGGAAAGGGCTGTGTAAAGCGGGGACTCTGCTTTTTGTATTTGGGGGATTGGGATAGTCGGAATGACCTGCTTAGTATCGGATGTCGAGCCAGGGCTGGTCCCCCAGGGGGCGCTTTTGCACCCCATGGTGTGCACCCAGGAGTTGGAGCGGTCTAAGCCCTGCAAGCCAAGGGTGCATCAAAAGGGTCACAGGCAGATGCAAGCAAGCCAAGGAACAGTGAAAGGTCAAAAGGTTACAGGTCAATGAATCAAGTGAGCAGGGAAGCAAGTTAGTTTGTATTAATTAGTCATCTTTGAGCAGTAACAGGCTAGAGTATAAAGCATCTTAAAGAGGTAACAACATCTTAGATTGGTAAAGTTAGCAAAGAACATGATTGTGAAATCAGGTTGATCTTATTTATTACAACAGGAGGAAACAGATTAGAAGTTAGCAACAATAATAGATGTGTGCATGTAGACTATAAAAACTATAAATCTTTAGAAAATGTGGCACATCATCTAAAATAAATACAGTTGAAGTCAGAATTATTGACACCCCTGAATTATTAGCCCCCCTGTTTATATTTTCTTTTTAACAGAGTTAACAGGTTTTTTTCAATACATTTCTAAACATAATAGTTTTAATAACTCATTTCTAATAACTGATTTATTATATTTTTGCCATGATGACAGTAAATAATATTTGACTAGATATTTTTCAGGACACTTATGCAGCTTAAAGTGACATTTTGAAGGCTTGACTAGGTTAATTTGGCTAACAAGGCAGGTTATTGTAATTAGGCAAGTTATTGTATAACGATGGTTTGTTCTGTCTTTTATTCTTGCCGTAATAAAACAAATAAGACTTTCTCCAGAAGAAAAAATATTACCAGACATACTGTGAAAATTTCCTGAATCTGTCAAACATCATTTGGGAAATATTTAAAACATAAAAACAAATTCAACTTTGGGCTAATAATTTTGACTTCAACTGTATATCACCCATACATAAAAAAACAATTCTAGCAACATTTTAGCAGATTGTGCAACATCTCTATCTCTATTGGGGGTGTCAGTGTCAGAATGGTTAAAAAACACTATAGTATTTACTATAAATTACTTTGGTATATTTTCATGTAAATGTCTGACAACTGAAAATATATCTGGTACCAGATATTGTAGCCACTTACTTTTTACCTTGCATTATTTGTTAACACTTATTATTATTTATTTTGCATGTGCATTTCCACATTCTGATTCCAATGCCTAATTATCAAATTGTTAAAATGATTATATTTAAATTAATTATTCTTAAGAATAAAATATTAAGTGGTCTCTAAAGCATGTACTTGCATTATGATGATATTATATTGTCATTCTGGCATTAAATAATTAGTGGCATAAATAGGTCTTTAAATGACAATAATATTGTTTATCGCATTATGTTTTGGTGCAATATATCATACAACAAAAAATAGATATTGTGACAGGCCTACTATCTTGTCCACTAAAATATTCAAAATCTTAGGGTTAACAAGTTTTTTGTGTACAAAAAATTCTTAAATCTTATTCAGAAAGGAAGCACATACTGGAATGATTTCTGAAGGATAGCGTTTACAATTTGAAACATTTTATTTACATTTTAATATTGATTAAATTTAAAAATTAAGTCCAAACTAAGACCAGCACTAATGAATTCTTTTGAAATCATAATTCAGATTTACCTGAAAACATTTCCGCAAATGTTTGAGATTACAATAAACAACTACAATAATTTACCTAACTAAAATACATATTTTATAAACATCATTATTCCATTTTAGATGTAAATTTTCAATGCTTAATGTACTTAGATTTATAGACATAGAACTAAAGTAGTGACACACAGATTTATTTCTATAATAATGAATAGAAATAAGAAATAGAAACAGAATACAGAAATGGATTTCTATTCTAAAATAATGAATTAAATATCTAGTCTCGATTTGATTTGCATAATTTTTACAGTAAACTGAGTGCTACAACAATCAAGAAAATCACCTACAAATAACTAGACTACACAGCTACACAGTCAAAAGCAAACTGCTGAATGGATTTTGGCCACTGATCTCAACCACTCATTTACAGTTCATTTTTGTTTTTCCTTTTGAAAATATTGTGTAACATGGGTTAAGTACATAAAATGTTCCAGTTAAAGTTCGTCTTCGTTGTGATCTATAGGTTAAACTGTACAAAAAAAAAAATGCTGATCTGTCAAGTTGGCAATCCAGTACAGAAAGTCAATGACCTACAAAAAAACTCTTTATAACAAATACAATGAGAATAAAATGCATTTTAATGTACACACGATAAACTATATTATATCAAGGATAGTAAAACCAACAGATCTGCTGAAATGTGTCGACCTACCTTGCTGCCAATGATGGAGCGAACTTCATCATCAGGGGACGTTGGCGTGCCAGAGATGTCGGGGTTACTATTGCTAAGGCTACGAGAGCGGTTGAGATTGAGGCTTGCAGGTCTAACAGCAGAGCGAGCCATGGTGGCATAATGCACTGAACCACCCAATCCTCCTGGACCTGTTATGCAGAACACATTCAAATAAAACACATTGAATTGTAAGGCTAAGCAAAAACAGATTTTCAATAGGTTTCATTTTTTTATTATCATTATTATTGTCAATTTGACACAGATTCTTGTCGTACAAACACCTGAAGTATACACATGTACACGTATGTGTAAAAATGCCCACCTTGATCAGTATTCACTGAAACAGTCAGTGAAGTCGAATTTTAAAAAGACATTATCTGTGCACAGTTTTAAAGCGACAACAACCTAATAATACACCGTTTTAGTCAGGATCACTTTGTAAATAATATTTAGTATAATAAGGCGTACAGTTAGTGTTTGCAGTATGGTTCTGTTCTTGGCAAAACTCCAAAGCAACATTTAGGTTTGGCAGCTTATTTTAAATTTTATTATGGATGCACCTACATAATTTTTTTGGAACCGATCCAATCTCTAGATTAAAATTCTGAGTATCAATCGATACAGATTCGATCCTCATACTATGCCTTTTTCCCTAAGCATAATAGTTTCTATGCTCTGATCCTAAACCCATATTATATATCTTCTTTAGTAAAAATAACAGACCTATAGGCCTATACATTACTGACTGCACAATCTAACTAAAAACATGATGCTTGCTGTAAACTAAGCTACATTATTTGAGCATTCGTTATGACATTGATCTGTTGTGGTCCAGCTTATGCATATCATTGGTAAAAAAGTCAGCCTTTTAGCAAAGCCTGATATTTTCCTGCAGGATTGACGCAGACTAAACTAAACTGTCTGAGGCCAGTTTTACTTGATGATCCCTCGCCAAAATCTCGCCATGAGTGAGACGGAGAATGTTCAAAACCAGGACCGCTTGTATGCTTCAGTGGCAAAACGCAAACTGGTCTGCTAAATAAAATATTAATATAAATAAAATGACAGTGAAATATTCACAGTAGCCTATAATAACCTAAATAATTTTCTGTTAATGACAATCCATTTTGCGCCCATCAGTTTCACTTGTATTAATTTCATAAACTACTTTGACCACAATAAGCCAGGCTTTAAAAACTAT
The DNA here is from genome assembly GCF_052040795.2 of Danio rerio. Lineage (NCBI taxonomy): Eukaryota > Metazoa > Chordata > Actinopteri > Cypriniformes > Danionidae > Danio > Danio rerio. The sequence continues at coordinate 34,630,569 of NC_141026.1, read as the reverse complement.
TCACAGCACTTAAAGTATTCCCCTCAAAGGAATATACTTAGTCGGAAGGATGAGAGAACAGAAACCCATTATGAGAATAATCTTGCGGAGCGGCGCACATCATGTCTGCGCAGCCGGCACGTGAATGAATCGCTTGATACATTGGAGACACTGTGTGCAGCCCGCCGGTATCTGCAGTCACTTCCAAAACAGCAGCACAAAGGGAAGAAATCAGAGCGTTGAGGATCTCTAATTAAACATTTCATGTAGGCCTACTTTGTGTGTGAAGAGATGGTAATATCCCTCTCTACTCCAGTAATGCGAATGCGATCTGCTGATCTAGCAGACACAGCGCAACATGATTTTGAAACAGCAACGAACTTGTTGCGGTTCAAAATGAACCCATTTAATGCAAAAACTAAATCCATTTCCCCACTAATTATTTAAACTAACAGGAACAAGTAGTCTCAGAGAAAGTTTTTCGTGTTGTCATGAACACGACACGCAGCTTGAATTGTGAATGAATGGAGAAATATTGACAGGCGCGGTGGTGGGAAGCGCTGAAGTGAACATGAATTTAACCACCTGAATATTTATCTGTATAATGCACATTAAACTGTAAAATGGCTTCAGAATATTTGGGATAGGATATAGTAGGCCTACATGACAACTTTCTAGTGCCTTTTAATAGGCTACCTGCATGGCTTAGTTGGCTTATTAACACAGAATATAGCCCAGGTGCAAGATCGGATTTGAATAGTTACCAGCTGGCCAATACCTGATCCAGCAAAAATATGTAGTATCGAACCAATATCCGATCCAAGTGTCGGGATTGGTGTATCCCTAGATTTTATGCAAGTATTATTTAGAAATGATGAACACATAAAATAAATTAATGCTCTTGTCTGAATTTTCCATACAATTGTATTTATCATATAGAAATTTTGATATATTGATATATAAGAGTGTCCCTCTATATATCTATATCTGTTTATATCGATATTTTATCCATATTTATATCAATGCATGTATATCTATCTATTCATCTATATCTATTCATCTATATATATATATATATATATATATATTCATCTATATATATATATATATATATATATATATATATATATATATATATATATATATATATATATATATATATATATATATATATATATATATAATATCGATCCATTGACCTATATCTACCCACCTATCTATCTACATATACAGTTGAAGTCAGAATTATCAGCCCCCCTTTGATTTTCTTTTTTTCTTTTTTAAATATTTTCTAAATGATGTTTAACAAAGCAAGGAAATTTTCACAGTATGTCTGATAATGTTTTTTCTCCTGGAGAACGTCTTTTTTTGTTTTATTTCGGCTAGAAGCAATTTTTAAATAAAAAAAAAATAACATTTTAAAGTCAAAATTGTTGGCCCTTTTAAGCTATATATATTTTTTAAAGACTACAGAACAAACCATCATTATACAATAACCTGACTATTTACCCTAACCTGCTTAGTTAACCTAGTTAAGCCTTTAAAAGTGTCTTGAAAAATATCTAGTCAAATATTATTTACTGTCATCATGACAAAGATAAAATAAATCAGTTATTAGAAGAGAGTTATTAAAACTATTATGTTTAGAAATGTGTTGAAAACAACCAGAAATTGGGGAAAAAATAAACAGGGAGGCTGATAATTCTGACTTCAACTGTACATCCATCTATTAAATGGGAGGAATTACTATCTTGGACTTTGAACAGCCCTGCTATATCTATTACTTGCATACAGAGTTCAGATGCAAATGAGTATTTTCTGTAGCCTCATTTAAAAGGCAATGGAAATAACCTACTGAAGCATTGCTGAACGTACACACAGGAGCCTGAGACAAATGCTTAGAAAATGTCAGACAGCATTCAGGGGTTTTTGCATCTGAACTCTTCAAAAGTTTACGGATTATTTTTAGAAGCATCGAGAGAAACGGTATTAAATCTATAAATCACTTAATTGAACAGAGAATCCAATCAAGAATCAAATTCCAACTCAAAAAAAGAGAACTTGTAAATCTGAATTAAATCAGGGCATTGAAATCAATACCCAGCATTCCTGAAGAGAAATTTATTTTACTGCACTCCTAAAGTCACACGTTCAAAGGAGAGAAAAAAAAACTAGTTGAAATGTGACCTGGAGAGGGAGAATTGGGATCCATGTTGGGCAGGCGGAAGACATAGTGGATGTATGAGGAGAGAAGGCTGTTTCGCCCATGCATATCTTGACTGGTGTCCAAGTACTTGTGTAGACGGTTCACTATAGATGCCATCACTTCAAAAGAGGCCTGACCAAGATTCACTGCAGCAGAGAGAAAGTAAAATCAGATCATCAGAAAACTATATTATGCAGTTTTGAGATGAATTAATAATAAAGCTATATCGGTCAAAGGCGAGACATCCCATTTGGGGTGTTCGCATAACGTTACATTTGCAGAAATAAAACAAATAAGACTTTCTTCAGAAGAAAAAAAATATCAAACATACTGTTAAAATTTCATTACTCTGTTAAACATCATTTGGGAAATATTTTAAAAAGAAGAAAAAAATCTAATGGTGTTATTAATTCTGACTTCAACTGTACATAAAAAATAATACTTCAAGCATAGTGTCTGCTTTAATATTTCAAATATAAATAGTTAAAATGTGTGTGAAATATTAAAATGTAAACTCTTCCGTCATAAGTCAGCATCACAGATATTAAATATAAAACTAAGATTTTTGTTAAAATGTATTAAAGATAAAGTGATCTGGCTAAATCGTATTATATTTTACAATTACTAAAAATTACAATTACTAAAATAATTAACTTTTTATCCATAACATCAAAACATTTTCAGCATTTTTTTTTACTTATCTTGACAAGCTACACATTAGATGCATATTACCTATCATTTCAATCCTAGAAGTGTGAACTCAAAATCTCTGGTGACGGTTACGGGTCATTTAACACCAAGATGCTTAAATATTCTTTTAATCTCCCATTCAATTATTCTTGTCCTAAATGTGCCTAACAAGATTTTTTTTGGAATAAACTACTTTTACACAAAATGTAATTTTATTGAGCGTCTAAATCATAATATAAATGTAAAATAGTAATTGTTTAACACAGAAATAATAAATAAATAATAATGCACCTTTAATATCTGAAAGCACATTTAAATGTTTGACTCATCAGCTAAAAATCTTTACCATTTCAGAAGGTTGTAGTGAACATAAAAAAAATAACAGGGGAAAACCGTAAATACAAAACTAATGTTAAACAGACCAACATTTTTACAACAGTTATGATTTAACTTGCACATTGCTTTTTGTACATCCAAATCACCAATTCTCATCATTTTGATCATCCAAAACAACAATTAAGGAATAAATAACTGATTTAAATAAATCGAAATTGACAATTTAAAATAATTTTTGTTTAAAAGTTTAAAATCAATAAGTTAATCTGTGGCTGAACTAACAGAAACTTTACAGAAACTTTACATTACAGAAACTAACCACAAAAATGAAAATTCTGCCCTCATTTGTTCACCTTAATCTGATTACAAACATAAGCTAAACATCAAACAATATTGTTATCCTTGAAAGGGAAATCAGTTTTCAGTCACAGACTTTTGAAACAACGACCTTGTAAGTAAATGATGGCAGACTTACTGCTTTTTTATTTTAATGCTGTATTTTATTTTATTTTTTGAGAAGATTTAGGTTGGAGGACAGTGAATACCTATCTGCCCAGCTATAACTGGTGGCCGCACCATCAGCAGCACCAGTTTGTCCAGCAGCAGGTGAAGGAAGCGAACCACAGGCTCCAGCTGAGAGGAATTCAAAGCTGCGATGCTAGACTTCAGCTCAGTCTCCAGATTATTCTCCATAATGCGCATGTCTCCAATCCTCACAGGAAACATGTGCTCATCCAGCGCGTGTACCAGAGCAAAGAACTTATCTAAATACTGGTCCTGCGGAGAGAACAAAAACACATCACAGACACATTTCTCTGAAGCAGTGTTTAAGTAACTATTATTTAGGCAATTCAGCTAGTAATTACCTGTGTATGGATGGTGGACGCAGCCACAACCTCTACATTAAACACCCCTCTGTGGTTATCCACCCATTTCATTCCAGGAAGAGGAACCTACACACACGGACATAAAGAAATAAACTTCCAGTATAATTCTTGTATAAACCCTCTCCCAAAACCAGATTCCTCAAAAGATTCCTTCATGAAAAGGTGCTGTTCATTTATTCCCCTTCTGTCCATGCAAAATGTAAGTGACTTGCTTGCTTGGATAGTTCACCCAAAACTAATAATTCTGTCCTGATTTGCTTTTGCTTTACTTTTTTCAAACCTGTTAGACTTTTCTTGTTGAATCCAAGATATTTTAAAGAAAGCAGGAAACTGGTAACCATTGACTTCCATAATAGGAATAAACAAATATTATGAACGTCAGTGGTTACCGTCTTAGATTTCTTCAAAATGTTGTTTTTAGTGTTCAACAGAATTAAGTCAAACAGATTTGGAGCAAGTAATTTTTAATTACGGTAGCTTGACAAAGCCAACATGCTGTTATACTATATAAACTTATTCTTCCATCTTCTCAGACTTCTTCTGAGACTAATTTCTATTTGCATCTCCTCCTAGACCGTTCATACTACAACCACTAAACTAACTCCAAACCTTTAAACTGCTCTGACTCGGGTTGCAATATCTTTTCCAACTGATCCGCCTTACGCTTTTCTGAAAACTGAATCGAAAAATTCTAAAAAGTCCCATTGATTTAGCATTGGACCAAATTTATGACCTCATATAGGGCCAGATGGAATTTGCGGACATTTTTTGCTATTTCTGCGCAGAATTTTGGTAAATATCTGCGGATTTATGCGGAATGATTTTGGGAGTATCATAACTAAAACCTTAATATCTAAAATAAAAAGTAATACCTTTTGAACTTCAATTTAATGTTTACAAAGCAAATCCAATCAGACCCTCTTTATGGTAAACAAAGCAAGTCTCTCATATAATATCTCTTCTAAAAGACAGAAAATATTACTGTACAAACTATATTGTAAATAATCATATAAATATTCTCATATTAGTCAATAATATTACTGAAATTAATTAAAAAACTGAATAAGTATGAAATTACACACATTTACACAGGTAAATAAACAGAATCAATGTTGGGCCAAAAATCAGCAGAATTCTGTGCACACAGATTTCGTGTGGGCCTACTCATTACTTTGCACCAGACTGTCATACAGACTTAAATTTATGCTAATTTAACTCAGACTGCTAATCCATGCAAACAATATATCATTCCATACTAGAACATAGTAAAAATATACTAACAAACATATTAACACTAGCAACATGCTAATTCATAAATTCATGCTAACAACATGATATACTAGAAACATGCTAGCAACATGCAAAATCATACTAGAACCATGCTAATTTATGTTAGCAACTGCCTAGCAACTACTCAGAACACAATATCAACCGCCTAGCAACACCTTAGCAAAGACCTGGAACACCTTAGCAACACAGCAGATGCCTAGCAACCACTCAGAACACCCTAGCATAATACATCTTAGTAAACACCTAGCAACATCTTAGTAACCGCCTAGCATGACCTTAGCAACCGCCTAGCAATGACCTAGAAAACCTTAGCAACCACCTAGCAATGCCTCAACAACCACCCAGAACACCCTAGCAACGACTTAGTAACTGTCAATAAACCACTCAGAACACCCTAGCAACCGCCTAGCAACCACTCAGAACACCCAAAAAACAACACCTAGCAACACCTGAGCAACCACTCAGAACAACATAGAAACCATTCAGAACACCATAGCAACTACTTAGCAACAACTTAGCATTCAGAACACCCTATCAACAGCCTAGCAAGAAACCTAATGCCTACTAAAAACAAGATAACCTATATGTAGTAATAACTGTTTTAAACTTCTTAAACTACTCAATGAGTTCAACTTTAAAACTACTTCAATCTTTCAGGCTAGGCTTTCTTAAGCTACCATAAAGTGTGTCTACGAACTTTACTTTTTTTAGTTTCTGGATGAACTATCCCTTTAAGTAGAACATTAAAGTAGATTTTTATGGTGAGTTTGTGGTTCTTGTTGATTCAGTAAATATGTCATTGAAATAGTCACTTTTGAGATAAATAACAAATACACTTTGAACAAAATTAATATGCGTCTCCTGACAATAAATAAAAGTCTAATAATTCAAAAAGATTGGCCTGTGCCCTATGCAACATTATTTACAGCATTGTTACCTTTAATTCAAAACCACTACAAAGAGTAGAGAGCTTGCTCATGAAAGTTTGGAGCACAAGCTTTTTGTTGCAAAAATTCACATAAGCTTTTTTACAAGTTAAATTTTCCAGCATCAGCACAATTGTCTATTTTGTGCTCTATTTTGTCTATTTTGTGCTGTGAACCTGCTCAGGACCATGTCTTGCACAGTAATGTGATTTTGTTTTTTCATATTAGTATCATCAAAACAAAAGTTACTGATATTCATTTGTTTTACATATACATGTTTTACAGACTCCCAAAGTGCTTATAGCTGTTGACTTGCATTTATAAATCACTAAAAAATTGATATGGTAGAAGTATTATCATTTCCAAATATTGAATACAACTAGGGCTTGACCTTAACTTTTTTGATCACCAGCCACTGTGGCTGGTAGATTTCCAGCATTACTAGCCACTCGTCATTTTCACTAGCCACACTTTTCTTGCTGGGACAATATATTTATATGCATAAATATGACTTTAACAAGCTAAAATGACTTGATTTAGACTTTGTGTTATGTTCACATGCCTTCTCATTCATTTAACTTCTTGTGTGTATTGTGTATTAGCTTGCTCACTGTGCGTGAGCAAATGGGTTGTCGCACTGCAATCAGTTTTTATTTTACGACTTTTCAGGGCTAAAAATAATGATTTACCAAAGTTATCTCTGACCACACCAAATAAGTATTTCTTAGCCACTATTTTTTTAATGTGTCAAAACAAGAAGAATACAGCACTTTTTAAATTAAACAAAACTTTTTTTTTAAAAAACATTACATTTGAAAAAGAATTATTGTCATGTATCTAAAATATGCACAGTAATCTCCCATTAAAGCAATGTTATTGTAAACAAATACAATTAAACCATATTAACACAAATAACTGTAAGCAAAAGAAAGCAAGTGAAACAAACCGTGTTTGATAATGAAAGGATGATCATGCGCACACAGTAATATAGGCCTGTTAATAATCTGTTCAAAGAATAATTAAAAAGAAAGCAGTGACCGCTGCTGCTTTCAAAAGAATGTGTATTTTTTTAAATCTTGGGCTCTTGAAAGCAGCAGGACTGTGGGTGCACGATCATCGCTCTTTGTCCAGTGAGTCTATTTCAAAGGGAAACGATCGCACCCGTTGAGCTTCCTCTAGGCATGGTTGCTTCGCGCAAGTAAACGGGAGCATGCGTGCTTTTTAAAGTCACACGCATCACATCACCTGTGTGCGCGAGTGATCATCCTCTCGTTCGGTATTCACCTCCTTTTTTGCTGTTTTGCTTACACAAACACAGTTATTTTTGTCAGTCGTGCTGCTTCTTGATTCTAATATCACATTTGCACAAATAATGGGCCATCCTTATTGTTGAACCTTGCTTTTAAGAAAACTACAATTTAAAAATGATTTCCAACCAGCCAAAATGGCTGGTGGAGGTGTCTACCTAACCTGCCACAGCTCAAATCTACCAAATTTGGTGGGTTGGCGGGTGTTTATGTAAAGCCCTGAATACAACACTTGACACTCAATTAATAAAATAAAAAAAGTTTTTACATAATGAAATATCTCAGTAAAAGAACTGAGCATTTTAGCCATGTGTAATGTATGAGCAGAGTTGTCTTACATCAGGAGAGAGAACAGAGTATGACTGAGGTGGTTTCTCCAGAGACACTGGGAGGCAGAAGTGACCTGTTCTCAAGCGTCCATTTTGCAGCATGGGAATCCACTAAGAGAGAGGAAAAAAATTAATTTTTTAAGGAATATCATGACAATCATAATCCACGTCCAAAACAATTGGAAGACGATGCACTCAATTGTTAACTGACAGCATAGAAGTGCAAATCTTTGTTCTGAAATTTAATTAAGATGGCTTGCCAGATAAGTCTGACTGATGGAAAGAAGCACAGCTGTAAAAATAAAAAAATAAATAAATTATTCAAATAAATAGAATCTCAAATAACATTTTATGCTTCAAAAATATAATTTTTCCTGTGATCATTCAGACATTTAAGAAGATATTCCAGTCTTCAGTATTCAGCCGATCTATCACAAATAAATCTAATGCTGATTTGAATCATTATGCTATTAATATTAGCTGCAGTTGTAGTAGCATTATTAAAATATATATTATGCTGCTTAATATTTGTCAGAAATTTTTACAATGACTAATAAATAGAAAATTAAAAACTACAAGCATTTGATAGATTTTTTGCAATGTACATCCCTCAGCATATACAAGTACACCAATCTATCTTTTAAACTCACATTTTGAATAGGAAGCAATGCAATATTATATTTGTGCATATAAATTAGCTTAGTCAGTACTGAAGCCAAATCTGGAGCTTATCTAACAAAATAACTTACGATAACGGTTAGAAACTAGTACACCCAAATGTATATGTTATAGAAAAATATTAAATACAAATTTTAAAAATGAGGAAAAATCAAGAGAAGCAAAACAATTAAAAACATTTGTTGAAATTTTGAAGGTTGTAATTGTTTTGCAATGTTTTGCTTGTATTCTTTCAATTTCTAAATATGTTTGGTGACTAAAATATTATTTTAATAGATATATCTGCTTAATAAATCGGTTTGTTTAAATACTGCAAAATACTTTGTCCCTATTCACTATGAAATGCATAAACATATTCATTTTTTTTAATTGGACGTACTCAATAATGCTGAACACTGTATAAGAGTAGTCACTAATAAAATATTAAGAAATGATGTAGAATTTTCTTTCAAAAACAGTATTGTTTGGTATTGTATTGTGTGTACCGTGTATCCAACAGGCGTCTCTAGTGGAGTGTTCTGCTTTTGTTGACAGCTGACGTGGTAGAAAGTGAAGAGTATGTGATGATGGTCGGTCAGCGAGGCTGGGAGCTTGATTTTAACTTCATCATAAAAATCGGGTGAGCTTATATCAGAGAGAGAGAGAAAAAAAGAAAAAAAAGAGATGAAAACAAATGAAAAAAAAAATTATTTAAAATAATTCATTCATCGACTATTAAGTAATCAAATATTTTTTTCAAATTCACAACTCAAATGCGTATAAATGAAAGTCAGAGGAATGGCAAATATAGAGTGGCTTCCACTTGAATAAGTTTATAATAAACACTGCAGCAAAGAACTTACCGATTATGATACACTACAGAAGTATAAGCCTCCTTTGAAAACTCAGCACAGCTGGATTTTCCAGAGATCACCTAAGAAAGCAAAAAACGTCATATAATTTCAACAAGCCAAAAAAGCACTTCACCATAGAATGTTTGACCATATGAGAATTTGTAAACTGTTTCTAAATTGCATTTGTTCAAACTTACTGGCATAGCATTGCTCGGATCCTCCCCATTCATGAACTGCACTTTGACTGTAATGTTACGGGCAGAACCTTGACGGTTAGCGAAGTTCAGGCTCTGGGGGTTCACATACAAGAGGTTCCTGCAAACACACATAGAAAAAAAGGGGTATATACATAAAATGTTTGCTCGCACTACTCTATTTCAATTCCAAACAAGCATATTTAGAAATTTATCAAATAGGTTTAATTAAAAAGCCTTAAATTCAAAGTGTTAATTATTCTGGAAATGATTCTAAAATTGATTGAATTTAACAAATATGATAGAACTTATTTATTACAAATGTCTTTTCAGTGCACATCTCTTTTTTAATGTATGTGCCTCATTATTACAAACCACAATAATCTAAAAAAAATCTAAATAAATAATCGATTCATAAAGAACAAAATCAAGTCCCTCCATACATTTTATTTCTCACTTCAGCAGTAGTTTCATTCAGACTTAATTCAGACGCAACAGTCTTTTCATGCCAGACTTCAAAAGGTTAAATAACCGTGTCCATGAGAAAAAGATAAACAACTTGGAATTTAACATGACTTTTAAAAACAGTAAGCAAATAAGTAAGAAAGGAAATAAGTAAATAAGTAAATAAATAAACAGAAAAATTAAAATGTACATCAAAAATTTCACATGTGAAAATTTCTTAAAGCACAAGGCCCGGGACAAAGTTTTGGACAATAACATCCATTTCCATTGATCTCTTCACTGCACAGATTTTTGTTGCACAACCGTTTCCGTTCTGCGGTTACAGTATCTGCAGGAACAGACAGAAATACTGCAGTGACGTGGAACACACTCTCCTGGGAAGCTGCACAGACCGCAAAAGGTCATAGTCTTTTCAAGGAGCACAGCTCTCTCATGCACTCAACATTACCTCCTCTACCAGACTACCAGAGGGAAGTGAATCCTTTGCACCGTGCACTCCACGAACTAGTCAAAATATTTTAATATATGTTGCATTAGAAAGCAAAATAAAAAAAAATGTAAAAGAATCATATATAATTTATTTAATTTTATTTCCAGCGCCGGAGGGGACATTGGAGAGGATATTTCTATCCAGCTGAAGCTCCCCAACTGCTGACATAAAAGCTCCTACATCCTGAATGGCCTCTGGGTACACAATGGGAGTCTGGTTGTGTTTGCTCTGTCTACATATATGGACTGAGGCCAAACTTTCTGCACCTGTCTGAACAGAACCAGCTAAAGCACAAATGCAGGAGAGCAATGAAAATGCAACGGCACAGTAAACATCCAACAAGTAACCTGGTAGGCAAATAAATATGCAGGTTTGTTTCAGTTTAACAGCATTTTCGTTACCTTAACATCTACTGAACAGCTTCCTTACATTACTATAATCAAAGGCAATGCCTGTTTGTTCTGTATATTTATTATCTTCCACAAAGGAATATTCAATTAATTTTGAAGCATGTGCATGTATGTTTTTCTTAACAAAATATTTAGTGAGAATGGTCCTTAAAATTTAAACTTAACCCAGAAAATAAATATGAGTTATTCATTAAATAGCAAGTAATAACAATGTCCCCTTAAAATAACTAATAAAAGTATGTTTTTAAATTTGCTCATCTCTCATACAGAACTAAGAGTTTAATAGTAGAGATCATTCTACAATTCAATCAGGGGAAAACTATTTAATAATTCAGAAACAGTGATAGGTTCAATAATTTACAAGCATTTTCAAAATGTATGCTCATTGACATAATTTTTATTTTTCTACTATACAATAAAATGTGTCCCGTAGCTCCAATTTCACTATTTATTTATTTATTTATTTTTATGCTAAACAATAAAGACAATAGTGTATTTTTACCATGACTTATGAGACTTTCTGTGTAGCAATATCGTTTTTATATATACACTGAATTATTGCATGACATATTGTTGACATACTCTTAGGGCTCCATTTTAATGGTTAAGGAGGTGTCTGAATCCACTTTTCCTATTTTAAGGATGTAAAAATATGCTCTGTGCCCCAGCGCATGGTCTTACAGGGTGTGTTTTGAGCATAACGTGCATTAAATGCCAACCAATCAGAGCCTCATCTCACATTCCCTTTAAGAGTCAGTTGGGAATGTTAGTTGCGTCGTGCCATGGTGCATTAGCTATTTACATGGCGAACTTTGTAAGAGGATAAACTGAACGTTTTACTAGCGAGAAAACAGTTAAACAGACCAACTGCACATGGATAAAGAATGAGCCTCCTCCATCCAGCCTCTTTACTTTACTTTTACGCTTTACTTTACTCTTTTACTTTTTGTGAAAAGGAAACCGTGTCGTACGCACTTTACTGAAGACATCTATTAGTCTACATATTTAATTTAGTTAGTTAAGCGAAAAGATTTTTCTAAAGATTTCTAAATTCAGTTTTAATTTAAAGCAAACAAATAAATGAACAATAATAATGAAGTGTGGTGTGAGTGATAAATGTTGTGGATATTGAGTTATATCCAAACACGCATCTTATTCTTATGCCCCATATAGTGATGCATACTGTATGTCTATAAAACCCGACAGGTGGACAAATCTAAACTTATTTTTATTTTAAAATATATATATTAAAATTCCATATAATAAATAACACTGCTAACAATAAAAATATACAAATGCAAATTGTCACAAACTAAAAAAAGCCCCCCCGAGATGAGGCATGGAGGCAGTGGTTTTTGCATTTAAGTAGAAAATAATATTTTTTGTAACATTTTAATCTTTTGTATTTTTTCATATGTAAAAATGTTAGTGTGTTGCTGTACATTCTGTGTGTATTAAGCAATGTGTAAGCGTTTGGACCTGCAAAGGTGCATAACTAACGCACTCTGGGCTAGACTTTAGTCCATCTTTTAGTTTGTCAATGTTGCGGTCCATCTTAGTTTCTCAAAATAGCAATATGCCAACAATGTGCCTTAACCAGTTAAACTCCGCAGACCTGGTACCGGTTCCGTGACATCATCGAATTTCAGATTTAAAGGGCTGGCATTGCACCAGACCCCCTTAAGTGGTTTCGTTTGAAAGTGTAGAATCTATATTTTATGCACAAATGCATCACTTTGGTTTTTATACTACTGTACAAAAGTTATTTATATTTAAATACACAGTTTTTTGGATACCCGAGCTGGGTATTTTACATTGGTTCATTTTTATTTTTCTCATGACACGTGTACAAATTATAGCTCAAATGAAAGCTCTTGCCGGTGCTCATACGGTTCTAGCAATCTTATTACTGAATTATATTCACATATCAAACAGTTGCCAAATTAAACGGGGTGTTTTCATGGCGCAGAAGTGAAAACTATACATTTATGATCACTTAGCAGCCCCAGATAGCAGCTGTCATCTCTTACATTATGCTGTGTGCTTGAGGGCCATTTTTCCTCTGTTTTTTAGATGATTTGCATAAGTAATCCGTTTATATGTCTGACGTGGTCCAAACATAGTGAATTATGTTTGACCAAACAAAAGAGTAGTGAAATATGAAAACAATGATCGATCCCTGTGGCTTGTACAGCACCTCTTATCAGTTGGAATACAATAATTTCCATAAATTATGGAAGAGACATTTTTCTTTTTTCCTATGATAACAGACATTTGCAGGACCCTTAAAATTAATTACAGCAAGCTAGACCACACAGAACCTAAAGGGTACACTTTTAAATTTGAGTTTATAAGAAAAAGAAAAGAAAAATACTAAAAGTGCATCTTTTTTTAGGTGTTTATTACAACACAGACAACATATACAGTTATTTTTAAACACAATAGTGTTTTATTAAAATTCAAAGGGTTTTCTTTAAAATGATACCAAATTTTTGCATTTACATCTCTGCATGTGGATTTGGGAAGCTTTTAAATTTGGGTAGGTAAAATCCAGGCGGAAATCCCAAAATAACATTTTAAAGAGTTTAACTTTAATACACCTCATTTTTAGACCAACACACCCATGATTTCACAAAGTGGGTACACATGGATTTGCTATTTAAACAACGTGGGGTTGCATTGGTCTGAAAATAGCAACAAATTTCGCTAAACACGCCTTGCGTTTTATTGCGCCAGGTGCATGATAGGGCCCTTAGACTGCATTACACCCCAAAATATTGTGGCAATAAGCAATAAAAAGTATTAATTAATTGTTATTTTTTACTTTGACAATATTATAGATTTTCATAATATAAAATGGACATTTGAGTAAGCACTTATTTTCTATACATTTCATTAACAATGTTAGGATAATAGTTGCTTTCACTGAATGATAGGGATGTAACAATATTGTAAATACCGTCATACCGCAATAGTAATTTTTTTCAATATTACCGTAGGAGCATGACTCAATAAAACTATATTTCTGAGAAAAGTTTGCTTAGACAAATGAAGCGAACGGGAGGTAGCGGGAACTACAATTCCCATCATCCTTTGCGGTCTGTTGTTACTACAGATCCAGTAATGCGGAAATGGAGTGTGTTGCTAGTAGCGGGGAAGAAAAAGAGCTGGAAATGATTGAACCTAAAGCGGGTTTTAAATCGGATGTGTGGAAGCATTTTGTTTTTTTTCTAAAAACATACGAAAAAGGAGAAAAGGTGACAGACAACGAAAAAAAACAGTATGCAGGCACTGCCAGACAGTGGTTAAATATAAGTCAGGTAATATGACTAAAAACAGTCATGGGGACAGCAGAACACAGCACACTTGTTAGATTGATGCAGACATTGACTTGTACCGCAAAGAGACCTCTATCTCATTCATGGCTTGTCCTCTCAAGTGATGGAAAGACAATGCACAACGTTACCCACTGCGGTCAACCTTGGCTAAATCATATCTCTCTGTCCCAGAAACCTCAGTCCCAAATGAAAGGGGTTTTTCTGTTGCAGGGGACATTGTAAGAGATCCCAGCTTTTACCAGATTATAGTTATATAATTTTTCTTAAAAAACCCATCTCTATCTAAGTGAGTAAGTGATTAAATGTTGAATGTGATGAGTTTTCAACAATACTAAATTGAAACTTTATTTTTTTTATATGGTTTAAAAGTTTATTGTTATTAAAATTGAAAAATTGAAGTTCCTGTTTCGAAACTTACAGATAGATGGCTAATTTGTATGTCATTGATATGTTCAGTGCTGAGGTAAATAAACACTTTCTGCACTTTTTTTCCAAGTCTTTTCATTAGTTTTGTTTTTCCTGTAAATTATTCAATAAATACCGTACCGTGCCATTCATACCGAGGTATTATCGTACTGTGAAATTCTGATACCGTTACATCCCTACTGAATGATGATGGAAAATTAATCCATATTGTAAAATTATATTTTCACAATAGTTATTTAAAACATTAAATTAGACTCATAACTTCAATTTAAAATTACTTTGTTCATCCACAAGAACTTTTGTTGCAACAAACTTTAAAGACAACAAAATTCTTCATATTGTATTTCTATATATCTATGAATCCACCTTTGCTGCTACACAATTACATTTTTGTACAAATAATAATTTAAAAAACAATGATGCGTTTAAAATGGCATTAAAATATTTGCTAAATAACTACTTGACTAACCAGGTAAACATTAAAAATAAAAATCTGCAGCTGAACCCTAAAGTGAGATTAATAGCAAGCTGCAGTAAATAAAAGCCCTGTACATATCAGTGGAAATGTCACAAACTCGCCCAACTTCAGTCATCACTCATCTGTATTACTGCCTGAGCCGAATCATCCAGCAACGATCCTGCTTGTACATGCAGCCCCTGTCAGTGGCATTTAAGAATGATGCTTCGCTGATTCAGGAGAGCGTTAAATCAAAGCCTGAACCGTAAATCGTATACTTTTATTATTAATTCCCATCCAGAAGTACATGCGCAGTGGCTGCAGTGAGGATATGATCGATCAGCAGCATGATTCATCAGCATCATTCATCTTTGCTTATCAGATGCGACCAGGGAACAGGTTATGGATGTCCTGTGCGCGTGCGTGCATGTGTGTGTTTGTGTGTGTGTGAGAGACAGAGAGAGACACTGTAAATTGTCTGCCCAGAGTACACTTTCCACAGATTAGGAGGAGGATGCTCAACACAGCCAGCTTAATAATTACCAAACACTCCCTCCCCTCTCAGTGTAGCAGTATATATTTGAGGAATCTCTGCTGTTTTTGGCGTTCCAGTATGAGATGAGAAGCGAGAAAAGAAGCTTGAAAGAGACCCAGCAGGGAACAGACTGAAGCAGTGAGCAAATCTACTTTTAAACCAACAAAAAGGATGTTGATGTTGATCCTGCTTTTGTGGCTAAGCTTGTCCACAACAAGCGCAGCCCCTAATTCAAAGAAATCACCCACGGAGGCGCCAATACTTATAACCGCACCGCCGACTGAAGCTAGATCCCGCTTTGCCATGCTAGATGACGTGCGACTGCTGGCCAACGGTCTGCTTCAGCTCGGCCAGAGTCTCAGAGAGTTTGTGCACAAGACCAAGTCTCAGATCAACGACATCTTCCAGAAGCTCAACATCTTTGATCGTTCCTTCTACCAGCTCTCGGTGGTCACCAGCGAAATTAAAGAAGAGGAGGAGAAGCTGAAGGAGACCACAATATTTTTGAAGGCCAATAATGAGGAGATCAGAAACCTGTCATTGGAGATCAACTCAAAGATCAACAACATTCTCCAAGAGCGCAGCCAGTTGCACACTAAGGTCGGTGGGCTGGAGGAGAAGCTGAAGGGCTTGTCGCAGAGCATGATGCCTTTGGAGCAACTTCAAGAGATCACTGCTTTGAAGGTAAGTTTGGCGAAGAATTTAAAATCATACTACAGCTTTTCATGTTTAGTTATGTACTGTAATATGCATTTGAATCAAATCTGATTACAAGAGTAAAACCAATACATACTAATAAAATGGATTGTATATCTGTACAGGTATCTGTTCCAACTGAATCAAGCTGCACATTTACTGCATTACCAACTTGTTTGTTTGCAGGATGTGATTGAAACACAAGAAAGGACCATTACAGATCTGCTTAGATCTGTTAAAGAGCAACATGACCAGCTTAACTACCAGAAGATCAAAATTAAAAGTCTTGAAGATAAGGTAAGCATTGGTTAAAAAGTTAAAATTAAAAACTTTGAAAAATTGGAAATTAAAAAGTTTATGCATTTTAATAATAAAAAAGGCTAACAAAATCTTACTCGTTGTGCAATAAATTAACAATAAATATATAAAATGGCATTGTGATAACAAATAGATATTGTAATAATATATATGATTACTTACTGATTATGTTTGGGATTTATAATAATTTTTGAACATATCTTCTGCCTTTTTTATGTGTTTATTAATAATAAACATACATTTATTTCAGGTCAACTATGACACTTTTCAAGACACTATTGAAAAACCTATGGATTTAAACCCAGAAACCCCTGACCCTTTTCGGTACTTAACAACAAACTGCACAAATGGAACTAAGGATATAAATGGTAAAACAGGACAAAATAAAAATAAAATCCATTGAAATATTTGCTTAAATAATCTTTAATCTTTAGCTTTTGCTTTGCTGCACAGATTTTCCAGCAGACTGCAGTGAGGTGTTCACAAGAGGCCAGAAAACCAGTGGAATTTACCCAATCAAGCCCAATCAATCTGAGCCTTTCTATGTTTACTGTGAGATAACCCCTGGTAAGAAACCAATAATGTTCAATGTACATTATCTGACTTCCTACTTATAGCAATTACAAAACCTGTGATAGGATATATTACAAAGGGCACACAAAACCCATTCACTAGCTATGAAGGATCTGCTTTTATTCAATTCATCTCTAATTCTATAGCGCTTTTTTACGATGTAGATTGTCATTATCACCATTCTCATCAAAGCTATTTACAGTTTACGTTTTTTCTCTAAGACGGTGCAGCCACTGTCATCCAGAGGAGGGAGGATGGTTCGGTTGATTTTGACCAGTCATGGGAAAAATATGAACATGGATTTGGGAAACTAGAAAGTAAGTATAAGTAGGGAAAAAAAATAAAAAGTTTTCCTGTCCATTTTTGAAAAGGTTTACATATAAATTCCAAAACAATCCCTTTTCACACATATCTGTGAAATCTTTTTTTTAAACAAATTGCATTATGCATGCCTCGCCATTAGTTGGCGATATCAAAAACTAACCAATGTAGATTGACAATGTAATACTCCTCTAAATGACATCACAGTCCCATCAATAGCAGCTAATTAGGTAGCATTTCAGCTAGAGACAACTGTAAAAATACATCACAATCTGTACTCTACACTTAAAGACTAGCCTATTTTTTCCATCATCATTTGAAAATAGAAAAAACATAAAAAAACAATGTCATTAAGTGTCATTAAATGTAACTAAGTTGAAATGTCTTTGTGTTACAGAGGAGTTCTGGCTTGGCTTAGCAAAGATCCATTCCATTGCTCAACAAGGCGAATACATTTTACACATTGAACTGGAGGACTGGAAGGAGGAAAAGAGATTCATCGAGTACACCTTCACGTTGGAAGGCCCTGCATCTGACTATGCCCTTCACTTGGCCCCTTTGTCTGGAGATTTATCCGACGCCATGAGCAACCACACAGGCATGAAGTTCTCAACCAAGGACAGAGACAACGATAATCATGACGAGTCCAACTGTGCCCGCAACTACACAGGTATAAAAAACACTCAAACAAAGATGAAACATTAAAAGGGTTAATTCAGCCCAAAATTAAAAGTCTGTCATCATTAATCATTTTAAAGTGATTACAAACTCATTTGAAACCTCCTAAAAACAATTGAAGATATTTCCAACCAAAATGACAGATTCCTTTCATTAAAAGTCTGTTCACACCAATCTACACTGTGAAAAAAATGCTGGGTTCCACACAATTCCTTCCTTCATGTTGTCTTAACACAAATCAATTAAATTAACTGAACATTTTTTAAATGTAAGTTGATTGAACATAAAACAAATAAGTTGTGCCCAAAAAACTTAAGTATTGTTGTTTTAACTCAATTTAAATAAGTAGTTTGAACAAGCAGCAAAAGTCATTGATATGTGTATGAGTGTATGTGTGTATGATGCTTCAAAACATTTGTTAAAAAAAAAGGCAAAATATAAATACACAATTTTTTAATAAAGCTTTCATAGTTCCTAGAGCTATTTGCAGAGGCACTTGAACTATATTGGCTCCTACGTGACAGTAGGGTCTAGAGAAGGAGCTACTTCCAGTTATGCAAGTGTACATTTACTGAGCAAATGCATGCTTTAATATCACCAGCACAGTATTTTAAAGTGTTACAATACAAAAACATACAAAAAAAACTATTTTTTTTAACAAAACTCACCACTTCAGTTGTTGATTTTATTAAAGCCACACTTGAAGTTGCTGTTTACAGAGAGGGAATTTGGATCTAGGGGCATAGTGGGTGGATAGTTCTTAATACTGAGTTCCTACTTTGTGCAAAAGCTCCTTATATCATTTAAGCATTTTATACCAAATGTTCCAAAGTCAAGAAACAACATCAGTTTTTATGATGAGTAAATGTATTTGTTTATCAGTGATCGGTGAACAATGTTTACAGTATTAACATTTTGTTTACAGAAGCCAAATGCTTGCTTGATAAGAGAGAACCAATGAGGTTCATTCTTGTGTCAAGCAGCATGCTTATGCTTCCACCAGAACTACTGAGGTTTTGCTCATATTTCCAGCAGGCATGGAAGATGTCTGCTGGTCAATGTTTATCAAAGTTTTGAAAAAAAGATTTTCAATGAAAGGACATCATCATTTGTGTTTAGAATATGACAAAGTTAATGATGACAAATTTAATCAAGGGCTGAAACACTCAGTATATAACTGAAGTCACCATGAACTCAAATTGTTTTGATCGTTTCAGGTGGTTGGTGGTTTGATGCATGTGGAGACACCAACTTAAATGGAAGATATGCCTGGATGAGATCCAAGGCTCGTCATCAGCGCAGGAAGGGAATCTACTGGAGGCCATCCAAAGGAAGCTCATATACCCTCAAATCCACAAAGATCACCATCAGACCATCAACCCAATTTCAATAATCCCTGACCCTAGACTCTCCATTGGGAAATTCAAAATCAATCAGTGAGGTCACACTGGCAGCAGACACCTGGCCAACAAAACTTTTCCCTTTCTCTAAAGACAGCCGAAACTGGATGATGCAATGGAACTGCAACAGGTCATTGACTCTGGAAGAGGTTAAAAACCAAGTCAAAGGGTTATTGCAACACGCATGCATGCGTTAGTTAGTCAGATTAGAAATTAGTAGCTTGTTGATCAAGAAGTACTAAGACTGAACAGATTCAAATGACTAATCACACCTTTGGAACAGAATCTGGTGCATGTTATTATAGCAATATGTAAATCTGCAGTTTGCAGACCATATGAATATTATTACAGAGCTACACTATATTCAACTATACAGCTTATAAATGTCATTTCACATTGCATGTTAACTTAAAGACAATGTGCAACAGTAGAGAAGCAAAGGATAACACTTTGTAATAAGTTTCATTACATCATAACTGTCATGCTTTAACACACTTTATATTATTTTAAATACAAAAACTAAATATATGCATTTTTCAGTCACACTTTATTTTGATAGTCTGTTTGTTAAATTTAAGTTACATTGCATCTACATGCCAACTAATTCTCATTAGATTATAAGTAGACTGTTAGGGCTAGTGTAAGTTGACATGTACTTGCAATGTTTCTTATAGTCAGTTAAATGTCTGCTGAAGAAGCAGTATCAACAGATATTAAGCAGACAATCTACTAATACTCAAATGGACTATCACAATAAAGTGTTACCAATTTTTCGTTTTCTATTAAAAGTTAATATTATTGAAGGTTATTACAAAGTGTTACCAAAAAATGTGGTGTTATAGTTGGGTCTTCTGCATGTCTCTTTCTGTTACTGAGTCATATTGACTCCTGGTTACGCTTTGTACATACTCAGCTCTACTGTATATATTTAGTTTACAGAATGTTTCTCAGTGGTGTGGGGGTGCAACATATTTATAGTGACAATAAGCCAAAAAAATAAAAAAATAAATAAATCCTTTAAATAAGCGGATTATTGAACTCGAGTGAGACTTGAAATGTCTTCTAGGACTGGTTATTACTGTAAATTCCATGGTATAATTAAAACAAACTCTCAACACAGAATACAGCATTCACAAAACTATACTCAGGGGCTGGGACTATTAAAATAAACCAGATCATTTAAAAGTTTAGCTCAAGGGAAGGGGGAGAAGAGAACAAATTGTTAACAGAAAATAAATAAATAATAGAGCAGGAGGACGGAGTAGGAAATCCACTTATCATAATTAACATGTTATATGGTCTGTTTATATGACGAGTGCGATAAATCAGAGCAAGAATATTGCCGGCAGTAAACCATAACCCAATCTACCCAGACATCAGCACCCAAATCAAGGCTGGCTATGTAGAGAGTCCAGAGGAAGATAACAAAGTTGGCGCAGGGTGAGAGCAGACAAACATGTCCTCTGTATGGCAGGTTATGTCAACGTACACTGAAGATAAGCATCTTTGTCGGGCCAACCATGACTATATCAGTAAACCTAAAATAGCTTGAAGTATACAGCGAAGCAGACTGCTTAAACACGGATACAATGCTCAAGGTATTTGTCAATGAGAAAAACCAAAGACAACACTTTTTACTACAGAAAAAAGTACATTTGGCAAATTTATTTGATGATAAGAGTGTGTAAAATGCTTCAATGTGTTGCATGTACCAATTTTCAATTTTTTATCACACAAGGAAACATGTTTATTGAGGAATGCAGGAGAACGGCTGCTAAATCAAATTGAAGGGCGAACTGATTAATAATTTTTACTGTAGTCAACGCACACTTTACTTCATGTGAGCTTTTTGTTTTTCTATGTATTTTTCCAAGTAAAATAAATAATAATAAAAACCTGTAGTTAGTCTTTTTTAATATTTTTTTATAAAACTGCACAATAATGTATTCACTAACATGAACAAACAATGAACAATTTATTATGGTATTCATATCTGTTAATGTTAGTTAATAGAAATAAAGTCGTTCATTAATAGTTCATGTTAACTCGCAGTGCATTAACTAATGTTACCAAGCATAGATTTGGATTACAAAAGTACATTAGTAAATGCTGAACTATGATTATTAAATGTTAAACCTATATTGGTCATTATTAGTTCATGTTAGTAAATACATTTACTAATAAAACCTGAATTGCAAAGTGACCATTTTATTTATATAGTTTTTCTCTTCCCAAATTAACAGGATCCTTACACAATTTCCTTGATTAAACATGTAAGGTGATTAAACACACTCATTGTTCCCTCCAGACATTACTTTTGGCAAATACTGCCTGAAGTAGCTTAGTTTTAAATATGAAGAAAAGATTAAATTGATAAATGCCAAAGGTATAATACTAGCCAAGTCAACATATTTTTAAAATCTTATTAAAATTAGGGCTGCACAATATATCGCTTCAGCATCGATATCGCTATGTTCACGTCACAAGATATATAGTCACGTCTCAAGAGCTTGTATTATCTATTTATCATTTGCATGTGTTTTTTTAATGCCTGTAATTGTATAATGACTTTAAAAAGCATTCAGGTATAAGAAATTGTACCACTTGCGACCTTAACTACAATTCATTTTATCGAATTTTTATTTTTTTTATTATTCAGTTTCTGTAGTTGAATACTGTTAAACTCGAGACGTGACAAAACACTTTACTTCAATTGTATCTTTTTCTTGATTATATTTATAGATTGCATGTGTTGTGAGTATTTTCATGCATAACAAATACAGAAACACACTGCAAATAGCACAGACCACAACGAAAATGTGTCAGGAACCACAAAAACATTATAGATTGTTTATTAGATTTTTCTGGACATGTACTCCCACTGCAGAATCATTCCAACTGATTTAACATTCTAAACACTTTACAAATAGAGATATTTGGCTCTTTTTTGATGATCCATGCGCAAAGTCCAAAGCTCGGGGTGCAAAAGCATTAAGAGCATGTCAGAATCCACTTTTACTATTTTAAGGATGGAAAAATCCGCTTTGCGTCGTGGTGCATGGTCTAACAGGGTTGAGCTTATTCTCTTAATGAGTTATAGGTGTGTTTTGAGGGAAAAAAAACAGAGTCTTATTGTCCATTCCCTTTAAGAGTCAGTTGTGTCGTGCCATAGCACATTTGCTATTTATATGGCGGACTTTGTAAGTGGAAAAACTGAATGCTTCACTAGTGAGAAAACAGTTAAACAGAGCATCTACTGCGCGAGAGTGAAGAATGCTCCTCATTCTTTACTTTCACTCTCGTGGATAAGGAAACGTGTTGTATGCACAGATATTCATTAACCTATACATAATTAATTCCGTTTGTTAAGCGCAAAGATTTGCTTCAAAACTATTTCTAAATTCAGTTCTAATTTCCAGCAAACGAATAAATGAACAATAATAACGAAGCGTAAGGTGGACAAATCTAAGCTTTTTTAAATAAAACAAATATAAATATGCAAATAATAAATACTACTGCTAATAATAATAATAACATTTTACAAAAGCAATTTGTCATGAATAAACTGAAAAAGCCCCCTGAGATGAAGAAGGCATGGAGGCAGTGGTTTTTATATTTATGAAGGCTAGAAAATAACATGTTTTGTATTATTTTAGTCCTTTAATTCTTTTTCATTTGTGAAGATATTTTGAAGATTGTACATCCTGTGTGTATTAAGCGAGGCACACAACTAACGTGCTCTGAGCTGGACTTTAGTCCTCCTTTTAGCTGGACTATTAAACATTCTATTCTAGTTTCTCAAAATAGCAACGCACCAGCAATGCGCCTTAAGACACTGCCTTTTTTAGACCAGAACGCCTATGGGCGCACATATGAGTGCAAACACATTTGCTATTTAAACAGCGTGGCGCAAAAGATCAAAATGACTCTTGCGTTGAGCTGAAACTAGCAAACTACAATTGCATCACGCCACATTGTGCCGGGTGTATAATAGGGCCCATTAAGTTATCTGTAGGCCCACACGAAATCTGCACTGCCAGAAATCTGCAGATTTTCAGCCCATGGTTGAGTCTAGTTATTTAGTTTTTAGTTTTATCTTAGTAATAATACTGACAAATATGAAAACGTTCATATGATTTACTTAAAATACTGTTTGTAAAGTAATCATTTCTATCTTCTAGTAGATATACGGTAGATCAGTGGTGTAGTCAGGGCTATACTCATGTAAACTCCCTATGCCTTCTTTTTATACCCTTGGTAATATACTCAGTATACTTGTTTACTGATTAAACTTCCCTAATTTATGTATATTTGCGTCCCCTTTAACTACATACCAAATTTTATTCATATTACCAAGTTTTTTTTTTTACTTGCATCTTAATTTGCTGCAATTGGTGCATTTTTTTTCAACTTGCGCCATTCCCTGCCCCCTGACAACCACAGCAGCTGTGAGAAAATTTCGGGAGAGTTTTTTGAAGAAGTTATATTTTGAAGAAAGCTGGAAACCTGTAACCATTGACTTCCATAATATTTGTTTTTCCTTTTGTCGAAGTCAAACGTTATAGGTAATATAAAAAAATATATATTGCTAATGAATCAAAAAAAAAACAATGACTTTTTTGCCTACTTTAAAAATTTGGGTTGGGTGGGTAATAGTCTACCACCTTTTTTTAGGACTACACCACACATTGGTAGACTATTATTTATTAAACATTAAATAAAAGTTTCTAATGTATCATTAATAAATGTATCATAATAAGTTTTTAGTTATGATACACCCAAAATCATTCCACATAAATCTGCAGATTTTTTACAATATTCTGCACAGAAATGCAAAAAAATGCAAAAAAAAAAAAAATGTCCGCAGATTCTGTCTGGCCCTAGTCACCTGGTAAAATTGTATTTATATCGCAATATACATCACACAATAAAAAATAATGCAATGTTGGATTTTTACGATATTGTGCAGTTTTAATAAAAATAATTGCATAAAAAGTATGTAATTTGAACATTCCAAAATTCCAAATTGAGTTATTTTTTTTGAGTTACATTTGAAAATACAGCACGGCTACCGGAGGACTTTAAATAGGATTGTGGATGACGTGAAAGAGTTGGGAGTCTGAGCTATACACTGAAAGGGTCTTTGTACCTGTAAGTGGTGTTGGGCACATAAACGTCTCTGGCAGGGAACTCCAGGATCTCTTTTGTTGGCCGCACTCGACTGTCGGGGTAAGGCTTGACTTGAAGCAGGTCAGGAGTCAGGCAATAGTGCGGGTTCTCGGGGGCTGGAGAGATGTCGATCTTCAGCTGAGCTACAGGCATAGAGTAAACAAGTTATGCAAGCCTTCACATAAAGGGTCAATAGAGTCAAAATCCATTGATTAAAGACGTCATAGTAACTCTACCTGTAATGGGCCTCAGTCTACGCAGTACAGAGGACGGACGCCGCATGTCGGCTAGGAACTTGTAGAGATCTTCATCACTTAGTCGATCTCCTTCCTAATAAATGACGGAAAAACAAAACATCTTTAATTATTAAAAACTCAAAAGCATTATTTTAATTGCTTTAGCAATGTAATGACTGCAAACTGAAGGACTGTAAACTTCCTATGAATAAAATCAATACTGGGATGTTTTTTAGAATAACAGTGTGACCTGTTTGAAGAAGTTGGTGACCGTCAGGGTGGCAGGCCTGAAGCTTGTCAAACTGCAGGATTCATCTCCGCTGGTGGTTCTCTCCAGTGAACGACGACCCACAATACTAGAGTTTCTCCGTTCTGACCATGAGCCTTTTCGTTCTGTGTAATGGAGTAAATATATATATTTGTGTAAATATATATATATATATATTTTTTTTTTTAATTAGATTTTTATAATATTATTAATAATATTATTATTATATTTTAATAATAATCATAATTATTATTATATTAATATGTTATTATTTGTGTTTTATCTTATGTATTATTTACAGCTGTTGATGACTTTTTATTGTTAAAATATTTTCTGCACTTTGGCCAGCTGTGATAAATGTGCTATATAAATAAACTTTACTTACATACTTTATAACTTACTTAAAATAAATGAATTAACTAAGATAAGACTAGTGTTTAAAAAAACATATATTGTATTTAAATAAAAAAAATAGCTATGGAAATATGGGGAGTGGGGACAGATATTTTTTGCAAACCTGCTGCAGTTTAAGATGCTATTCAGAAGCCTATATTTCATTTAAGTTTTTCCTTTACCACCCACTCAAATTTTTGAAAATTAAAGGGAGTGTTCACCCAAAAATGAAAATCTACACACCATTTAGTCTCCTTCGAGTGGTTCTAACAAACCTTCATGAGTTTCTTTAATCTATTGAACAATAAAGAAGAAAAATAAAAAGCAGAAAACCTGTAACCATTGACTTTCATTCTAGAAAAAACAAATACTATGCAAGCTAATGGTTACAGGTTCCCAGCTTTCTTCAAATATCTTCTTTTGTGTTCAACATAGGAAAGAAACTCAAACAGATTTGGAACAGATGAAGTGTGAGTAATTAATCGCCAAATTTTCAGTTTTGGGTGAAGTACCCCTTTAACCTCAACTGTGTGCAAGTTCACAATTAACTTGCACACCATCTGTGCAATATGAAGACTCACCTGAAAGCCCCATGTCCACCTCTGTATCTCTCTCCAGACTGCCTGCGCTGTTCACTATATTCATGAGGTGTATGGCTGTCCAGGCAAAGGGCATCCGGTAACGCCCAAGTCGCTGACAGAACTGTTCGGCCTGACTACGCAGCTTTTCAAGCTTTTCTTTATTCTGTGAAAAATAAAATTGATACCAATCACAATCATCGAGCTAATGAATCACCAGATGTCAGTATATGCAATATACAGGCTATCATGAATGGCTTACTTTGGCAGCATCAGACTCTTTAAAGACCATATATGGCTCTGCACACTCTCCAATGTCTCCCTGCTGTAGCACCTTCTCAAGCTGAAAACAAAGTGCACAGTGCAGATAAGACATTTTAAAAGAACAGCACTTAGATTTTAAATAAATAGCAACATTTGAAATGCCTTTACTGTCACTTTTGATAGACTTAAAAACTCAATGTGCAAATTATTCCACTACAATTCAAGGCTGAATAATCAAAACAAAAATAAAGATGCAGCTTGATGACTCAATATTTAATTGATTCCCTTATTTATCAGGGGTGGCCACAGTGGAATGATTTGCATCTATTTCGGCAAATGTTTTACTTAGCAGATGCCATTCCATCCCCAACCCAGTACTGTGGAAACCCCCATAAACTTACACATACACTACGGCCAATTAAGTTTATTCAATCCACACAAACACGGAAAGAACATACAAACGCCACACAGAAATGTCAACTGCGACCTGCTTGCTGTGAGGCGACAGTGCTACTGTGCCACCCTAAAACTTTTATTAGGGTTTCTATAATAAATAGCTTTTAAATTAAAAATAATAATAATAGAAAAAGGAATGCTGCCTAATATAACCAACCTTAATAACAAGGAAGACATCTTGAGAAGGGTAAGTAATTGAAAAGACAGCAGAACGGGCCAGGGTGGAGATAGCAGCAGATGGGATGTGCGGTCGGAGCATACCCTTCGTTTGCTCGGAGTTCAGGTCAAAGTAAAAGTTCTCTGATATCTGCAGATTTAGAAAGGAGAATGTTAGGATCCATCTATATCAGCAGAAGTGTTGAGAAGCAGCTAAAATCTTCAAAGAGGTGACTACTACCCTCTAGTGTTGACAACAGTAAGAAACGTCATGCTAAATGGTCTGTACAAACAAGTGTAACATTATCTAACAAATCTGAAGGGTAAAAGAATCTTAAAGCAATTCAATCACATTTTGTTTTATAAATGCTATTAAAAGATAATACAAAACATATATACCCTATTCTTTTTGGCATATTTGTAAACCATTCATTATTTTACATTTAAATGATATAATATTAAATTTAGATTAATATTTTTGGATTTAAACTAAGTCATGCATCACAAAGGAAATCATTAACATCTCACCTTTTTCTTTTCTTTTACATCATACAAGGCCAAAGTTGCAAATATAGGCTCAATTTCTATTTCAAACCTTGAATGAGAAAAATGTCAGCAAAACTGTGGTGATAAGAATTACAAATCAGTCTACAAAAGCAGTTTCTCACTTACTTCAAAGACAAACACTTGACTAGAAGCCTTTGACCAAAATGTTCTTTTGGAACATCAGGCACACAGTGGCGCTCGATGGGTTCTTCCTACATTAATGGGGAAAAAATTAATAACGATCATTGTATAAACTTAACTGATTTATCTTTTCGTGTTTTTAGATTAGTGAGAGCTAATAAAACAAAAAATAAATGAATACTCAACCTCATCAAGAGCAGGATGCAGAGCGAAGAGCTCACGGTGGCGGTTTGACTTGCGCAGGTCTTCATTGTGGCGGTCGATCTCCTCATTTGGAACTCGATCCAGAAGGTGAGGCAGCAGAGCATCAGGCTGAGAGTTCTTTAAGTCGAATATACTGCAGGCCCAGCTGCCCCGTGGCGTGTCATCAATTGACATGGACCTTCGTTTCAAATCATCCTGTAACATACAGCAATCACTGATTTTATTCAGGGAGCATAAGAACACAGTGCAATTATTCTACTGAGCTTAGCAACAACAACAACAACAACAACAAAAGCATAATAGTAGTAAAGGAATGTTTACCTGATCGTCCTGATAACTGCTTTGATCTGGCAACTCATCAGACTCAAAGACCTGCTTTGGCAAACCTCTCTGCCTCTCCTTCTGCTTATCCAAAGTGTTAGGGTTAAATGCTGTGCCCAACTTGTGGTACCTGTGCATCCAGAATACACCCATTTTTATTGGTTTGATAATTAGCATGCAACCTGATAAATAAACTGATCAAATGTTTTTGTTCAAATATCCACACAAGCATTTGCAACAAAAAATATTCAGGCACGTTTCAAAGCCTAAACAAAATCTTTCAAACCTTGCATTAACAAACGAATGAATATCTGGTTTTAAAAAGGCTGTTTTAGTTTAATATTAATATTATTTATTTCAGAGCAATAATAATGACTATTTATGTAAACTATTATTTACAGAACACACCCACAGCCATTCAGTAATACAATAGTTCACATCTTAAAAACTCCTTTATATGTACTGGTTGGCCCAAAAAATGCTAATGAATTTTACTTTTAAAAATCCTTATACTTTATATGGTCACTATATGGTTCACACCACTAAAAATGACCCATTTTTATTGATTAATTTTAACCATGCAAAAGTAATTAAATATATACATTTAAATATACGGCGACGCAGTGGCGGAGTGGGTAGCAGGTTCGCCTCACAGCAAGAAGGTCGATGGTTCGAACCTCGGCTCAGTTGGCGTTTCTGTGTGGAGTTTGCATGTTCTCCCTGCATTCGAGTGGGTTTCCTCCGGGTGCTCCGGTTTCCCCCACAGTCCAAAGACATGCGGTACAGGTGAATTGGGTAGGCTAAATTGTCTGTAGTGTGTGTGTGTGTGTGTGTGTGGGTGGGTGTGTGTGGGTGTGGGTGTGTGTGTGGATGTTTCCCAGAGATGGGTTGCGGCTGGAAGGGCATCCGCTGCGTAAAAACTTGCTGGATGAGTTGGCGGTTCATTCTGCTGTGGCGACCCCGGATTAATAAAGGGATTAAGCCGACAAGAAAATGAATGAATGAATTTAAATATACATAAACCTATATACTGTATTACCTGTCAAAATAAAGTATGTTGTTGTTTTTTTACATAAATATATCAGTTATTCTGAATGTCAACTGAACATTACATTGCACAAGACTACAATTTGCACCAAAGCTATATGAAACTCATGTATATACATTATTTGTAAATTTAATTTAATGCAGACGCTAAAAAGAGACATCCTGTATTTTTCAACTATTTGTTTATTTTATGTGAAATTTCATTTCATTACTACTTGATTACATTGAACTAAAAAAAGCTCTGGCTCAACGTCCCTTAACTACAATGAAAACCATTATATAAAATCAAAAACAGAATAGAAGTTTACGAATGAACAACCTGATTCACAGCAAATTATGAAGGCCAATAAATCCATCCGGAAAACTGCTTGACTTTGTCTCCTGGGTAAACTTAAAATCCCAGTGAATAGTATCATAAAAGCATTGTGCTGGAGAAACACTGTAGGCTAAAATCACTTGAATTCCTCATTGTCGTTTATAAGCAGGCCCACACAAAATTTTGTGCCTGCAGAAATCTAATGTTGCAGATACTTCCGGAGGATTGGAACAGCCATCAATCATGCAGAGGTACCAAGAACATAACACTTTCAGCTCCATTTAACACATTTCCACATTTGTGACCTTGCAGCAGTCTTTAAGTTGCATGGGTATATTTGTAGAAATACATTGTAGGAGTCAAAATGACTTTATGATAAATGATTAGTGTACTAAGTAAAGATCATGCTTCATGAAGACATTTTGTAAATTTCCTACCGTGAACATATCAAAACTTAACTTTTGATTACATTGCTAAGAACTTACTTTAGACGGCCTTAAAGGCAATTTTAAAGGGAATTTTTTGAACATTCAGATTTTCAATAAGTTGCATCTCCTCCAAATATTGTCCTGTTCTAACAAACCAAAAACATCAATGGAAAGTTTTTTATTTAACTTTTGTGTAATTTTTAAAATGAATGAATGAAACTTCGAAAAACAGCTTGAAGGTTTAGTGGTTTAAAATTAAACATTCCAACAAAAACACAATATAATTGCTGACAAAGTTAAAAGCAAATTAGGAACTTCATCTAATGCATTC
Source organism: Danio rerio (assembly GCF_052040795.2). Lineage (NCBI taxonomy): Eukaryota > Metazoa > Chordata > Actinopteri > Cypriniformes > Danionidae > Danio > Danio rerio. Next base: position 34,599,953 of record NC_141026.1, on the reverse strand, counting down.
TAAAGCAAAAACATGTGCATTAGGAAATCTATAAAGTAGGATTATAAGAGCCTCATACTTGCGGTTAACGATGGCCCAGTCCTCTGTGTACGAGCGAGTGCAGTCTCTGACGTGTGGATCATTCTCACTGGGAAATGAAGTTAAATAAGTTATTGTATGTACTCCTGCTCATCAGAAGAACAAATGAAATCGCAGCAGTGATTAGTTTCTGCTGACAAAATCTTAAGCAAACCAAGAACACTTTTGCTTACCTAAAATCTAACTAATATGCTCAAATTAATTTAGGAAGATTTCAGGCGCACACTGTAAAAAATTATGGCAAATAGTCAAATGTTTTTATGTTAATTTTAATCAGTTATATATAAATATTATAAATATAAAACTTATTTTATATTATTAAAATATGTGTATTTTAGTTATGCAAAGTTAACTTAAAATTTTAGTAGAGATGCTCGGATACCATTTTTTTAAAACCGATCCGATCCAGTTACCAAAATTCTGAGTATCGATCGATACAGATCCGATCCTGATAGTTTGCCACTTTTTTTTTTTTACATAAAACAGTTTCTGTAGTTCTGGTGATGAACTCAAATAATATAGCTTCTTTAGTAAGAAATAACAGACCTATAGGCATACTGTGTAAGACGTATGACATACAGTAATCTAACTAAAACATGATGCTTGCTGTAACTAGGCTACATTATTTGAGCATTCATTACGAAATTGATATGACCTGTTGTGTTCCAGCTTGTTTCCTTTTTTAATATTAAGATTTTTCTTTGAAATCTGCAATAGGCTTCCGCTATTGGTGCATCCCTAATTTTTTGTCAGTTGAGATGACTAGAAAAGTTTATTGAGATTTATCTAAAGAATTTAAGGCAACAATATGTTATTTGTGAGTATGCTAACATGTTATGCTATTTACAGTGTAAGTGTACAGTTTTACACAGTATGTTACAATTATTTCAACTAAAAAACGAAACCTTTTTATGTGCTTCAGCCATTCACTTACAAAACAACTTACTTTGGTGGTCTGAAAATGCAAACGTTTGAAAACAGTTTTTAAAGTGCAAATTTTTTTTCTGAGTTTAAACTACCAAAAGAAAAAAAAACAATGTCAAGCACATACATACTAAATGTCTATAGTAGGGGTGTCCCGATCAGGTTTAAAAAAATTAAAATAAAATAAAGAAGAGCGAAGAAACAGATACAGGATGTTCCTCATTTTTTATTTAATTTGTCTTCGGTTGGGTTGCCTGGGTAAACTCACTGTATTGTGTCGGGTGTTTGTTTTTAAAATGCCTTATCAGGTTTGTTGTGGTAAATGTAGCCTTTTCCTTTCCACCTCATGCAATCCCAAGTTTACATATCTCACAGTGGCAATGTTGTCGTCATCAACTTTTTAATACCAGACCGCAGACATACTCGCACTTTCTGCTTCAAAGCTGCTTTCGTGTTCTACTTTATCTGCATTTAACAAATACCTCTGCAACAAAGTGATGTCATGCCGCACGTATTGCTGTTTCTGTGTAAAGTCAAGAAAGAGGTCTAACTCTGTGGCACCACATAACTATAGATATGTTTAAAAATAGTAAGATATCTATATCTATATCTATATATATATATATATATATATATATATATATATATATATATATATATATATATATATATATATATCTCAAGTGATCATGTCAGAAAGCGCATGATCACATGATAAGATTTAGACATTCCTAGTCTATAGCAGGCATGGGCCTATATAAGATTCTGATGGTAAAATAACCTTGGATAAAAATATTACGGTTTCACGGTATCATGGTATTATCATTACTGCTCTAAAATATATTATTTTAAAACATCTGGGTAAAAAACAACAAAAACAAATTCCCCTTTGAAAACATTTTATTATATATTTTGAAAGATTTAAAATATTTTGGAGCAGTAAACATGTCAGGCTGAATAATGAAAATGTATCACAGACTTCTGCTGTCTTCACTAGTTTCAAAAACACTTTTCTTTACAATTTAAATGGCATCTCTGCTGGAGATACTGTTGTTTTAAAAAAAAATAAACAAAAAAAAGTAAATAAAAAAATCCTACACATACCTTAGGAACAGTATTACAGAAAATGTTACCGGTTTTAAAACCTTGACTTTTCCAAGACTCAGTTTACCTTGAAAACGGTTATTATCCCATGCCTAGTCTATAGACATTCAAAGTTAACTAATCACTGGAGCAACATGATTCTGGGTAAAGTTAGAAATATATTTATTTAATTAAAATAGTGATCCCTTATTATCACATGATTTTAAGTATAGGATTTTTTTTTATTATTACCGAACAAAATAAAAGGCAACTTGCTAGGGGTTCTAACAAAATGTTAATTGCTCCAGTCTATTAATTTCTTTTTAGAAAAAAGGCTTCTTTTATCACTAGATGAATCACAATTAAAAAAAATATCTTAGTTTGACACCCTTAGTAGAATAAAGTAACTGATACAACCTACATTTGAAATGGCTTTGATTCTGGACATTGTGCAACTGTGGAAACCAGTGTTTATGTCCTAAATTAACATTTATCCTAGCACTTCAGTGATAATTCGACTTTTTTAACAGAGAAATAATGATAGTGTGTTGCTGAAAACACTGTAGAGCAGAGCAGTTCTAGAACTATACAGAACAGCTGCTGTCAAGATCAGTGGAAGCACAGACACACATTTAAATGTGTGACGTGTTTCCATACTAGACATATCCTGTCATTTAGGAACAAGATTGCATGGATATTTGAATAAAGATTGCAACAATTAGACTTGCAGCTCCTTCCGCATGAGATTTGAAAATGTTTACATTGACAACCTGATTTCATTATGGCCATTTAGACCTGTCTTTCTAATTACTTTATAGTAATTCCTGCTCACCCCTCCTCAGGAACAGCCTGGCTGAGAGTTCGGCACTCTCTTGGCGTGTAAAGCACTTCAATGTCATCTGGAGGAAACTCGATCAGATCTCGCAGAGGTCCAGACTCTATAATGGGAGGATGTGTGATCAAATACTCTTCAAAATCCACTGGCTCTACTGCCTCTGTCAGAGGAATCTGCAGGGAGAAATACAAAAAGGAACAGAAAGGGAATGTGAAAACTGTTTTTGCCAAGACAGTATCACACAGAAGGGATACAGCAAAATACTCTCTGAAGTGTCAATCTCTCGCATTTAACATAGAAAAGCATATTCTCTTTGAAACATAGTACTTACAGCATTGCTAGTCGCATTGCCTCCCACACTGAGGTTTTTAAGAAGTTGAGGAGAGCCTCCGTACTGACCAGCAATCTGCTTTCTGACCTCAGCCGCTACAGTCCTAGAAAACGAGAGAGCGGAAATGGTATTATAATAAAAACCAGACAGGAGTCCCCATGACCTCTCACAATCATCTCACATTGAGCAAAACATTGAATAGAAAACATTGAAAAGAATACTGAATATATCCGTTTGAAGAAGTCTATTACTCCACTTAAATTACAGCTATCAAACCTGAAGGCACTGTTCAGATTTTGTACTTCAAGAGGAGGAGGATATTGTCCTCAAATCCTGTTTGTAGAACCGGTTTCTTAAGCATCAAAGTTTCTTAGCCCATCCAAAGCCTTGGGTTTTGTTTTAATTTGATTTTTGATCATTGTAGACTGTGAAGTAACTGAAGGAATTTATCATACTGATACTGAACTTGTCAGGAACTACTTTAGCTGTGTGTTTCCCTGAAAATGCCTTAGAACAGCGTTTCTCAACCACGTTCCTGGATTATATCTCATAAGCTCATTAGCAGAGACTGAAACACCTGTAATGGGTGTAACAAAGGAAATATATAAAACATGCCGTGTTGGTGGTTGAGGAACACTGCCTTAGAAAATCCCTCAGCCAATCAGAATCAAGCATTCAAAAGCTCCATAGTATAAGTAAGAACAAATGCATGAGGAAATGCAAGACAGAAAACAAAAAATAAGAGAACATATACCATATTTTGCATATTGACAGCATTACATCCCTTGATCATCCCGATGTGTTAGAATGTATTTGTCAAATTGTAATACGGATCGGAATGACCTGTGCACTGCATTTTTTATCTTTCAGCTAATCAGAATCAGGATTTTCAATCGGCCATGTCAGAAGCAATGATAAAATAGGGCTGTGCTATATTCTGATAGACATTGCATAGACAAAACAAAAAGTCCATCACTTCATGTTATGTTCTATGTTCGTTGTCAAAAAATGCATTGTTTACAGTATTATTTTACAATTTTACACCGCTAAGGGGATGCAGACAGAACCATGAATAACAGCATTGTAAGAAAGTTGAATTTTGAAAGTGCAATGTTTACACTTTGCACCATTTTATATATTATTTTTCAGACCTGTAATCATAAGTTTTTGAAAAGTGTTTATATTTTATTAATATTTATTTAAAATTTCTATATTTTTTTATCAGATACTTGGCCTGAATTCTCAATAAAAGTGTGAAAGATATATTTTATTATCAGGGTATGAGATGACTTGAGATGACATGCGATTCATTTTTGCACATTGCTCCACCCTACTATGACCTTACTACACCAGATTTTGTACAAATCAAATTGTTTTGTGTCAGGACTCAAAATAATCCGCAAACGAGTCATGAAAAAATGCTTAAATTAACTTGAACAAAGAATAGTATATTAGGGTGCTTTCACACCTACACTTTTGTTTCGGAACGTATCTCGTTTGCCCAGTTAGCGCGGTTCGATTGGCATATGTGAACAGGGCAATCGCGCTCTGTTCCGCGCCAAAGTAATCGCTCCGAGATCGCTTGAATGAGGTGGTCTCGGCTTGATTGAAACGAACCCTGGAGCGGTTCGATTGCAGTGAGAAAGCGATCCGATCCGAGCGCGGTTATATCACAGTGTTTTATGCATACGTAATAGGCTTACGCTATATGAAGAGAGAATTATGAGTAGGGCGGGAAGTTTCGCGAGTCTCCGGATGCCCGCAAACGAGTGATGATCTCCCGGTAATCTTGCCTCTCCCTCCCTCAAATAGGCATCGTCGCGCACCCTTCTCACCCCTCCCCACCGCGTCTCTCCTCAGACATGTCGCGCGCGCGCACCCTGACAATCACCACCAAACCACCACCTCTCCTGACAGCTGAGCGGGACGCTGCAAAATAAACCCTGACACTCTGACCAATGTGAGGAGAGTTTACTAGCACGTGACTTGTTTTAGCTCTTTTGGTCCAAACTTTGCAGTGTGAAAGCGAACCGCTCCAAGAGCAAAGAGCAACAATGTAACAATTGTAATCTCTGTTTCGGAACAACTGAATCGATTCACAGGTGTGAAAGCACCCTAAGTATAATAGAAAAAAACTATTAGACCTTCCACAAAAAAAAAAAAAAAAACAGATGTGTGCATTTTACAAACCGCTTATTGGTAAAATCGTAGTTTTTTTTTGTTATTCTATTCTCATGGTTCGAGCTTTCATACATAACAACATGTATGACATTTCAAACTAAAACGCCCTAATAAGAACTAAAATGACACAATGAAAATGTATCACCAATCTTCACTTTCATAGTAGCAGCTATGACCATAATCGCAGATCTAGTAATTAGACCAGACTCTGCCACAATACACACACACACACACACACACACACACACACACACACACACACACACACACACACACACACACACACACACACACACACACACACACACACACACACACACACACACACACACACACACACCCACAACAGGTCTTCCAATGTCACTGACAAAGGCTCACGTTTACTAGTGAACAAATAATAAATAAACTAGAATTTTACCCCAAAAATATGTAATAAATACTAAAAGAAAAAAAAATTCAAGTAACATTTACGTTTTTCTGAAATGTTATTCAAAATAAACAAGAGCAAATATTTGCCAAATTCAGAGGCGCCATTAACATTTCCCTCTGTAATTTATCAGAAAACAAAACATCATATATTCATTTTGCAAGTGTATCATCATTTAACCACATGCATTTAAACATCTGAATACAACATAAAAATACTGATGGAAAAAGCAGTGCATGCAACATTATATATATTTTTAAACAAGTGAAGATATTTAAGGCCTGATTTTGTGAAAGGGCACATTAAGAACTTCCCTAGAAACTAGGACAGCATGATATTGGAAAAATCTAACATTGTGATATTTTTTTTTGTTTGTTTGTTTGTTTTACAATTTATATTGCAATATGAATTTCACTAGATGTGTTGAATAACTAAAGAATTGATCATTTTAGAATGATTGTGATGATTCTGTAGGAGAGTCTATAAGCATAAAATATAAGAAACAATCTACAAGCACAGATATATTTGATAAAGAAAAGATACTAATTAAATAAACAGCATTTTATTGTTTCCCAAGGAGTCAAATTGTATTCAAGTACACAGTAATTGAATAATCAAACATAAAATAATACTGCATAGTCTTCGTTTTATAAACAACACAGTAAAATTAACCATTTTTTATTTGTCAAAGTTACAAATGGAACAAGTTCTTATGCCTGAATGCTTTTAAAATCCTCACACGGTCACAGGCCTCAAAAAACAATTGCGAAATTATATATTAGAATTTTGAAATTATATATTGTAATTATAATCCAGACTGAACACTGCATATAAGCATGACTATTGCGAATAATCACATTGCAATAATGATGCTGAAATAGTATACGTTGTGCAGCCCTACTAGAAACACTGTCTAATGTGTGTAAAATGAAGCATACTGAAACAAAAACCCGCCCCCAATGGCCTTGTTGGTTCTGGAGGGACCTTTATTTAGGCTGGGCATTCCTGAAGAGGGAACAGATGATTAGCCCACGGATGTGTTGTTTACAGAGGACCCGACTCACGCAATGAATTTTACACCTCTCTGAAAACCGTCTTGCACTTAGGTAAACAAAGCCACGGAATCAATTGCAATGATTTCAATAAGATATTCATTTAGCTTTCATATAAATAGTAAAAAAAGTGGGGAAACACAACATTTTCAGCTTTCAGTTTTGCTTTTACTATGAAAATAAAATGACACATACATTGATTTTTCTTGAGACTCATGTACTACAGTATAATAATAAAATAACATAACTATCTACATCCTTTATTAATCAAACAAAAAACACAGTTCTCTGTCCTCATATTGATCATATCAATAGGCATGTTTTTCTCTTTGGTTCTAAAGAAATAACGATTGGGATCAAGGCAGCAGGTGCCACGCAGTCTGTTTTGAACTGATCTAATCACCTTATTACACCTCACTGACAGACAACAGCATTTTAAGGCATCTGGGAAGTGCCAAGACTGTGGAAACCACCAGGGAGCCTAAAAGGTCACTTCCTCTTTTAGATCCATATGAGGTTTAATCTGTGACTTAACATCTCAAAAGAAATCTCGATTGACAAAATATGCTTTTAAGTCAATGATGACACTTAATTACAGACTTTTACGATAACCCAGGGGCCCTGCACCACAAACTGTGGGCCCCCAGCCAAAATCTGAGCAGATGTCAACATGAATAATACAGTGTTATTAACTGAAAAGTATCTGCTTGAGATTTAATCATAGATATTATAGATAACGTCCCTCTAGATATTAGTCTGAAATGGCCTAAAATGCTAAAATGCCAGCTGCAAAACTATGCAATATATTCAATAATATGCAACAACATTTGAGCACTTATCAGTTGAAAATGTTTTGGAAATGTCAGGATTTTTCTACAATTTGGATTAGTAGGTTTTGTTTGCTTTAGTCAAAGTTTTTTAAAATATATATTTATTACTTAATTTTATTATTCCTTTATTGTAAAAAAGTGTAGTAAAAACAATTGACGTTGATTATCATTTGCATAACCACAGTTACACAAATACCATGGTTTAACTGATTTGTGCTTACCATGTTTTCACTGCTCTTTTTCATAATGAAAAACAATGTTAATTTTCATCAGAGTTCAACACTCATATTCTTTACAGTACATTGTACATATTTTATATGAGTGCACGCTGACTTATAACATATATCATATTGTGCATATTGACAGCATAACATCCCGTGATCATCCCGATGTGTCAGTATGTCAAGTCATCGCCTCAAACCCCCAAACACTGCATTTTATTAAATCGTGCCAGTCTGCATCGTTAAATCCCTAAATGGGCGCAACAAAGGGCGCATTTATGGATTATAAACCCATCGGTGAAGACTTGTTTAAATGCACAGAAGCACAAAGGCATCATACTGCTGTCTTGCAGCTTAGGGTGGGTCACTCGGGCATCTCTATGGCTTTGTCTTAATACCCAGTGAGCTACCTACGAAGACAGCATTCCAAACGCGCTTGTCTGACCCAAACGCGTAGACTAAATAGGCAGCATACTATGCTTTTTAGACGCAACCTATAAACTCAGCGTCTGCTCCAGCTAACTCAACGCCTAGGCCTTATTTGGGAAAGACTGGCACGCTCGCCAACTGCATCAGGCAGGAGACAAAGAACGGTCGCAGGGCTCGGGGAGAGTATATTTAACCGCAATGACTTGAAAAGGGTAAACATCCTTACCTGCTGATTTTCTGGGCAAAGGCGCGGCGCTCAGCCATGACTGTAGCCGCTGAGAGCTCGAGTAACTCCAGCGCTCCAGCCGCGATATTCCTTCCCCACCCGCACAGCCGTATTTCGACAAAACCCCACCTCTTGACACCCAAAAGAAGCCTGTGATTGGATAGTCGAGATATCACTCATAAAGCCGTAGTAACCATAATAAACAGTGAGAAGGTCAGGGGCGGGGCTTGCAGAAAAATGACTGGGAAAAAAGAAAACGCACGCGAGAGGAGAATGTACCGTAAAACTGGAACCATAAACGCACACTCTTTTGAGATGGAGTTTTCCCTATGAGTCATATCCTGTGTGTACAATAGAAGGCTGTTTTAAAGGAAGTTATCAGTGTAGCGAAAAGTGTGAAATGCATCCCTTCCCACTTCCCCCGGTCGTGTAATCTGTAGACAACGAGACCTCTATTTGTGTGTAACCACATTATGATTTGTTGAAGTGGATGTTAATTTTTGATGCTTGAGAATTATTTAATTGAACATTCAAACAGTGTTAGGTGTAGTGTGATACAAAGTAACCAGTTACTGTAATTACTGTAATTACTATATCCACTGAACAAGTAAAGGCATTTTACTGCTCATTAGGTGATGTAGCCTAATTGTTACTCATTATGTACTTAGATAGATATGTATTTGCCTTAGATAGGCTATTGAAAAATAATACTCAACGGTAGCCTCTAAGCAGTTCATTCATTCATTTATTTTCTTTACAACTTAGTCCCTTTATTAACCTGGGGTCGCCACAGTGGAACGAACCGCCAACTTATCCAGCATATGTTTCATGCAGCGGATGACCTTCCAACTGCAACCCATCACTGGGAAACACCCATACACTTGCATTCACACACATACATTACGGCCAATTTTGCCTATTCAATTCACCTATACCGCATGTCTTTGGACTGTGGCAGAAACTGGAGCACCCGGAGGAAACCCACGCCAACACGGGGAGAACATGCAAACTCCACACAGAAATGCCAACTGAACAAGCCTAGGCTCGAACCAGCGACCTTCTTGCTGTGAGGCGATCGTGTTATACCCACTACACCACCGTGATGCCCCAGAGTCCTTTTTTTGTTATACATATACATTTTGCAGAATAATAAAGTTGTAACTAAAAAGGTAAATAACTGAAGGTTGCATTTATTAGGATGATTGCATATACAAGCACACACGTTTAGGATTAATAGCAATCTATTGTACATAGGAACAATTGTCATTGAAATGTTTCACATGTTGGTACACATGATATTTAACTTTTTTTATTTAATTTTTTCAAAAAACTTTCAGACATACTTTAAAAGAATGCAATTTTAATTACATATTTAGTAAGCATTATTAAGTAATTAATTATTTTTGAAATAACTTACTTAACACTGCTCTCAACAAGCAAATGTTTATCACTAAATAAAAGACAATTTATCACTTATTTCATTGATTATTAAAAAATTGATTCTGGCAATTGAAGATAAACTGAGATTGTTGGATAAAAACAGATATTGGCAACCATATTATTTTTCTGTTTTTATTATGTATGTTAGATACTATTTTTTCCAACATTCTTCAGACTATATAGAAATAAAATTTAGAACCACTTTAGAGTGAGTAAATTATGCAAAAAATAGATCTTTTTGCTGGTTACCCATTTAATTGTGTATGAAAATAATGTATGTTGTCTTTGAGTAAACAAGTAAACAATATACATTGATGGGCCAGGTTAATTCCTTCAAAATATATTTTCATCAATATTACATACATTTTTCAGGTAGATTTTAAGTTGAAAGCAAATATTATATTTGCATATTTGCTTACGCCTTCATGCAAGAGAATTGGGACACCCAAGGGGAAGGGCTAAGGGGTAGAATTGGGATTGTGCCTTAGGAGAAGTGTGTCCTGCAGGTTGTTGTCAAGCTGACTCACCTGCAATGTTGCACACTCATGCATCGTACAGGTATGAGATGCATTGTGTATGCTTTACTACTTTTAGTAATGCGTAAAAATAAAAAACGATTTTTTTTTTTTAAAGCCTGAAAATGATACTCTCTCAGATGTACAGATGTATTCAATATTAGAATAGCTTTTTATTTCAAATAAATGTTGGTATGGATCTTTTTAATCATCAAAGAATCTTGAAAAAACAAAACAGTCAAATGTTAATAAATATTGATGATAATAATAATAATAATAATAAGACTGTTTTTTGTGTGCTTTGGATCAATTGCAGGTTTGGTGAGCAGAAGAAATTTCTTTAAAAAGTTGGTTAAATAGACCCCCCCCCCCCCCCCCCCCCTTTAATTCCTTAAAAACATAATTATATAAACATCACCTTTGGGTCACATCACCTCTGCTAACATGACTAAATTTCTGACGTGGAAACGTACAATGATTTTCAAGTTCAAAAGTTCCAATATTAAAATAAAGAAAAACGAGGACAGTATTTATTCATTTAGGTATATTGGCCCTTTATTATTATACCTACTAATTATTAAAATATTTTCAGTATTTAATACCTTTTAACAAACACTGCACTGTACAAACATACAGCTCTTGCTGCTCTAATTGTCTTAACGCTGTTATCAATTATTGTTTACGTTTAAACGACCCTCGTCATTCTGTCACCTAGGCGACTTGAGTTGGTTTAAAAATCCAAACAACTGTCTATAAAGTTATCAGTCTTGATCATCGCGCTACAAAACTCTGAACAAATCTCCCGTTGACTGAGTTTCACCTGTTTGTCTTATTTAGAAAGTTGTTTTGGAGTTCGCGATGACGCTGCGGCGCTCAAGAAGGACCAGGACTCTTCCTGGACACCTGAGAGACTTATTGCTGGAGCGCATCTCTTCCGTTGAGGAGCGAGCAGTGGTGGCCAGGCCGGACAGCTGCATGTCTGACACTTTACTGGAGGAGAAATACCTGAGGAACGCAGCTGTCCTTCCTGTCCCCCGTCCCGCAGCATCAGTGTCCTCGGTGGGTGAGTGTCCGCAGAAGGAGCCGCTCTTCATCCACGGCCGGAGTGTGCAGGAATATCAGCATATCTACCACAGTTTGATGGACTCCATCATGAAGAAACGCCGTGGCCGTTACAACCTTCAGTGGGGATTGGAGATCAAGCAACGGCTGTGGGAGAAGCTGGACCAGCCTGTACTGCTGGAGACCGTGCAGCCTGATGGACGTGTGGTCATCAAGGAGAGCAGGTCCGGTTCCAGCATCCCTCCTCAAATCATGGTGAACATCAGCAAAGAGCCGCAGCCCAAGGAGCCCAGAAGGAAGAAGCCCAGGCACTGAGTCATCTATAGTGCCAGATGAAGGATCAAGGGCACGTATGTACATATTGTATATAGTTCTAGAACAAGTTTACAATACATCAAGTTTGACATTTCATTCAAGTTTTCATCACATTGCTGGATGTTTTGCTGATTGTCAGTGCTGGTGATATTCAGCTCTTGAGTTGTTGGGTTCTTTTGGATGGTTTGCTGGATGTTGGCAGGTGTTTATCAAGGTTTTCTAGGCGCTTTCTTGCACGTTGTTGGTCACCTCTGAGTGGTTTTTGGCACATTAGTGGTTGGTGGGTTAGGGTAGGTTAGGGTCCCTCACACGGTCTGCAGCTTGCCGTGCTGTGAGGGCTTGTGTGCATCAGTGATGCTGAGAGCTATGCCACTGGTACTTCACAGCTATCGGTAGGGTCACCCATAGTGGACAGGTCTCAGCTGAGATGCCCGACCAAGACAAACCACCTGATTCTGGACTGCAGAAGATTGGCCTGATGCTTCAGACAAAAGATGTCACCTGAAGGACTGGAAGAATCTTCAAAACTACAGCTTATGTGGAGTTGTAGATGGACCAATGCCAGGTAATGTTAGCTTTTCTCTAGAAAATATATAACACACACACACACACATAAAAAAATAAAATAAAATCTTGCAGACATTAGGAATTAAATATTTATTTGTAAAATATTTATTAATTGCCTTAATTTAAAGAATTTTTTTTTTGAAAATACACTTTTTAACGTCTTGATATGGGTGGTTCTACTTTCACTAAATCACATGAATGAAATTAATGGATTATTTCATAAAACATGTAATATTTACGGCCCTGGGGAAGAATCAAAGTAGGTGACTACTTAAAAGTTATTATTGGTTATCCTGAGTTGAATTAATGCAAATGATTGCAAAAAATGTTTAATGATGTAAAGTTGACTTAGAAATTACCACCAAAAGATTTCAGTTCATTATTTTGTTAAATGTGAAAAGAAGCAAGTAAACATTTACAAAAACAATACAATACAAAGAAATTCATTAGGGATGGGCGATACCACTGTAACGAACAAACGTTACATGTTTTAATTGTTGTTTTAGTTTCCTGTGATGTGAGAAGCACTGGTTGCAATATTACTACAGGCCACTAGGTTGCACTAGAGGGGAGTGAGAACTGGATATATTCCAGCTCACCATAGAGCAAGTGAGTCGTGTTTGGTAGAGGGAACCACATGGTGAACTGAGGCTACTGACCCACTCCGGTTCTGATTGTTTTTGAGAACATTATTGTTGCTGCTCAAATGTGAGTATTGAATACGTTTTGAGTTTGAAAGTATTTTCAATGGTTGGTTGTAATTTGCCCTATGTTTATTTCTTATGTAGACAGGACCTGTTGTCCTAGAGATGTTCAGATGAGGTGTTTGTTGGTGCTTTCAATGGACTGCAATGATTTGGTTCCAACGTTCTTTATGCTTCTCATTGGCAAATGAACTATATGTGTACACGTGGAATGACGGTCAGTGACTCTTAAATTCATCATACTACCGTTTTCCCAGTGTGAGGAAGTGGATCTTATTGCATCGCACTCAAATCCATCTACGCAACATTCACCCAACTATCTATATCATTTTCACAGACTGTTTACATTCAATGACTGCTTGGTTTTGGTTATTGATTACTTTTGTTTGTGTGGACTAAATACTGTAAACACATGTAGAGAAATTAAACAAGAAGGAAAAAGGGAAAAACAGGCTTGTGAAGTTAATTTTAATTTCAGTATGTGTGAAATAAAAATTCTGTGAACTCCCTCAGTGTAACATCTTGCATGCATAGAGGTGGTGTTACACCACAATTTTATAATTCGATATGATACCGATACTTTTTGTTACAATTTTTACGATTTTATTACCTGTTATTCACTGCCTCTGTTAACTAAAGTACATGCGCGCGTCTACATCATTACGTAAAGACAGAAATTATTTTTTAGGTGAATTGTTTCTTATAAATACAGTATGTGACTCTTTGAACATCATTTGGAGGTGTCCATGTCGCTGAGCAATGTATGTGAAACAATGAAAAGACTCGTGCAGCCGGCTTTTCTTCTCTCCTGAACTTGAAAATATGATTGGCAGAATCGTATAAATGCTGAATTAAGATCGTCTAGGACAGGGGTCGGCAACCCAAAATGTTGAAAGAGCCATATTGGACCAAAAAAAACAAAAAACAAATATGTTTGGAGCCGCAAAAAATGTAAAGCCTTATATAAGCCTTATAATGAAGGAAACACATGCTGTATGTGTATATATAGTAGCTATATTAGCCTACTATAAAAATGACTAAGTTGGCTACAAATACATAATGAGCCTTCATAATTAAATAGCCACTGAAATCAAGTGATTGGTCACCATCTGTGAACGGTTTTCCATGCTTTATTATCTCCCGGTTTGTTTACAACAGCCACCTGCCTGGCATCCCGCCCTGCTGATAGAAACCTGTGTCGCAGGCTATGACGCAAATCTTCGTTGACAGAAATATTGAAATTAAATATTAATTCTACACACTTTTACAGCATTTGAAAACGTTAAAAATGTTTGTCCTCCTATAGAAATCATATTAAAACAAAAATATATACTAACCTTCCCCATCTTTTTGAACATTTTTGAAAAAGCTTCAGGGAGCCACGAGGGCAGCGCTAAAAAGCCGCGGGTTGCTGACCCCTGGTCTAGGGGGTTGAATCGAGATCGCTATCTTTTTTCGATTAATTGTGCAGCTCTACTTGACACATATTGATCATTACTGCTAACGCTATAATACCTGACGCCATCTCTCCGCATGCTCGCTATACTGTTTGTTTACGGTGAGCGTGACCCGCGGCTGGTTTGTACAGAACCGTATGGCGTGACTGAATCTGAACAAAGAGGAACAGTCACACATTTACATTGATAAATACATGGAGTTTTCTCCTCCATGTATTTATATCCTAGCCTTTATGTTGCCTTTACGATAAGAGACCTGCCTTCTCCTTTGTACAGGTCTGCACGGTTCAAGTTTGCTCCCTTTTTTTGGTGGGCGTTGAGGCTGAAAGAGCGTCATCTCCTGTGACGGCGTGGTGTCGTTTAACGGCAGGTTGCAACGGTCAACAAGACTAAAATAACATTTATATATATTTTTTTTCAGCAACATCGGATGCTTCACAGGCTTATTAAATGGTGTATGTAACGGTCGTTCAGTTTAAAAATGTTATAAGTTAAAATAGCCTCAAAGGAACAGGTGACAGAGGCCGTTAATGACTTTTTCATCCACAATTTGAGGCAAAATTATAATAAAGTTCGATTTTCGACAACTGCTAACTTCTTCGACAATACTTCAAATTACTAAAACAACCTAGACCATGAAAACGTTGATTTTTAAAAGGACTTACCATTAAACTTGCTCGCCTCTGACGCCCTATTCACACGGGGCGTCAGCGTCAACGCTTCCCATTCACTTTGAATGGGTGACGTCAGGCGTTGCCGAACTGCATTGTGGATCCGTCGGCGCCGCTTCAGAAGCGTTCCTCGCTGCAGAAGTTGGGACCAGCTCAACTTTTCAAGCGCCGACGGAAGCGTCAGCCAATCAGATCGCTGTATGCAAATACACCAGCTCAGACAGTGGCCTATTGCTGACTGAATTTCATTGGCTGACGCTTCTATGACGATCGTTTCAGCTCCAACTTCAGACACGCTCTCTGTCAAGCGTTGACGCTGAAGCCCCGTGTGAATAGGGCGTTAAAAGGGGAGAAAATGGCGCCTTCCCGTGGTTCAAATGCCTTGTGTTGACTCCGGAGCATGCGCACGGTAAACGAAGAGTCGGGAGTCAAGTAAACTATATCTATTATTTAAATCAACTAATATGTTTATGTTAAATCAGTGAGTTACCACCATGCTATTATTTTAATCAACCTAAAAAAAAAATTGTGTTATCTCAACTACTTTAGTGAATCTAGCTGACTTGACAAAAGAAAATATGTTGTGATAACAAATCATGGAAATATTTTACATCTTTTGTTCAATTTAAAGTATCCCTGTCATTTTATAAAGTTATTTGACAAAAAAAAGAACAATAATTGGACTGTTTTGCTGTGCTTTGGAGCAAATGCAGGTTTGTTAAGCAAAAGCGACTTCTTTAAAAAGTTAGCTTAAGTGATTGTTATGGTTAAAATCAAGGAAACTGAAATTATGTACATTAACTCATATTGCATATGCTCTGTAGATGATGATTAGTGAAATGTATTGTTTTATATTATTCAATTTTAGAAATGTTTTCCAACAATGAATTATTTTAGATATTGTAAATTACTCTGGTAGTCATTACTTTTTGTTTTATTTTGTAAATGACTGCTGACATTTATTTTTAAATAGAAATTACAATAAAACTTTTTTGCTTAAAATACCAAAAAGGTGTCAAGTTTTCAGACTTGTTCATTTTAGTCAACACAATACTAATGTTTTAGCTTTACAGGAGTTTAGTCAATTTACCAAGTCACAATTTTTCTGAGTTGCCATTTTGTGACGAAACAAATGGTCTAAATGACATTAATTTATGACATTTTGAAGAAATGTTATCAGACCTTTATAGAACAAAATGCATATTAACATTTTACTCAAACCCATAAATGCAGAGAAACTGAATCTCTTAACCTTTGGTCTCTATTTTTTTTGTTGTTTTTTTTTTTGCCGTAACTGTATTTAAATGTGATTGTTATTATAAATAAAGTCCAGTTATTTTTATCAGCATCATTCAATATAACATTAAACCAAAATATTAAATAAAAGAAATGTAAAAATTAAAAAGAAATAATATAAAGATATTAATTATATAAAAATGCACTTTAAGCAAATATTTTGGGTTAAAGGGGTACAACTCACAAAAGATTTGCGATTCTTCTATCAAGTGATTAATTTATGCACAAATACCCAAAATAATTTACCACAAATAAAATAAAATAAAAAGAATCAATAAACTATGAATAATTTTACTGCCATTGTCTGAACAATTTCCAATAATGTAATCCATAAAAACTACCTTTATCTGGTAAGAAGAACACAATCTTATTCAATGTACTACAGATTATATTTGAGACAAGAAATGCATTTTATACAGGAATACTTTCAGATTTTCATACAACAGAATAACAGATTGCACATTTTGCAAGTATTTGGTTTAATAAAATAAATTAATAAAATCATTCCAACCTTATAATTCAACTAGGCCTAGTGTACTATTATTGGCGCATGATCTTAAAACATATGTACATTCCTGAAAAAAATATGTGTAAAGTATCTTACAAAAGCGAACACACGTTATTATGTTGGACATATAGGCCTACTTTAGAATAGTCAATATGCTGCTTTTATAGCAGTGCAGATTTATTGTCCTCTAAAAAATAACTATTATTGTCGCCATATCTGACCAGAGTGACCACAATTTTGATGATTTTCAGGTTCCAATATTATAATAAAGAAAAACGGGGACAGTATTTATTTATTTAGGTTTATGGGCCCTCTATTATTATACCTACCTACTAATTATTAAAATATTTTCAGTATTTAATACCATTTAACAAAAACTGCACTGTACAAACATACAGGGCCGGCGCGTCCATAGAGGCGACCTAGGTGGCCGCCTAAGGCGGCAGAATACAGAGGGCGGCGTCCCCGACACAACCCTCACCTCTCCCGCCCTCAGTTATATCCGCGTCTAGGGCGGCGTCTGCGACACTACCCTCACCACCCGCGCCCTCGGTTATATCCGCGTCTAGGGCTGCGTCCGCGACACTACGCTCACCACCCGCACCCTCAGTTATATCCGTGTCTAGGGCGCCGTCCGCGACACTACCATCACCACCCGCACCCTCAATTATGTCCGCGTCTAGGGCGGCAGAATAGGGAGGGCGGCGTCCCTCGGCATCCCAACCCCCCCAAACCGCCCCCCACCATGAAGGATCAAGGGCACGTATGTACATATTGTATATATTGTATAATTGTATATATTGTATGTAGTTCTAGAACAAGTTTACAATACATCAAGTTTGACATTTCATTCAAGTTTTCATCACATTGAATGTTTTACTGATTGCCAGTGCTGGTGATATTCAGCTCTTGGGTTCTTTTGGATGATTTGCTGGATGTTGGCAGGTGTTTAGCAAGTTTTTTTAGGCAGTGTCCTGCGCGTTGTTGGTCTCCTCTGAGTGGTTTTTGGCACATTAGTGGTTGTTAGTGTTGGCTGGTGGGTAAGGGTAGGTTAGGGTCCCTCACACGGTCTGCAGCTTTCCGTGCTGTGAGGGCTTGTGTGCATCAGTGATGCTGAGAGCTATGCCACTGGTACTTCACAGCTATCGGTAGGGTCACCCATAGTGGACAGGTCTCAGCTGAGATGCCCAACCAAGACAAACCACCTGATTTTGGACTGCAGAATCTAAAACAGCTTATGAAAAAACTTAGTTAATTTATTCTCCTCCCCTTTTTTAAAGATGAAGCGGTATTTCTCGCCTTAGCCTTACGTTTCCACCCACCTATTTTAATGCTCATTTTGGAGAGGCGCATAAAAACAATTGATGGAAACGTCATGATGCACATAACTTTGGAAATTACACATAAAAAACACTCATATAGTCTAAAATAAAATCTGACAAGTGTCTGTAACCAGTGAAAATAGGGTGCGGCTCCTTTAAGAGAGATTGTGTGTGTGTGTAAGAAGCACATGTGCACAGGACCGATGTTTCTTTTTCTCTGATGCTCTGATTAAGTTATTTTCTGTAATATAAAAGTGACACTGTTGACAGAAGAATAAAGCACAAGATATGGGATGCGACCTGTGTGAGCCTTGATTGATTTTTCTGCTGCTACATGAGTTAGGCGAGCTCTCCTATATTTTTTTAACTCAACGCGTAACACGACGTCTTTCACATATATTCGGAATATGCACGTGTAAGTAACATGAATCGTTCCCATATCTTTTGTGAGTTCATTATCTGAGATGTAGAACGCATGAAAAGCTGCCGATAGAGAGACACGCAGGCACTGGTGAAGAGTGTGTGAGTGTGTGTGTGTTTACAGCAGTTTGACTGATACATATGAATTTGTAGCTTAATCGTTAGCGGTGCCAAACAACATTTCCCATTGTTTACATTTTTACTACAGCATACCATTAATACTAGACACTGTGCATGTCATAATCATTTTTAACAAATAAAAACACAGGTTGTGGCTTAGAGTTCACAGCCTCTGCTTGTTGGAGCTGCTCCATCGTTGAGGAGATTTTAACCGAATCCAGCACTGAACTGGGAGAGATTCTGGAAGCTGTGTTTTGTCAAATCATGCTTGCTATGTATTTTATAATTCTCCGGAACATAAGTAATATTGAACTGTAAGCACTTCTGTCTTTGTGTCCTTTGGAAGTTCACATACAGAAACAGAAAAAGCTCTGTGAAAATAGCAGCGGATATCTTTTGGAGATACTGTTGTCCTAAAAACTGAAAAATTCTGAAAAATAAAATTAAAATAAATAAAATATGAAATAAATAAAAAATCCTACACATACCTTAGGAATGGTATTACAGAAAATGTTGACGGTTTTAAAATGTTGACTTTTCCAAACCGCGGAACACCTTGAAAACGGTTATCGTCCCATAGTGGAAGTAGGGCTTTTCAGAAATGCTAGATGAAACGCCAGTGTGGACGTGGATCGTTTTTTGTTCTAAAATGCTATTTTAAAACTAAGACGTATTGATGTAAACAGGGCCTAAGTGTGAATTTTTCACGAGCGGGTTGCTGCTGTGATGGGGGCGGAGCGGAGTATTGCGATGCCGGCTCAGCATTGTGATGTCCATCAGCGATGTCTAAAAATGAGGAGTAAAAAATGTATTGTATTTACTTATTTATGCAATTTATGAAAAAAAATCTAATAATTTTTGTCTTGTTTCTAGTCCAAATATCTATATTTTAAAGCAAAAATATTATTTTTTATGATGTACCCCACTAGCAGATCATTTTGTTCATTTTAACTTATTTCTTCTAAAGGTGAAAACAAAACAATATTCTTACTTGATCCAATCTTAATTTTTAGATATATAAAAAAATTTTTTTAAACCAACAATACAGTGAAAATGCAACATCACTTCAACAACTCATAGAAAATAGCGGATGGTGTATTAGTGCATTAATCATTGAGGTAAAGTTGCTTTTCAATTCACACATCTGATTCGTACTTTGCTATTTAAGTAAAGCAGAATTTAAAAATGGTTATTTAACATGGAAATTGTGCTAAAGTTGTTTTAAAGTCACATTTAGATGCGATTTCAGACAAACAACATTCGCATTTCATTGACTGTGAACAATGTTGTACGTTGATAATCATTGGCAGCTAATATTGAAATTTGAAAAAAAAAAACTTTTCTGAAATTATATTACCCCAGTGTATTAATCCATCATACCATACCAGCTATTTATGAGATGCCCTCTTTTATAGCCTGATTGGATAGATGACCACCAGGGAATGCAATGAAACTGTTTATCTATCTCTGAAGCGCAATAACAACCCTACGAATGGATCGGCAGGCATTGTTTTTGCTGAGCTTCTCGGCATCGCCCACTTCACAGGAATGCGCCACTTCACTTGTAAAGAAACGCAGACGCTCGGACGTGCTTGCGGTCAGTGCTGTGACTTCATACTGGAATATGTGCTCAAACTTTTTAATTCCGCCAAAATATATATTATATAACGAAATCAATTGGGAACCAACATATAATTTGAAGGGCCTTAGTTTTTAATATATATATATATATACACACACACACGGTTATATACAATTAATATTATATATATATATATATATATATATATATATATATATATATATATATATATATATATATATAAACTATAATATTAACTTATATATGTGCATAACAGCAGAGCCATCAAATGTAATAAGATTGTTTTTTTCTTTTTTTTTTCTTTTTTTTTGGTCACCAAATTCTTGTACTCTCTTTTAATTCCCTAAAACCACTGCGTTGTCCACATTCTTTTTGGTGATGTTTAGTCTCCTCAGCTTCTCACTGTAGCAACTGATTTTTTTTTTTACTTAAAAATGACCAGTAACAGAAATACAGCAGAGGGTCATTAAATATGATAAGGCTATTTTATAATCAAATAATTCTGATACTCCTTATTTTTTACTCACACCGGCCCAGAAGCCACATGACCACATACCACAAGCTTCTTTTAGTATTGTTACAAACCCGTAATAAGCACCAACATGTGTCGACTAAAGGTTTTTTAACCAGGCCTTTGAAATATCTACATTCAAAAGTACGCGTCTGAAGCATAGGTCTGAAGGGAGAATGGGAAATACCGCGAGACCGAACGAGATCGCCACTTCCTCAAAAAGTAAACAGAAATAGCTGCAGTGGGTTCTTCAGTATAACAAGACATGTAAGCAGGTATAGCATAAAGTTGTTGTACATTTAATAATATTTTAGATAGACTTTTAAAAATTAAAGTTTGCATTTACGCTGCAGTTACTTGTAACGTTTTTTTAAATGTTTAAGCTTACTTACAAGCTTACTAACTAGCATGCTAGCCACCAGTCTTATGAACTATTTTTAAAGTTAACGTTAGTTTCCCAGTGCTTTAATGCTGTTGTTTTTCTATTTAACTTTCTAATTTTCATATATTTTTTCATATGCGAGTAAATAAGATCTTTCTGTATGCGATATAACATGTTTGGCTCGTATTGAAAACTTCTTGTAGAAACTTAGTCTGTTACGTGCTGTGATGGGTTTTGCTCCGTGGCTGAAAAAATGGAGACTAAAGGGACCGACGAGGTGGAGACACTGAAGTCCAAATTCATGTCAGCATGGCACAGTGTGAAATACAGTATGTAATAACATATCTCACGTGTTACTAAGATGTTATAATGCTAGTAGTCCTTTCATCTTTCATCGTCTTTTAAAGTCACAAAATCATGACACGCAATGTGCACGTGACTAACGTTAATCTTGAATTTTTTCAAGGCTGGGCTCTAAAGTCAAAAACTGCTTTTAGCCGTAATTCTCCTGTATTCTTGTTGGGAAAATGCTACCACTTCAAGGTTGTGGGTAAGTTGTTTTACAGTTAATATTTACACCAATTTCATAACTAGTCATAGGTTTTTGAGCTTATGGTCATTTTTAATTTAGTATATTTCTGTCTGTTTCCTTTTTAATTAAATAGCTGGTATCTGGTTTATCCTAAAATAATCCATCTGTTTCCTCAGATGATGAAAACCCTACTGAGAGCACAGCTGAGGCATTAGATGACGATGTTGTCACAGGCAATGTTGATGAATTTCGAAAGGATTTCACCTCTCGAGTTTGGCTGACCTATCGAGAAGAGTTTCCTGCTCTTCCGGGCTCCAGCTTCACTTCAGACTGTGGCTGGGGTTGTACACTCCGAGCGGGGCAGATGATATTGGCACAGGCACTCTTGCTTCACATCTTGGGCAGAGGTGAGATCAGGCCAACAGTGAATAAGTTGGGATGGAGGGATGCCCACTTTTTCAATGAAGCTTATGGGGAGAATATAATAAAAAATATCTAATAATAAATTAGTTAAAGGAGAGATATTACATTTTGGTGATATTCTTAAATTACATTGACATTTTATTTATACACACAACCGTAGAAAGCATACTGCATGCAAGTAATTTTTTTTTTTGTAATAAAATGGAAAAAAAAGTAATATGAGTAAAATAATGTTCTATCTTCAATAAACATAAAATATATATTAATGTAAAAATAATCTATATACTTATTCTTGCTTGTGTTTGTATTAAGAGAATGTAAAACAATAACTAAGAATACAAAGTACATTTTTAATTATTTTAAATGATTAAAAACTTGCTGACAAATTATTGGCTCAGTAGAAAGATTTATATTAGTATTATTATTATATTAGTATTTTAGTATTATATTAGTATTTTAGTGTTCCACAGAAATATCTGATTTACTCCATAAAACCTTTTATCACTTGTTTTTATGCAGCATTTTAATGCTTAAAACTAGTATTTTTTAGTGTATATATTGTATTATAGTGTTTGTGTATATATACAAATGATTTATGAATGATTTATTTTCACAAATCATTGCTTCTTGCCGTAGACACTGGCTGCCTATCACTTATGATCCTCCTTGTTCTTTGCGCAGCCTTTGACACTGTGGATCACTCCATATTGCTTTCACAAATGAAAACAGTCTTTGGTATCACGCTCTTAAGTGGTTTGCATCATTCCTTTGTAACCGCTCGCAGTTTATCGACAAGGGAGGACCTAAATCTAACACAGGCTCTGGCAAATTTGGCATCCCTCAAGGATCCATCCTAAGCCCCCTACTCTTTTTCCAAGTATATTTTATCACTTGGTCATCTCCTGGACTTCCTAGGTCTGAAGTACCACCTTTATGCTGATGACACTTAGACATACGTTCACTCCAAACCTGGCAATCTTTCAGCTGTTACACACTTGGAACACTGTATTTTGGAGATAAAAGATAGATGTCCCAAAAAGTTCTGTGCCTGAACACTAACACGACAGAGGTTATGGTTATTTGTTCTTCCAACCAACTACATAAAACTAAACCTCTTAAAATTAACCCGGATTGCTCCTTCATGGAGATTCAGGCCAAACTTAAGAACTTGGTGGCAATATTGGACTTCATTTTTTCATTTCAAAAACATTTCAAGAATCCACCCCATGCTGTCCTTTTTTGAAGCAGAAAAACTGATTAAAACATTTTTTTCCCCGCCTGTACGACTGCAATGCCTTATTAGCAGGCGTTTCCAAAAGTAACATCAATAAACTACAATACGTTCAAAACTCAGCTGGCAAAATTCTGACGGGGAACAAAATCAGAGATCACATTACTCAGGTTTTGGAATCACTCCATTGATTACCAGTCAAATTCCATATCGATTTTAAAATTCTCATGCTCACATACAAGGCCCTGCATGGTCTAGCTACACATTATATGTCTGAACTTTTAACACGGTACTCCACTTCACGTGACCTCTGTTACTCTGGTCTTTAAACAGTCCCCTCCACTCGTCTGCATTCTATGGGTAACCAGGCTTTCTCTTCCCTGGCTCTGAGGTTCTGGAACTCTCTCCCCTATGACATTAGACATGCTGAATCTTTTAGATTGTTTAAATCATCCTTGAAAACTCACTACTTTACACTCGCCTATTTGTGAGGTTGTTTTACGTTTCTAGATATTTAAATGTTTTATCGATTTTTATTGTTATATTTTTAATGTTACAATTTTACTGTTACTCTAAACTGTTTTTATATTTGTATCTTTTTTGTGTTAAGTGCATTAAGAAATAAGTTTTAAAGGTGTTATATAAAAAAAATTATTATGATTATTATTATAGGTCTCATACTTAATTCCTGGAGGGCCGCAGCTTTGTACAGTTTTGCTCCAACCCTAATCAAACACCTGATCCAACTAATCAAGGTGTTGACAACTTGGCTGCGGACTTGCGTTTTTGTTGAGACCGGTCTTGCCAGGTCACATCGGAAGAAGGAACTGAGGAGACCGCTAGAGCAGAGAGCACGTCCTGTGAGATATGAGATGCTGCGTTCCTCCTGATGGTCACATGACTATCACGCATCTTTAACCAAAAATTATTTAAACATTACAGCATTCATACAATGATTTATTGTTGTCCTCCGTTTCACAATATGTACTATGCTTAAAGACTTTACAAATATACGTTGCACAATAAAATAAATACAAATAAGTTATATCTCTGAATTATGAAATCTATATTAAATGCTGCGCTTCCCACCTCCAGTCGCTTTGACTTCTGGGGCTTCTGGAGGGAGTACAGTGCTCAAGTCTGCATTCATGCATTCTCGATATCAGAATGCATCCGAGAAGTTTCACGCGCCCTCTGTTCTTTTGGTCTTGAGTATTGGAACTAAACTTTGGCAGCTGATGATGACGTTACACGAGGACACAAGATTGTTAAAGAACGCATAATGAGAAACAGCCCTAGAGACTATTAAGCAGGTGTGAGTTGGAGGTGGTTGGAGCTAAACTTAAAGCTAAAACTAAAGTTCGACACCATTGATTTATGGCTTCTTTGATTAAAAAAATAACAATTATTACAAATTTTGGATCGGCAGTGAATATAAAAAAGTGATGTACAATTGTAATTATTTTTTAAGT
The DNA here is from genome assembly GCF_052040795.2 of Danio rerio. Classification (NCBI taxonomy): domain Eukaryota; kingdom Metazoa; phylum Chordata; class Actinopteri; order Cypriniformes; family Danionidae; genus Danio; species Danio rerio. The sequence goes on along the minus strand of NC_141026.1, from coordinate 34,574,785 downwards.
CTATATAGATTATGGTGTTATTAGAGGTGAAGTTAGCTGTATATATTTAGATATATAATCATAACTATTTTTTTTCACATAATAGCTGATTGATGTCCAAAGATGTTCTGTTGCTTAAAAGTAATTAGCCAAAGTTTTAAACCTTTTCATGTCCTCATTTACATAATAAAATTCTGTATTAATGTTTCATTTCAGGGGTCGGGTATTTCAGTGTCAGAGGTTGTCACACTAATGAATTAGCTCTGCTATGATTGACGGAGGGCACTTTTGTGTAATATGGTGAACAGGCCGCGACATTTTCCAGTTTAATGCCTTCATTCAAAAAACAACATTGATGTGTCATTCAGAGCCCACACCTTTAATGAAATATGTCATTATAGAAATATCTGTCTATAAAAAGGGGTTAATGGCTAATAAAATATACTTATTGGCCAATTACAGGCCTTGACACTCAGCAAGGTCATTACCTAATGGCCAGGAGCAGCACCTTTATGACCCTCAGCACTTCCACCTCCACCGTTTCAGACACCCACTCTGTTTGTGAGAATAAAATGTAGTAAAAGTGAAATACTGACTACGCTGAATTTAATAATTGGACTTTTGTTCATAAAGGCACTATCTATTTAAAAGTCAAATTTGGAAATGTCTGTCAGAAATATCTAGGACAAACTTACAGGACTTCTGAAAGACTTTTTGATCAAGTGAACCATATGGTTATGATTTATGTGGTAAATGACAAAAAAAAAGATGATGATTAAGAGAACGGCTATTTATTAACACATTTTAAACAGTGAAGACAAATTAAGATTTAAATTGTATATATTTTGCACTGTATTTATATTACTTATTTTTATTATTTTTATTGTTTTAAAAATTGTGTGTCATCAGACTGGAAGTGGTCAGAAGCATTGTCCCTGGAGCCCTTGGATACAGAGACGTGGACCAGCAGTGCCGCTCGGAGACTCGTGGCCACATTAGAGGCTTCCATTCAGGGGGAACGAGCACAAGCCTCTCAGCCTCTCTGTCCTGTTCAAGGAGAAGCTGAGGAGGCCGACTCTTACCTGAAAGAGACATATCATCGTACCATTGTATCCTGGTTTGGGGATGGACCCTCAGCACAGCTAGGCATCTACAAATTAGTGGAGCTAGGAATGACTTCCGGAAAACAGGCAGGAGATTGGTATGGCCCAGCAGTGGTAGCACACATACTGAGGTAATTACTGGAAAATATTATTTATATATTGCTATTTTTTCTTTTTTTTATAAGTCTTTTATGTCATCTATTGCCCATTATGATAAATGTATCTCTTTTCTCTCTTATCTCTTTTTCTTTTTTCAGAAAAGCTGTTGATGAGGCAGTTGATGCAATGCTGAAAGGCATTAGTGTTTATGTAGCACAGGACTGCACAGGTATGGACAATTTAAACACTTTTGCAGAAATGCAAATATGATTTACTGATTTGCAATATTAAAGAGATAGTTCACTTACAACTCTCATCCTTCACCTTTTTAAATATTTTGAAAAAAGCTGGAAAACCTGTAACCATTGACTTCAATAGTTTTTGCTTTTTTTACTATAGAAGTCAATGGTTTTCAGTTTTCTTCAAAATATCTTCTTTCAACCTTTAATTTTCTTTCAACAGAATAAAGAAACTCGTTAGATTTGAAACCACTTGGGGAGAAAAAAATAAATATATTTAAATATTTGGATGAACTCTCCTTTTAAAGAAAAATTCTAATAAGTTTTAATTTGAAAGGAAATTTTACATATTTATCTCCAAAATGCAGCTTTGTACAGTTTATTTATAAACTAATTTTTAAGAGGATCACACATTATGCACCAATCAGATGAATCCTAACTCACTATAAACAACCAGAGTTTCTCACCTCAGTCATCTTCGTCTTGAAGAATCCCCCCTTCCACCCCTACTCCTCCTTCCTTTTCCAGATAGGGTGGCATGGCGGCTCAGTGGTTAGCACCAGGGCTTTACATTAACGCCAAATGTGGGTAGATTTTAGCTGTAGCGGGTTAGACAGCCACCTCCACTAGCCACTTTGGCTGGTTGAAAATGAATTTTAAATTGTAGTTTTCTTAAAAGCAAGGTTTGACAATAAGGATGGCCCGATATTCGTGCAAATGCAATCTTAGAATCGAGAAGCAGCATGACCGACAAATATAATTTTGTTCGTGTGGGCAGAAGAAAGCTGGTTGAATACCGAATGAGGATAATCACTCGCAGCAACAGCTGATGTGATGTGCGCGACTGTTTAAAACATGTGCGCGCTCCCGTTTCCTTGCCGTCCCAGGAAATGCAACTGGTGTGATTGGATCTTTTTCAAATAGACTTGACCAAAAGTCATGTTCATGCACCCACAGGCCTGCTGCTTTCAAGAGCTCCAGATTGGTCTTTTTTTAAGCAGCACTGGTTGTTTTTGCTTTAACCATTATTTAACCAGGATATAGGACATTAACTTCCCATTTATGTTTAGTTAACTGGTGTCAACTGTTTTTGTTTTTTTAAAGAAATGTTTAGTTTAAAGTATAGCATACAGCTATATTTAGCTTGTTTTGACACATTATTTAAAATTTGTGGCTAAGAAAAAAATATTTATTTGTTTTTAATGCGGTCAGGGATAAATTTGGTAAATCCTTTGAGCTCTAAAAAGCCATGTGAACTGAAAACTAATTGTAAATAACACTATAAAACCATGACCCATGTGCTCATGCTTACAGAGCAAGTTCATACACAACATACACAGAAAGTAAGGAGGCATGTGAACATTCCACAAAGCCTGAATCAAGAAACTGTGGCTAGTGAAAATGGCGAGTGGTTAGTAATGCTAGAAAACTACTAGGCACACTGGCTGGTGATCAAAAAAGTTAATGTCAAGCCCTGGTTAGCACTGTTTACCAGGCCAGTCGGTGATTCTGTGTGGTGTCTGCATGTTCTATCCATGCTTGCTTGGGTTTTCCACAGGTTCCCCTGTTCCCTCCCATCGTCCAAAGACATGCAATATAAGTAAATTGACAAATCCACAGTAACATCATAGACAAACTCTTAGTCAGCTATCTCAAATAACAATTCCTAACTCATTAACCAAAACAAGCAGGGGAGGTCTCGAGACTTACCTTAGCTCAAACTCCCCTCTCACCCTTTAAACGGGAGGGAGCCCCAGGCTCGAGGATATTCTGAGCTTATGTACAAAAGTGATTTTATTTATGCTTTTAACTTTTAAGAACACAAAAGTATTAAAATATGGGTTAAATAAAGTTTTTTTTTCAATCAAACAAAATCCATATTCTGTACTGTTCTAATTAAAATATATATAAAAGAATTTAGGAAAAAAGTTATGTAAAATAATAATGTATTTATTATTTTAACTTATACATTTACATTTAAAATGTGTTGCAATGCTATAAAATTATGCTTGTTCTTAAGTTGTTAGGTATAGAAACATTTGTTATACTGACATTTTAAAAATATAAGTATTTAAACCACATTGTAATGTTATTTTTTTTTTAATACAAATTTACAAATGTAATTTTGGACCAAACTATATGTATAGTTTTTATATTTTTCTCTTTAAAGGAAAAAAGTCTTTAAAGGAGTGTCAACAATATATATAAGAACAACAGCACTGTTTAAAAGTATGGGGTCAGTTTAATTAAAGACATTAACGCATTTATTCAGCCAAATGCATTTATAGGAAGCATTAATTGATCAAAATTGACCATAAAGACACATTTAAAAAACTTTTTTTTTTTTGATAAATGATGTTCTTAAATAAGAATAAATACTTTCAGCTTATGCAGAGACTGGCACAGTGATACTAAAATTTATCATGCCTAAATGTTTAAGTACTAGTGTATCTAAATACCATTGAAAAGCTCTGCAAATATCACCATTACAGCTGAATCGTCTATTGTAAGGCTACCAGTGCAATTAAATTTACCAACAGCTGGATTTATCTCACTTGACAGAGAGAGCAGAGCAGACAAAGGCCATGTTGTTGACCCCTTGTTATTGATTGTCTGCAGTGTACAGTGCTGATGTTATTGATAGCCATTCAACGCGGACAGAAAGCCACAGTGATCCTCAGGGACTCGATTCTGGAGCTTCACCTGATAGTAGAGCTGTTGTTATCCTCATTCCTGTGAGACTGGGCGGAGAGAAGATCAACCCAGAATACTTAAACTTTGTCAAGGTGAGGCTTTGAAAAGCAGCATTTTACACAATGGAGAAAAAGGAGCAATATTTGCTAAAGATGTGGCAATATTCTTATCTTAACAGCTCTTTTTCTTGTTTTTATAGAGCATTTTAAGCTTAGAGTACTGTATCGGCATCATTGGTGGAAAACCGAAACAGGCTTACTATTTTGTTGGATTTCAAGGTTAGTCTTTTAGTCAAAAATCAAAAGCTAGGATTCTATAAAAAGATGTGAATTAGACTTGTATGCAAAACTGGAATATTGCATAAAAGATATGTGAATAAAGTTTCGACAGTAGTTTTGTCTGGTTCTTGTATCTGATTGGCTGATAGCTGTGCGATATTCTGTAAAAGCACTCATGCACCCTTGTGTAGGACTCTGCCCACATGCAGAGCAGCAGTCAAATAAAATTGCTACAGTTTAAGAAATATTGCAGCTGTTGGACAACATAATGTACTTTTCAGGCTTTTTTAGGCAAGAATGCAGTTTATTCATAAAGATAGTGCCTATTTAAACATATTTATAATTTCGGTGATTCAATGCAATGGTGGCCATCAGCATGCGGAGCAAAGAAATTGATGGTTTACCGCCACAAGATGGTGACAGAGACCGCTTGGGAAGAAAAAACTGATGGTATTTCATGCTGTTCAGTCTTATAATCTTAAAATGTCAGCAAAATCACCTGTTTTGTCATGATTTTAGAGATTACACTAAAGAATCATTCAAATACTAGCTCTAAAGTGACGTTGGTGAAGTAGCAACGATTTCTGTTGTTTTGACCGTCAGCTGCGAATGAATGACGGAAGAAAGTAGTTGCTTGTAGAAAAGGATATTTGAGTTTCATTTGTATATACACAATTATGCCATTGCACTGTTGTATAAACGCAATAACACACTAAGCAGTGTGATATGGCCATATATTGTCACTGGTGGGGCACTAAAGCCTGATTTATACTTCTGCGTCAAGTGACCGGCGTAACCCACGGCGCATGCAACGCGCGTGGCTGTGCATTTATACTTCTGCGCGCTGTCTCTGTTGGTCTGCATTAACACTTCCAAAACGCTAGTTGGCAGTGAGGTGTAAATGTTCCTTTGTGTCAAGTCTTCGCTGCTTTTTTGCTTTTCCTAAATACTTCTGGAATGTACAAGTGGCTCAAACTCGCTCATTTTGAGGCAGGAACCGGCGGACGTGCAGCAACTTTAACTATGAGGTAAACACAAAACAAAACTTTCCATCCGGAGCTCCTTCACGGGACTTGTAAACAATCGCTACATTGGGTTGCGCCTTTCACGCGGCTCTCGGTCCCGCCCCGACTCGTCAGCGCTACCAAGCCGACCAATCACAGAGCTTGCGCTACGCATTGTTGCGACGTGTAGTTACATTTTTTGAGAGGTGCACGTCAGTGACGGCGACGGCCACGGCGAAGGGCTATGCATCAGCGCCATAGCATACGCCAGTGTTTGACGCAGAAGTATAAATCAGCCTTAAGGTACTCATCCTGCAGCCTATACAGCCATATCGCACTGCTATTCATGGGATATTGCTAATTTAGTTCAGGCACTTTTTTCCTTATTGAATAGAAAGTTTATCCTACTCAGTTAAATCTCAGATAAGTCTTTTTATGCATATTTTCAAAATGTGTGCGCATCTATACGTTTACTAAATAAGCATATTTATGCAATCTTCCAAAATGCGCAAAAATAAGTGGCTCAAAACATAGCTATTGTAGCTAGTTTATAAGAGAGAAAGTAAATGAATGCATGTAAAGAGAAGGCCAACACCATCAGAGAAGCTTAATTTGTTTTTACCGCACCCTTCAAAAACGCTACACCATTTATCATGTAATAGCAGGATTTCTGCATTTCCATAAGCAGCTTGCATGGATTTCAGAGTTACCCAGAGTAGCCCAATCTCCATCACCTTCAGTAGCCACTGGAAACCTTCAGTTGTATATGTTGGTAGTCAATATTTATGCATTTACATTTTAGCAATTTGAAATGCACTCTGCGATGATGTCTAAATGACAAGCAATACATTCTCCCTGCCATCTCCAAGAGGTCGTCCGCATTCATCATATGCAAATGATCTAATATAATTGCGTGTTTGTAAAAGTAATTTCTCCACAGCAAAATTAAATGACAGCCCCCTTTGAGGCATAAAGGATGTGCTTGTGCAACCAGATTCGATTATGCGGCGTTTAATACATTCGAATTTAGGAAGAACCCCCCACCTCAAAAAATAAAAAAATCTCATGTTTGATTGTTTGAAACCTAACCGAGGTGGGTGACTTTGAGCTGCTCTGCATAGAAATTGGCCAAGGATATGCATTATAATAATCACTGTGTTTTTTGAATAACTTGTCTTTTGTTTTGTCCTTGCAGATGACAGCTTGATTTACATGGATCCTCATTACTGTCAGTCTTTTGTGGATGTCAGCACAAGCGATTTCCCTCTGCAGGTAATGTGGAATTACAAAAAGCTGACCGGCGCACAGTGATGTGAATTTAATAGTTTCTGTACTTAAGGGTATGAATCTGAAAGTAGACCTCCACACTCAATTATCGAACACAAGAGATTTACACATCGCTCTGTACTTTGTATCAGCTCCAACGTGTTTTATATAGCTTCGGCGATTTTATATTTCAGCATCATAACTTATTTTTACGTTTTTTTTTTTGTGCGCTGTGGAAAGTGGCTTGGCGAAAGGCAGAAATATTGGGCCATACTTTTAGCTCAGCTGTCTAAGCCTTTCAGATCTCGGGCTGAATTCAACATTTGTCAAAAAATGTGTCAAAAAGTGGAATCTTTTATTTCTGCAATTTGAACGTTTCACATGAACGCGCATCGATCATTCGGAACCGCACTGGCTGATCGGTTTAACACACCTATTACTGTTTAGATGGACATTATGGATGAAAATTTATAGGTTATGCTTCTGATGTGCATATGGATCACTGTGATTTCACAAACATGGGAAACAGGTGGCTTTGTGTGACTCATTTCAATTGATATTTTATCTTTTTGTTTCCATCTTCAAAGTCGTTTCATTGCCCATCACCAAAGAAAATGTCTTTCAGTAAAATGGACCCGAGCTGTACGATTGGATTCTACTCAAAAAGTGTTGAACACTTTGAAAAAATTGCCAATGAACTGTCAAAGGTGAGAAAACTTCAGCAAAATGTTTTAACATTAATATTGTTTTGATAAGCCGATTTGTTTTACATCAAAAATTAGTCAGAATAAGACAAAAATAAGAACATGAATGCATTATATTGTGAGGACTTTATTGTAAAGTGTAAAGACACCTTAATTAAGGCGACTAAGTATTAATATAGACTATTTTGAGGGATGTAAACAAAAACAATGGTTTTTCTGTTATTTCTGCTATTTGTTCTTTTTTATTGCTTCTGAGAAACCAGAAAGCTCCATATATTGATAAATAATGTTATGATAGCTGTTTTAACATTAAGTTATGATTGAATTACCTATTTTTACAGTGATGAAATAGTTTGATAACAAGCAGGAAATGTTCGTAGGCCAATGACATCACCACATTGAAATAGTCTATATATGATATATTATTAAGAGTCTATATCAGAGATGCTCAAACTAGTGCCCAAAGTTGACCCCCAGTAACCTTCGATTTGACCTGCCATTAATTAGAATTAAATGTTTAAATTAAATACTGTAAATAAATATATCAGATTTAGTTTAAATGTACACACCTAGTGGATAGAGGACAATGCAGAGACTTTGGTGATCAAATCAAGGCAATGGCAGATTCTGCTTGACTAGCGTATTCAGCATTGAACTCCCCTGTTATTTTTTATTGCAATAATTTATGATTTTAAAAGTTATACTGCATTAGGTAATATAATTAGTAATGTTTTTTTTATTGATTTTTAAATATTATTAAATAAATTTGGAAATTACCCCTGGCAACTTTAATGTAATATAGTTGGTATATTTATTAGTATGGTATATTTACCTTCGACCCACAGCTCATAATGATATTTGGTTTTTGGCCCTTTATATGAAATGTTTGGGCACCCATGGTCTATATTATGTATTAATTATATATTATACTGTATATTTTAAATATGTCCAACAAAGGATGAATTCAAAGACTGAAGACTAAGTATTAATTTAGATATTTTTATATTAAATATTTATACATTATTAAGAATCCATTTTTATATATATGTTTATATATTATATATTTTTAAAATATGTTCATCAAATAAAGAATCAGTCATGACTGAATGAAGTCATGACTGCTAAAAATTCAGCTTTACACTAATTTATTTATTCTTTAATCTATTTTAATACAGGAACGAATTATACTTATAAAACTAAGTATAATATAAATATAAAACTATTTTATTTTAATATAGCTTAAAGAAAAGGGTTAAGATAAAACACAAAAAATCAACCCTTTAGCCGTAAATGTCAGTTAATTACATTTGTCAGCAGGTGGCAGCATTTATCTATGTAACTTAAAATCTGGGACTTCTGTTTCCAGCAGAGCCTACACAGTGAGGGGCAGATATTGTGTGTTATAACAGAATCTGCTATCTGCCTTTTTAATTTAGAAAAATCTCAAGTTGAACTGTGTTTATTATTGTGCCAGATTCTGCAACCCTCGTCGAAAGAGAAGTACCCTGCATTCACCATAATGAAAGGCCATGGGAAGGATTATGAACTTTCGATTGCTGTAGAAAAGCGAGAATGGCCTTTCATCAGGGACGCAAGGAAAGCAGGCACAACATCAGGAGACTTTGTGCTGCTTTAATGCTTTAAACTGGTAACCAAAAAAGCAAGTGATACACCATAAATCAGAACTGCATGGGTCTAAACTATTAGACTCCTGTTCTCATGTTTTTTTTTTTTTTTTAGAAAGGACATTTTACAAACATCTACAAGCAGTGCCTGCTCTAGAATCACAGATTTTAGACCATTTAACTGAACACTGATACTGATGCCAACACCTCTGGATCTTGCAAGCAAAGTTGAACACGGAAATTACCCTGCAAACATTTCAGCGTGTTCATTTACTCTAATAGATACCGGGGGTGAATATGTTTATTTTTTTAACAAGAAGTTCTTTATGTTGTTAGGTACATGTAGATAACTATTTTTTAAACTAAAAATCAAATGTATAGTCTCATTTTTGAAACACATAAATGAAATCACAGAATTTACATTTTATTTTGGTATGTTTTATGTTACATTAACTGAAAGTATAACGTGCCTTTATAAGTGAGTAGAAAACACTGTATAGCATATAACTAAATCAGAACCTAATTCATTTTTAAATGATATTTAGCAGTGGACATTAAAAAGCTGCTTCTACCATATTTTTATGAAAAATTTTAAGAATTGAGCATTGATTTGTGCAGAAACTGTTTGATATTACATAAATTAATTTACAATTACATTTAGTCATTTAGCAGATGCTTTTGTTCAAAGTGACTTACAATTGAGAGGGCATTCAGCGATTCAACAAGAAGAAGCAATACAAAAAATAAGTGCTAATTATACACAGGTACTGTTAATGCTCAGAGAATTAAGTGCTTGGCTTAGAAAGGATGAGTGTGCTTTTTAATAAAAACAAAACTGTTTCTTCAGGTGGTTTATGAAACCCACTCACCTTCGAAAAAGCATTTTTAAGAGATATGGAGTGATTGTAAGAAAGTGCAAGACTGGTGCAAGTGTTGGTTGATGGGAGATGGGTGTGTTTTCTGTAGGTGGTTTGTCAAGCCCACTCACCTGTGTAAAGCACATTTAGTATTCTATAATGTTTAGAGGTTGCCGTGTCAATTAATGTCAGTTAACAACATTAGTCGTATAATGCCGATATGGGAAACAATAGTTTCAGAGCTGCACAGATCTTTTTAGTTTTTTTGGAGCTTACTTTATTTTTTTATGGTGTGATGGAAATCATAAATTAGGATGAATGGAGTAATTTATTATTAAACTATGCCTTATTTAATTAATAGGCATCTATTTAATAACATTGTCAATGTGACTGTATTGTACTGCAAATAATATCTTGCTTATTTGTATAGAAACACTTTTGAACCAAAGTACTGAGCATTGAACAGAACGCCAGTGAAGTGAATAACCACAATCATTTTGTGTTTGTTAATTAATTTCACCGTTTGCCAGTTTTAAGTGTTTGCAAATTACCGCGATGTATTTCAGTGTCATACTTCTGTTGCACAATGAACATTTCAGTTTAATAACTGTTGATTCAGAAATGTACAATAAAGCTAACATGACTAAAAACAACACTTTTAGTTTGTACTTGATCTTGCATCCTTTAATGACCAGCACAAATGTGTTATTGAGCTATTTTCGATCTATTAACTCATCTTTCCCAGCAAATGTAAAGGACATGCATTTCGCCAAATGGAACAAATCTGTATCTGGCGATTACGCCATTTTTCTGGGAGAAAGAAAATATCTTTGTGTTGGGCTCAATGTTGCCATGGTCAATTCCTGTTTCTGTTCCGTTTGAGCAATGCTTGTGCTATTTTCATGTTAAATACAAATTCTTATATTAATAAGGTCATAACCTTCAATTATGGGGTCCGGTTAGGGGAACAAGTTACCCTTCTGTGAGACCAAGCAGAATAAATCCTCGCCTGTCTCAGCACTGGATGTCGTGAAGACTGAAGCAGCGAAGCACAATACGCCTATCGTCTCAGTGTTTTCCAGTGTCTGTGATCAGTAAATTCATGCTGGGCTGAATTTAGGAAACGAGGCATTGAGGAAAGGAAGTTTGTGACATTAAGGGGTGAAGCAACATGCCAGCCTTTCTGTCAGTGTTACATGAAAGGGGGCTTGTGCTGGAAGGCATGACGGTTTTGAGGAGACTTTGTGTTCTAGTCTTATTTATGATGCTCCCTGTATGAATATTTGATTAATGAGTCATGTTCTCCAAGAGGGAAATGTTGTATCCCAGCAGCGTATCGCTCTGTTCTAGCACAGCTGCCAATAGAGGCATTGAGTCCGGCAGATTCCTTCAAATCTAATCTGCTCCGGCGAGCGAATTCCACAGATGAAAGAAGCGGAACTCTATGAGAGGCTTCGTTCTGCAGGCAATTTGGAATTGAATAAAGTTTTCTCTCTTCTCGCTCTTTTTGATATGCGTTTTGACAAGAACGGATATGACATATGTTTTTTGCTGCAGGCTGTAATGAAGAAATGGCACAAACATCCATTTTGAACTGACCATCAACAATCAGTTCAGTGTTTTTTTATTTCTTAATGTCATTTCTAAGACCAGCTCTTGGGGAAGGCCAAGCAACATTAGGACACAAACTTTCATTCACTTCCGATGGAAATAGACAGACATTAGCTATATTTACACTTAATTACACAGACTTGGGGTTGGGGAAAGTTTTTCTTCTTTAAAAGGAATGAAGACACTGACACAAAGTACATCTGATTTGAGGTGACAAACAGAATGCATGCTTGCAGTTGGATGGATGGACAGATGGATAGAAAGATAAATGGATGCAAATCAAATGGAGGAGATGGATGGATAGAATGAACTACTGATTATGGATGAGTATCTAGATAAATATAAGATGGATAGACTGAGCAAACAATATTTGCATTGATGGTTGGATGGATCAATGATTGACAGAACGAATGATGGACAGTATGAATGGAAAATGATAAATAAAGAGATGAATAGAATGAAAAAAGGATGGCTAGATGGATAAAGAATAAACAGCTGATGTAGAAATGGACAGAGGGAATGAATGGTGAGTGGATCAATAATCAATAGAACAATTTATGATTGATGAATAAAATGAAAAAATGATGTCTTATGGATAGAACAGATAAACAAATGGACTAATGAATGAATGAAACGATGGATGAATGAACAGAATAAACAGTTAATGTAAAATGGACAAGATAGATGAAAAGAATGAAAAAGGGCAGACAGGCAGGCAGGCAGATAGATTAGATAGATAGATAGATAGATAGATAGATAGATAGATAGATAGATAGATAGATAGATAGATAGATAGATAGATAGATAGATAGATAGATAGATAGATAGATAGATAGAACATTTGATGGAGAAATGGACATGGGAGGATGGATGACTTATGGATAGAACAGATAAACTAGACTGAATAAACAAATGAAATGAGGGATGGATGAATGGATAGATGAAGAGAATAAACAGTTGATGTAAAAATTGACAGATGGTATGGATGGATGACATGGATAGAACAGATTAACAAATGTACAAATGAATGGATGAAATGATGGATGGATGGATGGATGGATGGATGGATGGATGGATGGATGGATGGATGGATGGACAGAATTAACAGTTGATGTAAAAATGGACAGATGGTATGGATGGATCAATAATTAATAACGATAGATGAATAAAATGAAAAAAAGGATGGATGGATGAAAAGTGTAAACAGCTGATGTAGAAATGGACAGAAGGAACGAATGGGGAATGGATCAATGATCAATAAAAAAATTAATGATTGATAAATGAATAGAATGAAAAAATAAATTAGATAGATAGATAGATAGATAGATAGATAGATAGACAGATAGATAGATAGATAGATAGATAGATAGATAGATAGATAGATAGATAGATAGATAGATAGATAGATAGATAGATAGATAGATAGAGAGATAGAGAGATAGATAGATAGATAGATAGATCAACAATTGATGATGAATTTATAGATAAATGATGGATAAAACAAATGAGCAATAAATAGACGATACGATTAAAAAGGGATAGATATAGACAGACATGGTAGATAACGCATGCATAGCGTGTACATTGCCTACATGAGACAATTAGAGACTACTTTACTGACGAGCTTGTACACATACATGGGACTTGCACCACCAATAGTAAATAATGACAACTATCACTGTCTGGTTTACTGTTCCTTCACCGGTGCCAATGCTCACAAGTTTTTACCGCCATCCATATGACCACTTCACACTTAGTACTGATGTATCACATTTCCTTCACATATAAATTCTCACTGACTGACAGACAGAAGTGTGCATTAGTGTTTGTAAGAGGAGGAGAGTGTTTCTGTGCAGCAGTGTTGGCCGTCCTGCACCAGGTCCCCTACTGGAATGCTGGGAATCTTCAAACAGGTACCTGAATTCTCATCCTGGTGTTATAGGAGCAGAGTTAAAAATACCTGCTATTTAAAGTCAAATCTACTGCACGTGTGTTTGCATGTCTGTCTGTCTGCATATCTGGAGTGCTTCTTCAAAACAATCGTAGTTTGCCATGACCATGCTGCTATCTAAAAAGGCTGTTGTCATTTATTTATTTATTTAACATGTTGATTTACTGCTTATTGGGGGGAAAACAATACCTTCACTGACATTGATTATTATCTATGTTTTCTTAAGTCATAAAAGTGTCTTGTTAAAAGCCCCAGTAACAATCCAGGTTTTTTTTCCAGTAAATATTTACCGTAAATGTTACTGTATTCACTTTTTGCATTTCACTGATTAACATGCATTTTTGTAACTAAGTTTACCAAACTGTAAAAAGATGAATTGATCAAATATGCAGAATATTATCATTTAGAACAAGGGTGCCCAAACATGGTCCTGGAGGGCTGATTTCCTTAAGATTTTAGCTCCAACTTGCCTTAACCCACCTGCACGGATGTTTCTAGAGCTTGATTAGTTAGCCTGGGTGTGTCTGAATAGGGTTGGAACTAAACTTTGCAGGACACAGGCCCTCCAGGACAGTTTGAACACCACTGATTTAGAACATTCATTTGCAGAAAATGTTATTGGGTTGATATAAAATGTTACTCACCTTCAGACCTTAAATGTTGGAAAGTTCTTAAAACATTGAAAATCATAAAACATACATTCATTTTTTTTCGGCTTAGTTCCTTATTTATCAGGGGTCGCCACAGCTGAATAAACCACCAACTATTACAGCACATGTTTTATGCAGCGGATGCCCTTCCAGTACTGGGAAACATCCATACACTCTGACACTTATACAATACAGTCAATTTAGTTTTTTCTATTCACTTAAAGCGTATGTCTTTGGACTGTGGGGAAAACCAGAGCACCCTGAGAAAACCAACGGATGAATAAAAAAATACAAAATTTACCTTCATTATATACAGTTGAAGTCAGAATTATTAGCCCCCCTGAATTATTAGCCCAGCCCCGTTAATTTTTCCCCACACATTTCTAAACATAATAGTTTTAATAACGAATTTCTAATAACTGATTTCTTTTATCTTAGTCATGATGACAGTAAATAATATTTGACTAGATATTTTTCAAGACACTTCTATACAGCCTAAAGTGACATTTAAAGGCTTAACTAGGTTAATTGGGTTAACTAGGCAGGATAGGTAATTAGGGAAGTTATTGTATAACAATGGTTTGTTCTGATGTAGTGCCGAAATAAAACAAAAAAAGACTTTCTCCAGAAGAAAAAATATTATCAGACGTACTGTGAAAATTTCCTTGCTCTGTTAAAAATCATTTGGGAAATATTTAAAAAAGAAAAAAAAATTAATTAAAAGGGGGGGCTAATAATTCTCACCTCAACGAAGCTACATATTTTGATATTTGAAACATTAAAGTAGACACTTTATTTGCATTTGTTTTATTTGTACATAAAAAATAACTGCTTTAAATTGAATTATTATATGCATTGAAACATTATGTATTGTAATTAGCTAGATGTGTATTAAAAACTGCAACAACTAATAATATTTTTTTATTATATTAATAACATTTTACTGCGCAAAATTGTAAATATGCACAAAGTGAATGAGCAGTTTTATTCCCAGTGATGGGTTGCGGCTGGAAGGGCATCCGCTGCGTAAAAACCTGCTGGATAAGTTGGCGGTTCATTCCGCTGTGGCGACCCCAGATTAAAAAAGGGACTGAATGAATAAGCAGTTTTATATCTTTGCATTCAAGAATTGAAATACAGAACATTTATTTTGCAAGTTAGGATTACTGGCTATTTGGCACAATCCACTGAACCACAATTGTTAATATTTTTTGGAATTATTGATTGATTGATTGATTGATTTGTTTGCATTCCTTTGGTTTCATGAATTAAAATACAGAGCTTTTAGTTAAAAATTACTGACCGTTCATCGCACAATTCTGTGATAAACATTTATTTATTTCATTATTTCTCGATTCATTGATTTTTGTTTGGGGTGGCACGGTGGTCAGTGGTTAGCACTGTCACCTTACAGCAAGAAGGTCGCTGGTTCGAATCCCGGCAGGTCTAGTTGGGATTTCTGTGTGGAGTTTGCATGTTCTCCCTTAAATTCGTGTGGGTTTCCTCCCCGGTGCTCCAGTTTTCCCCACAGTCCAAAGACATGCGCTGTAGTTGAATTGGGTAAACAAAATTGGCCGTATATGAGTGCGGGTGTCAATGTGAGAGTGTATGGGTGTTTTGCAGTAGTGGGTTGTGGCTGGAAGGGATCCGCTGCATAAAACTTATGTTGGAATAGTTGACAGTTCATCCCGCTGTGGCAACTCCTGATAGCTAAGGGATTACGCTGAAGGAAAATGAAAGAATGAATGATTTTTATATGCATTCCTTGTCACAAATGGCCAAAACCATTAAGAGAAAGTCGTACAGTTTTGTAACTACAATAATGAAAGCAAAAATATTAGTTTTAACCTACATTTTTTTCTTCTTCTCCTATATCATCTACTATTTCTCACTATTGTGCACCCAATCCTCCTCAAAGGAGGCTCTTTATCCAGCCACAACCCTGTTCCCCATCTCTCCACCGAGACAACACGAGGCGCCTGGAGTTAACATTTGGATAACAGATGTGTGTGTCTGTTTTCATATGCCTTTCAGGTGACGGGACATCACAGCGGCTGTTTCCTGCATCTCTTGGGCTCCGCGGAGCAAACACTTGTTTCCTCATTCCCCTCTCCTCTCAGGCATGGCCGACCCCCTGTCACCATTTACTAACCAAATCCATCCAGAGCAAAGGCTTGAAAGCAGGGGATATTGCCTGCTGCTGGGGCTGTCGACTCAGCTCTGTGTGCTCCGCTGTTGAGACGGAGGCTTTGGAGACGGCTATTGCTAATGCACACACAGACATTCATTCCAATGAGAGGAGACACTTCACACCACACAGAGGCGCAACATCTATCTCACAAGACACGCTTTTGTCATCCAGTGTTGCTTGATGGCCATAAAAACATATACATGGTGTACAATCATGCACATTATAGTCAGAGAACCTATTCACACAGGATCCATGCTATCTAGAGACCTTGTGATTTAGAAATGAAAGGGTTAGATCACCCAAAAGTGAATATTGTATGTTCATTTCTCACCCGCATGTTGTTCCTATCCCCTGAGACCTTGGTTCATCTTCGGAATACATTAATTTATTAATTAATTTTCTTTCAACTTAGTCTCTATTTCAGAGGTCACTACCGCGGAATGAACCTCCAACTATTCTGACATGTTTTACACAGTGGACGCCCTTCCAGCTGCAACCCAATACTGGGAAACACTCATACACTCTCACATGCACTCATACACTATGGGCAATTTTGCTTACGCAATTCACCTACAGCACATGTCTTTGGACTGTGTGGGACACAGAAGCACCACAGCGAACATGGGGAGAACATCCAAACTCCACACAGAAATCTTACTGTGAAGCGACAATGCTTACCACTGAGCCACCATGCCACCCTTCGGAAAACTAATGAATGTAATTTAGATAAAATCAGAGAGATTTTTCATAATCTAGACAGCAACATTCATAGGATGTACAAAGTCCAGAAAAAAAAACATCATCAAAACATTCCACATGACTTGAACTGTTCAACTGTAACTATACAAATCTCGAAGAACACTTGTTCACTGTATACAATTCTGGGTTCCATGACAGCAGGAAGGAATTAAGTTAACCCACTAGTTTTTACTATTTTAACTGGAATGAACATAAAACAATTAAGTTTTACAAAAAAAAGCTTAAGCATTGTGTTGTTTCTGCTCATTTTAAGTATTCTGAAGAAACAGCAAATGTCGTTTTTTTTTGTGAGTGCTCTGTGCCTCAGAAAAAAAACATGATTTGTTTGCATGTGGAGCGTAATTTGTGTAACATAAAGGCGCAAAAAATCTAGTCATGAAGATACAGTTGAAGTCAGAATTAATAGACCCCCTGAATTATTCGCCCCTGTTAAATTTTTTCCCCAAATTCTGTTTAACGGAGAGAAGATTTATTCAACACATTTCTAAACATAATAGTTTTAATAACCCATCACTAATAACTGATTTATTTTATCTTTGCCATGATGACAGTAAATAATATTTGACTAGATATTTTTCAAGACACTTCTATACAGCTTATAATATTTAAAAAAGAAAAAAAAGCATTCAAAGGGGGGCTAATAATTCTGACTATATGTAAAGGTGCAGTATGTAAGCTAGACACCCAGTGGTTGAACTTCAACTATGTATTACATTCCTGGATCAAAACAACACAAGTGCAGGTTGCCAGATTGATGATCAAGGAGCGGGTTTGACTCTGGTCAAACTATCGAGCCTAAAGGCTGATTTTAGTTGTGTTCTATAAAAAAAAGTGAGGACACAGCACAAAAGAAATCTTTTCCATATTAAAAGAAATTTTTGTTTTAACCAACACCTCAAATTGATATATTAGAAACGGCCTCTGTTTCTTGCAGCTGAATGACAGAAAACTGTCAATGATCACCTCAGGTAGACCTCATGTGCCTCATTCAGTGTTTAACAATGTGAGTTTGAATACCATTTTACTACTGAAAGTAGCAGCAGATAGTTCACCTCAGATCTTGAAAATTAAATGTTTGAAATTGAACTTTAGAACTGTGACTCACTATCAATGATTCAGAATCTTTATTTAATCATGTTAAAGAGATTTAATATGTATTAGATTATAAACCTTATCATTTTGTGAGTGAGGGCATATTCTGTGCTTCTGAATAGCTGTATTTAAAATTTCTGTCATGTTTTTTCTGGAGCAAACAGCCAAATTGCTTTTCACTGCAAATCTCATCACACAGCGTGTGGTTAGGACACGTAAATACAATGAAACCAGATATTCCCTCGAATGAAATTCTGGCAGTGTTTGAAAAGTTTCAGATACTTTCCTGCAGTGTGACAACAGATGACGTCAAACCCCAGGTGAGTTTTCTTCCTTGTTTGGCAAATCTCCATTGTTGTTTACACTCCAAAAAAAAGAGACTTTTGCTGCTTATTTAAACTACTTATTTAAAATGAGTTCAATATGATGCAATTTTTTCTTAATCACCTTAAACGAGGGAAAACAAACACAAAAAGTACACATTTTTAAACTACTTTGTAAAGTATTATTTCTAATAAAAACTATTAAATTACAGTGCTTTTAGTATTTGTAATTCATTCCTTTACACCACTAGACTACAACTAAATTTAGAACCAGAATTCATTTTCTAGTGGCACATTTGATATGTTGCACGTCTTCATTATCTCAGGATCCATAAAGAAACAAGTCATTGTAAAATCTCCCATTAATTAACTGGGATATGACACTAATTGCAAAAGTGGGTCAACTTAATCAACGACCACCCTAAAATGTCCACGGCACAATGAAACTTGGGTAATAAAGAGAAAATAGTTAAAGATAATGATGTATTTTTTTAGCCTATAATTTTAAAGTGGTGATTGTAATTATAAACATCAGATGCTAAAATGTCATATTGACTGCAGTCCAATCAGATGTCAGACATTTGGTATAATGATGTTTTTTTTTGTGTGTTTTTTTTTCCAAATCAGTTCACAAGTAGACTACTTGTGACTACTGGCTAAATACCAGTGTAAATAGGGCCTAACTCATGTAAGCCTGACCACTTTCAACCATTTCCAGATGTAGAAAGTTTGCACAAATGTAAATGGTAGGGCTGCAGAATATTAGCAAAAATCATGAATATTTCCACCAGATGACTTGACTATCTGTATTTGAATAGAATTTATCATTTTAGATTGGTTGGAATAAATTTTCAGGGGAGTAAATCATGCATAAAATATAATTAACAATCCACAGGCACAGATAAATACAATAAAAAAAGATACAAATAAAATAAAGTGTTCTATTGTTTCCCGAGGAGTCTAGCAGTATATATACAGTAAGTGAAAAATCAAATACTCTTTGTATATATAATCCAATAATATTAATCATTTTTAAAGGTATAAACGGTACAATTTCTTATGCCTGAATGCTTTTAAAATCCACACACTCACAGGCTTTAAAAACACATTCAAACAATCAGTTATTACATAATTAATAATCTAGACTCAACATTGCATACCCTGTAATGTGACTATTGCGATCACATTGCAATATTGATTCTAAAAACAATACATAGGTTGATAAATGGTCTTGTGATTAAATGCATTCAAACAACCACAAAAGACCACATACTGTACTTTCTATATATTTTCAATCAACTGAGCAAATTCTTAAAACATTATGGGACGTGGTAAAAGTAGCCAAGCCAATTGAGTTTTAAACTTGGCTGTGTAAAAGCATAGTTTGGTTTAAAGGGCAAAACTATAATGTAAAAAGCAAAGTTCTATCTTAATATTTGAAATTCTAACATAAGTGTTACTTTTATTTTTACTTTTAGTCATCCTCTTCCAAGTCATTTTAGATGTACAGAACAGCTTGTTATGCTTCTATGCTTCAAGTATGGTTTATTTATAATCTAATTTCGAGAGGATCACGTGCTTATGATCAACACGGCTGGCACCTCATTAGCTCTGTAATCAGCTCTATTAGATGATTACGGAAGCATTATAAATAAGTTTCACTCCAGTTAACTTTGTCTTGAATTTTCCCCCCTTTCCACCCCTACTTCCCACCCTTTTTTTTGCCGGTTGGCATTTCTGTGCAGAGTTTCTATGTTCTCCCCGTGTTCGCGTGAGTTTTTCCCCGGGTTCCCCGGTTTTCTTTCACCACCCAAAAACATATACCATAGTCAATCGACTAAACCAAATTATCACCCAAGATAACCTTAGTTTACACTTCCCAAACTGCAACAAGCAGGGGAGTTCCTGAGACCTACCTAAGCTCGAACTCACCTATCAGCTAAGTGTGACCTCTTGAAACTAGTATTTCTTTTTATACTGGTTTTAATTCTGTTGTCTATTAAAACACTGGATTGTATTGCACTCATGTGTTTCCCAATTAGATGCATCTCCTTGCTATTTCCCTAAAGGGAAATGTGAATCAGAGGTCATGTACTGTATACACTGTTATCAGTTTTGCAGTGTTACTTTTAAAGTTGCACTGTGAAAAATTGCTGTATATTTTACATTAAATGTATGCAATTCTGTAAATATACAGCAAGATAAATGGTGCTGTAAATGTAAATACAGTATTTATGCTGCAATTGATTTACAGTAAGTTACTGCTAAACTGCTGCACTACAGCCAAACTGTTAACAATTTTTGTAAGTTACACAGTATTTAACTGTAATATAAAGTAAATTTTACTGTAGGACAGTTATGTAGTATGTTACTGTATTTTAAAGTTGCATTGTGAAAATTGCTATATATTTTACAGTAAATGTAAGCAATACTGTAAACACATATACAGCAAGATAGATGGCGCTGTAAAGGTAAATACAGTATTTATGTTGTAACTAATCTACAGTAAGTTACTGCCAGACTACTGCCTTACTGTTAACATTTTTTTTTTGTAAATCACACAGTATTTAACTGCAATATGAACTTTATTTTACTGTAGGACAGTTTTGCAGTGTTACTGTATTTTAAAGTTGCACAGTGAATTTTTTTTGTTTATTTTACATTAAATGAATGCAATACTGTAAATATACAGATAAACGATGCTGTAAATGTAAATACAGCATTTATGGTGTAATTGATTTACAGTAAGTTACTGCTAAACTGCTGCACTACAGCTACACTGTTAACAATTTTTGTAAATTACACAGTATTTAACTGTAATTTGAGGTGAATTTTACTGTAGGACAGTTATGCAGTGTTTCTGTATTTTAGTTGCATTGTGAAAATTGCTGTATATTTTACAGTAAATATATGCAACACTGTAAACACATACAGAGCAAGATAAATGGTGCTGGAAATGTAAATACAGTATTTTGCTGTAATAGATTTAAGTTACTGTCAAACTATTACTGTAGATTCTACAGGAAAATGTTAACAGTTTATTTACAAAAAACAGCTTACTTCTATGTTGAAATAATAAAGTGTATATAAGGTTGTCTCACAGTGGTGTGGTTTAAAGACTTGGTAAAGTCATCAAAAATGAGTCCAATCTTGTTTTTATAAATAATAAACATTTTTATTTATGTGAACATTTCAATTCTTTTATTAGACAGATGTGAGCAAAAATTTAAATCTTTACTTTTAGTTATAAACCAGTAGTCAGTCCTTTAAAAGTCTGGACAGTGGGTTAATGAGCACTGCTACAAAACTAATCTTTTACAATTATTTTCATGTTAAATAATAATTTACATGTTATTTTCTCTTCGAGAACTACAAAAATGTGAGTTTGTGAAATGGTGAAATCATGCAGAGTAATACAAAAATCACACAATGCCTTTTACAGTTTTTCTCCATTGGTTTGGCTCATTTCTTAAAACAGAAATTACATTCTCAAAACAACATGGACAAACCTCCAGACCACTTGGTAATTGTTCACAACAAAATTGAATTTCTCATTCATTTAATCAAATTGCTAATGTCTAAATACATCTTTGCAAAAGATTAAGTACAGATAGCTTAAATTTTGCACAATTTCCAAGTGAATAGATCTTGTTGATCTAAACTGATTGCTAATTCTCAGTCTAATGGTTGTTCTCTCCAAAATGTGTCAGCATCACCTTCATTTCATTGTATATGTCATTACATGCACAATAGTCTGTTCAATTGTCAAAATTAGTAAAGAGTAAAGACCATAATACCATGAATACCATACAGTAGGTGAATCTTTGGATCATTTATTTACAAATTATTACAGTTATTTATTCTTTTGTGTGTGGTTAATCATTATAATGAAAAAAGGAGTTACCATTTCCTTGGCAGAGTGCAATATGTGACGTCAAACCTTGGAGGCCTTACCCTAAAATCCCATTCCTTTTTTTCAGTTTTATACACAATTGTATTCTGTTAGCTAGACAAAAAACAGTACAGTAACCATTGTCAATGAAGCACTGGGCACTGTAAGGTGGACATGAGGGATATTTTAGTGGTCCTTTGCCATATTGACAAAACATCCAAACATTTTGACTTGCAGTGCTTACACAATACTAAAGGGACGAAGCATTTTGTGGGCACTGATTGTTTAAATGAGAGGGAAATTTAGTTTTACACATGAGTGAATTGTTTTGGGAAAAGAATGAGCTTTTTGCAAGTGAGCTATAGTGTTGTGCTAAACTCTAACACTGCTTTGCCAAATGATCTTAGAAGTTTGAGAATGTAATTTCTCTTTCAAGAAACAAGACAAACCAAATGAGAAAAACTGTATTACTACGAAAAAAGTAACAATCTCTTTTTTTTCTTTATTGAATATGTTCAAATGAATGTAACTACAAGATGAACACACTTTATTAAATGCAAAATACTCTTTACTTATTCACAATGAGGACAGAAATAGCATCTCAAAACCGAAAATGAAAAAAAGGCAAAAAACATTTATCTATTAATGATCCATTAGTCTGTGCTGCTGAAATATTGGCCTTCTCAACACATATACCTATATACTAAAAAAGGCCATTTAAAATGATTCAGTGGCCCTGTGTGGGGGCATTAATTTTCTGTACTAAAAATATATTTTTAAAGCAGGTCTCCGTCCCTACTTTTTCTTGTGTGCGATGCATAATGGATTTCCATCTAATCCATTATGGCTGTGGCTCCTTGCCTCACCAAGGTTTTGTCTTTTTTAAATGAAGTTTTAATAAAGCACGACCGAGGGTGTCCAAGGTCAATTATAATCTGCCTTTCCCCAGGTACAGATACTTGTGCTTAGTTAAGCATAATATCTGTCAGTCATAGACCAGTAATCCATAATGTCTGAAGAGGAAAGCGAAGGCTGAAGCGATCTAACAGAAATGTTTTTGTGTGTGTATGTGTGTGTGTTTGCAAGCTGTTGACAATTTTTCCCTTTGATTGGCAAGTAAGGTCGACGTTTCTTGTTGGAAAGTAGACAAAGTGGCTCACTTCATCCCTGTCATTTACAGTGTGTGTCAGCTTTGCCAAATATATCTTTATGCGTCATGAATAGAGAGTCAAGACAGAAAATGAGAGAGAGATATTATATTCATTTAATTTTGTGGCAGAGAGGGCATATAACAAATTAAATGTTATTGTGTCTTAAAATACATAAATGGTTATATATGATTAGGAGAACTCCTGAGCCACTAAATTTAAAGTCTAGTTGCCAAAAGGCTTGTGAGTAAAATAAAAAGTTTCCTGGCATAAAATGTGTAAATAAAAGGTTTACTTCTTTATTAAACTATTATGGTTTGTTTTTTTAGCTTTATCACTCTAAATAGTATTGTAAAGCTAAAGGTGAATTCAGTGGATTTTAAGCTTTCATTGTGATAAAGTGCAATAGTTGATTCTGAATTTAAAAACTCATTTTCTCCAAAAATAAATATTTTTTTTACTATAATTGTTAAATCTGTTGTTTGAGCTTGTTTCTCTAACATATTCATTTTCCTTCAGCTTAGTGCCTGATTATCAGGAGTTGCTACAGCGGTATGAACCGTCAACTTTTCTGGCATATGTTCTACGCAGTATATGCCCTTCCAGCCGCAACCCACTACTTGGAAAAATTTAATAAATGCTTTTATTATTATTTTTTAAAATAATTTTGTGTAATAATAGCAGAATTTGATCACATACACTACATCCCTCTTGATGCTGTGCAAAAAATTCCACCAATCAGAGATTTATAGTGAACAAAAAAAGAAGCTAAAGCTGAACTGTGGATGGTTTGGTTTCTTGGCTCATAATTCTTTTGAAAGATACATAAAATATATCGGAACCAGAAAAGTGATGCCACTAGTCCCAACTACAGATTTAACTTTTTTGTTTGTTTGTTTTTTAAATTAGCCACCAACCATTTTTCTAATTAAAGCATAAAACTGTTTGCTTTATTAACTGTAGGCTCCAAAATACTAGCAACAACTTAGTTGTTACAGAAGCAAATTGACACTACTAGATTGTGGCAAATTGTTGCCAAGTTCTGCAATGCCAGTATAATTTGAAATAAATTAATAACTTTATAGTCCATTAGCCATAACTAATGATTTGTGAGTAAAAACAACCCAGGCTCATTCTGATTACATACCCCAATATACATTTCTAGAGAGCACCAAATATGTCCCAGGAGCTACGTTTTATTGCATTTTCTTTTTAGTTTCACGAATCCACAAGAGCCCACTGTGTATGCTTTTTCAGATCTCAAATTTCTCTTACGAGTGCCATTTCAGCCTGCTATTCTTGCATAAATCCATCAGAGGCCACTGTTGACTGACTGACTGACTGAGCGATAAACCCGCCGACCCCCTTCCGTAAACCCAACCGATAGTTTTTAAAATGCAAAGATTGTACAGCACCCACCCCCTTCCCTAAACCCAACTGACAGTGTTTTGAAATGCAATCTACAAAAAGAAGGCCTCACGGCAGCCTGATTTTTACCACGTTTTCAGATTTGACAACATTCTTACACTGTTATTTACTCATTTATTCATTCATTCAATAATTTTCTTTTTGTCTTAGTCCCTTTATTAATCTGGTGTCGCCACAACGGAATGAACCACCATCTTATTCAGCTGCAACCCATCACAGGGAAACATTCATACACACACATTCACACACTCACTATGGACAATTTAGCTTACCCAATTCACCTGTACCACATTTCTTTGGACTGTGGGGGAAACCGGAGCACCCAGAGGAAACCCAGAGTAAAACGGGGAGAACATGCTCCACACAGAAATGCCAACTAAACCAGCCGAGGCTTGAACCAGCGACCTTCTTGCTGTGAGGCGATCGTGCTACCAACTGCACCACCACATCCCCCCCTGTTATTGACTTGTTTGTTTTATTTTTTGGCTTTTGTTTTTGTCCTACTTGCTTACTGGAACCTTTTCTTGCCAGATTCGAACCTCATCGTCAAAGTCAACTACACGACTCAAATCCTCCAACGTTCGCGACAAGCCACTGGATAAACTTGTAACAGTGTGTAAGCCATCCACACGGAGTTAAGCAGTCAGCTGGTAAGCGTGAAAAGGAACAATGTCATACCGCTCTGCAATATGTACTTCTGGCTACATAATTTGCGATCTCCAGAAATGTATATAGGGCTATGTTTTCAAAAAAAGCCTATGTTGGTAAAAAGTATTATTTCTTGATATTAACGAAAAAAAATTTTGTTTCTTTTTAAAAATTCCTAATTGCTAAGCAGAAAACTGCTGAATAACAATAATAAAAACAGTCAAACATATGTTTTGAACGGCACAATTACCATCCAATCCCATTTAATAATGATTGGCTTGTACCTAGTAAATAAAGGTGGGATGAGGGCTGCCCACTTGGCATCAGTGTTAAGGCTATGTTCTGTTTACCACAAAGTCGTCTGCATGTGCCCTGGAAAGAACGATGGCCACATTAGTGGTCCAGGAACACCACCTCTGGCTAAACCTGGCAGATATGCACGATGATGACAAAGTTCGCTTTCTTAACTCACTCATGTCCCAGGCAGGCCTGTTCAGCGACTCCATCGGTGAATTCACCCAGGAGTTCACAGCTGTGAAGAATCAGTCAAATGTGTTTAAGCATCCCTGAGATGGTGCACTTCGCCAGTGGCTCATGGAGCGCGAGAGAATGATCTCCTTTTTCTCCCACTCCCAGACCCTCCTCCGGAGTATGGGTGCGAGACGAAAGTGAATCTCTCGCCTCCTGCTCTCCTGTGGGACCTCAGCGTTCCCCGGTTGAGCCCATCCACTCCCCGCTGCCCCACCACTGGTACGTTAGCGATCATGCAGATGAACCACTTGCGAGGGCTTTGCCTGCCTGGTTAGCGCGGGCCAGCCGCACGATCGCACGATTAGACTCGGCTATGTGATTCTATTACCAAAACAGCCTCTTAAGTTCACGGGTGTGTATTTTACCAGGGTCAGCCCTGCGTTCGCCCCTGTTTTGCAAGAGGAGATTGCTGTCCTCCTGGCAAAGGATGCAATCGAGCCGGTCCCTGAGCTGAGACGGAGAGTGGGATTTACAGCATATACTTCATCGTACCCAAAAAGAGTGGTGAGCTACGGCCAATCCAAGATTTGCGCGTTTTGAACCGCTGCCTTCGGCTCGCGGGCATCCGCATACTTAATTATCTCGACAATGATTATGCACAGAGACAGGGTGCTCCGGCATCTCGACCTGTTGGGGTTTCAGGTCAACCGAGAGAAGAGCAAGCTCGCCCCCATGCAGAGTATCTATTTTCTAGGGTTGCAGCTGGACTTGGTTACCATAAAGGGGCTCATAAGAGCGTGCCGGGCTGATGCTAAACTGTCTGAGGGAGTTTGACAGAAAAAAGTTGGTCCCCCTGAAATCATTTCAAAGGTTCCAGGGGCATATGGTATCACCAGCTGCGGCCACACTGCTCGGATTGCTTCATATAATCAGCATTGGATTCACAAACCAGTTCCCAGACACGCATGGCACGCGGGCACACACCAGGTGACTGTTACTGCGCTGTGTCACCGCGCCCCCAACGCTTGGAGGGACCTCTCGTTCCTACAGGCCAGAGTGTGCGTGCTTCGGGGAAGCCCAGGTCGACCTGTTTGCTTCCTCCGAGACTGCCAATTGCCTGTGGTTCTTTTGCCTGACCGAGGGCTCTCTCAGCATGCTCACGCAGTCATTGTGCAAGGTCAGGGAGGACGGGGAACAGGTCTTGCTAGTTGCGCCTCTCTGGCCCAACCAGACCTGGATATCAGAACTCTTCCTTCTCGCGAAGGGTCCCTCCCTGGCAGATCCCTTTGAGAGAGGACCTCCTCTCTCAGGGACAAGGCATCTTGCAGATCTATGGAATCTCCACGTGTGGTCCATAGACGCAGCGAGGAAAACTTAGGTAACCTACCTATGGCGGAGGTTAATATCATAACTCAGGCTAGAGCCCCCTCTATGAGGCATGCCTACGCCCTGAAGTGGAGTTTATTCACTGAGTGGTGCGCATGCTGTCGTATCTAAAATTTTTAGAATTTAACTAGGTGTATTTTTATGGCTTCCCCAGAAAAATATATTTAAACCGGAACAGGTAAGTAAGGTAAGTAAGGGCCAGGGGATACATTGGAAGACTGCGCCTGGCGATGCAGGTGCGCTCTTACTACTGCGTGGCATGCCCTTCACCAGAGACGTGGTGAGGTTCTTTCACTGTGGCGTTTTCCACAGATTTTCCCATAGTGAAAGTTTTTCACATAGCATTGAAGTTCCCCACCCAATGGGGAACGCAAAGGTTACCAAAGATATGCTATGTTCCTTCGCCACAACGATTGTCCCTTAGCTGTTGAGCATGAAAGTCTCTTCAGCTAGAAAAGGATGCCTCAGCTGAGCATATGCAGCGCTTTTATCCATAATCGATTGTCTTGACGACAGCTGTGCCCCCTTTAGTAACTGTTGGGTTACAGGTTTTCAGCATTTCTCAAAATGTTTTCATTGTTAAACAGAAGAAAAAAAGCATATAAATGTTTGGATCCACACATGGGTGAGTAAATAGTGTGTAATTTTCTTATTTTCGGGTGAACTATCACTTTAAGTAACACATTTATGTACAAATATTCAGAATAATCTTTTCATACGAGACCGCATCCTCACCAAAAACCAACTACCTCTCTCTCTTTCGCTCGCTCTCTCTTTCCCCCTCTCTCTCTCTCTCTCTCTCTCTCTCTCTCTCTCTCTCAGCGATTTACAGATGGGTCTTTGACAGGTCTACAGCTGTTCCCCTAATTGTTCATTAAGTGTTCTATTGATTCCCTGATTCGCAGTACATGTGTGTTTCAGACTGGCTGTGGTCAGAGGAGGCAGACCCTCACATCCAGCCCCCTCCGATGACAGAACCGGCTCAAGCCGAAAATGCAAGCTGTCACAATCCATCCAGCCTGCATGTATCCCTCTGAGAACGCGTCCAGGATTGCCTCTGATCACCTGCTAGCTTTTTATTAGCTAAACTTTTAGCATCAATCAATTAACGCCAGGGCAGAAGCATGAAAAAATATGTAATTCTTGTTAGCCAAACCCATGCATCAGACTGCACCTGGCCAATGAGTGATATAGGAGCTGGAATTCAGTTGTGATTATGTTTTTTTTTAAACATGGTGTTTTTCAGGGAGGGCTAAAACAAGGTGGCATACATACAGGTTCTTTGTGAAAAAGAAAGAGAGAAAAAAGCTCTCGCTCATCTCCGCCGTCGACTCGGGGCAATTTTTAAAGAGATAAGATCATCTCCAATTGTGGATTGTGGCAGTCAAGCCAGTCTCTCCTCGGGCTGATCTAGATTTAATCTAAAGACAGGGCAGATCAGAAACACGGCTGACCATAAATCTCCTGCCTAACAAATAGAGCCTGATAAAACTGTAAAAGTTATTTAAATTCTCCTAATGGACAGATTTATCCATCCTTGTGCTCTCGGCGGGCATGCGTGGCCTGTTTGACAAAGTCATCCTTGGCGATTTCTTCTCCGCAGATAAGAAGAAAAGGTGAACAAGATTAAAAACAGACACACAAGCCAGGAAAAAGAAAAGAAGAGAAAGACAAGGGACATAACTGTGCATCATCTTACCCCTGTAAGAGAAAGCAATTGCAAATGTGGTCAAGAATAGAAATGAAAAACATCCTGGACAGTCAGAAAGCGTTTATATTTGGCTATGTTTGGACAGTCTCTCTCTCTCTCTCTCTGTCTCTGTGTGTGTGTGTGTGTGTGTGTACGGGTCTGTAATGGCACTGAGGGACTGATAATGTTCTCTGTAAAACACAATCAGTCTCCTCCGCCTCCTCTTTAGGTAAGGTTGCAGGACCCCAATCAATACTGCACAGCCTGGTGACTTATCATTTTGTTCTGGGCAATTCAACCACACCTGTTTTGTTGTAATGGATTACCAGTAATCCAGTGGTTAAGGAACTGGGACCATACTACAAAATAGAATGGACAACAGGCCGAACCACTCGTTTTTGTGCAAGATATCTGATTCATTCATTCACCCTTATGTTGTTCCAGAGCAACTGTATTTAGTGTATATGCGCAACATAAGCACATAAGCACAAACATAGATATCTGGATGATTGCCTCAAATGCCTTGACCTTTTGTTAATAGTAAGCAACAATTGTGTGAAAAATATATTTTTGTATTGCTTTTAAATAAAGGTGTACTTTAATTGTTGTAATTAATATAATAATAATAATAATAATAATCATTACTTCAAATTTATTTTGAATAAAAAATATACTTATGTAGTCAACTAATGAAAAAAATTAACCTTATTATAAATAAATAAATTAAATAGCCTTAATTTATATATGACATGTGTATACAACAATCTGTCATGGTAACATTTTTTTATCTCCTCCCCTTGGCTTATTATTTTATTTATTATCAATAACAATAATAATAGTAACAATAATAATAACAATAATAATAGGCGGCACAGTGGCTCAGTGGTTAGCACGGTCACCTCAAAGCAAAAAGGTCACTGGCTTGAGTCCCGGCTGGGCTAGTTGGCATCTTTGTGTGGAGTTTGCACATCTCCCAATGTTGGCGTAGTTTTTCTCCGGGTGCTCCAGTTTCCCCCACAGTCCTAACAAATGCATTCCAGGTGAATGAATAAACTAAATTTGCCTTAGTGTGAATGTGAGAGAATATAGGTGTTTCCCAGTACTGTGTTGCAGCTGAAAGGGTATTCGCTGGGTAAAATATATGCTGGAATAGATTGTGGTTCATTCCGCTGTGGCGACCCCTGATGAATAAAGGGACTAAGCTTAATGAAAATTAATGAATGAACTATTATAACACTAATAAGAACTACTAATAAGTATATTAATTACTTCAGCTTTTTTATTAGAATTGATTAAAATATTAACTGATGTAGTTAAGGAATGAACAATATAATATAATATATATAGTATACATAATATCCATATATTATTATATTTAATAAATATGTTGTTATTAGTGCTTGGCAAAGATTAATGGTGATTAATTGCATCCAAAATAAAAGTTTGTTTTGACATAAAATGTTAGTGCTCTATTATACATATAAATACACATAGTTGCATCTATCTGAGAAAATGTTTTTATTCATTTTTAGATATAATATACTAATATATATAAATATGTTACAAATCATATATCAATTGAAATATCCATGTTTTGTGTAGTTTTGTTTTTTAAAAAAGCAAACTTTTATGTTGAACGCCTTTATTTACGAATAATCTTTGCCCAGCACTAGTTGTTATATTAAATAGCATATTATTATTTTATACTGTATATAGCTGTTTTTTTAAAGTTACGTTTTTATGTTTTTTTTCTTTTATTTCTTGTTTTGTTTAATTCTTTAATTGCATGTTGAGATAATGTTTTATTTTGAGATTTATTTCCTACTTTTTAAATTATATGAAGCAGTGTAGCCCTGATAACTGTTGTTTAGACCATATCAATAGTACTTCCAAAATGATTTCTGCCTGGCCGTTATGATTTGTGTGTTTTTCCTCTACCTAACTTTGGCAGAAGAGTGCAGAAGAGTTTTATTTTCATTCAGTGCTGAAGGCTGTGACCTTTAGGTTGCTAACAGCAGCACCCTAAGCTGACCACCCGCACACACACAGAAACACACACACACACATACGTACAGAATGATAGGTGGTCATGAACCATTGCTCTATGGCCTTGCTTGCCTTTGCAGTTTTGTGGCAATACTTACAAGGCCTTTTGATTCTTAACTCTTCCTTGCCAGCTCTGTTATAAACTGCTCCACAAATTACAACCAAAAGAAAAATGAAAGCTTGGCACATTTTTTTCCGATGTTATCCTTATATTTTCACTTGTGCTGACTTTTGATTTTTCTTTTTACACAGTATGTATAGTAATATTGTGGTACAATGTGTAAACATGTTAGCCATTAGTGATTAGATACTATTAACCAATCGAACATTAGTGCGGATAAAAGTGAACAACTACGTTAAGTTGTTAAGTATATTTTTTAAGTTAAGTATAAGTTAAAAAAATACACACAAGTAAATATATCTCAAAAAAGTGCCAGCAAACTACCAAGTGCAGCATTCTAACAAACACTTTCTACTACACATTTGCTATACACACACACACACACACACACACACACACACACACACACACACACACATATATATATATACATATAAAACTAACATGTTTTCTAGGGCGACGCAGTGGCGCAGTACATAGTGCTGTTGCCTTACAGCAAGAAGGTTGCTGGATCGAGCGTCGGCTGGGTCAGTTGGCGTTTCTGTGTGCAGTTTGCATGTTCTCCCTGCGTTTGCATGGGTTTCC
Source organism: Danio rerio (assembly GCF_052040795.2). Classification (NCBI taxonomy): domain Eukaryota; kingdom Metazoa; phylum Chordata; class Actinopteri; order Cypriniformes; family Danionidae; genus Danio; species Danio rerio. The sequence goes on along the minus strand of NC_141026.1, from coordinate 34,542,945 downwards.
TCCGGGTGCTCCGGTTTCCCCCATGCGGTACGGGTGAATCGGGTAGGCTAAATTGTCTGTAGTGTGTGTGAATGAGTTAGTATGGATGTTTCCCAGAGATAGGTTGCAGCTGGAAGGGCATCCACTGCGCAAAAACAGCATTTGCTGGATAAGTTGACGGTTCATTCCGCTGTGGTGAATCCAGATTAATAAAGGGGCTATGCCGAAAAGCAAAATAATGAATGAATGAACATGTTTTCTACTACAACACCAAATCAGAAAGAGTTTGGACAGTATGGAAAACGCAAATAAAAAAAGTTAATTTACTTTGACTTGTATTTCATTGCAGAAAACAGCACATTATTTAATCTGTTCCTCATTACTATTTTTTTTAATAAACATGTATTTCAATTTTGGTTTTGGCAACACATTTCAAAAACGTTGAAAACATTCCTTTTCACATCACTCACATCTTTCACAAGACTCAATGTGATGAAGTGTTTCAGGTGTAATTTTGTTGCATTCTTCCTGCAAACAAGTCTCTATCTATCTCTATTTCTCTATTGGAAACAAGTTGGGACTGTAGGCAGGCCAGTCAAATACCTGTATCCTCTTCCTCTGCAGACAGGACTTTGTAAAGTGTGCAGAATGTGGTTTTGCATTGTCTTGTTGAAATATGCATGAGCGTCCCTTGAAAAGAAGGCAGTATATTGTGCTCCAAAATCTCTGTGTACTTTTCAGCATTAATGGTGCCATCAAAGTAGTGGAAGTTACCTTTTCCAAGGACATTGACACAACCCCATACCATGACAGACTCTGCTTTTTGAACTTGTTGCTGGTAAAAGTCTGGATGATCCTTTTCTTCTATGGGCCGGAGCACACGGCATCTATCTCTCCCAAAACGTACTTGAAATACTGATTCATCTGACCACAGTCCACATTTCCACTGTGTGGTGGTCCATCCCAGATTCCTCCGAGCCCAGAGAAGTTGACAGTGCTTCTAAACACTGTTAACATAGGGCTTCCTTTTGGCACAATACAATTTTAACTGATATTTGTGGATGTAGCTATATTGTAGAACTTGACAAAGTTTGCCAAAGTTGTCCCGAGACCATGTGGTAATATTGCTTATAGATGAATGACAATTCTTTATGCAGTGCTGCCTGAGGGATCGGAGATCACAGTTGTTCAGCTAAGGCTACGCCCTTGTGCTTCATATACTGAAAATCCTCTAAATTCCTTGAATCTTTTAATTATGATATGCACTGTTGAAGGTGAAATATCCAAATGTCTTCCTCTCTTTCTTTGAGGAACATTGTTTTTAAACATTTTAATAATTTTCTCACATATTTGTTGGCAGACTGGTGATCTTTGCTCAAATCTTTGCTCCTAAAGGACTAGACCTTTCTTAGATGCTGCTTTTGTACCAAATCCTAATTACAATTACTTGTTGACATCACCTGTTTCAAATCACATCATTATTTTACCAATAACCTTATTACTAGCCCTAAATTGCTCCTGTGCCATTTTTTAAAATGTGTTGCAAGAATCAAATCCTCAATACAGGTTTATTTTGCGAAAAAAAATTAAAATAAATCACAAGGAACACATTAAATAATGTTTGCTGTATTGTCTGCAATGCAATACAAGTAAAAGTAAATTTAAAAATCACTATTTTCTTTTTTATTTGTATTTTCTGTCCCAACATTTTCTGATTTGGTGTTATACATATTTACTAAACATAATATACATATAAACTATATATAACTAATATAATTAAATGATTTTTCTTCTGTAAAATGAGCTTAAACGGCACAATTAGGGACAACCTAATTGTTTAATCCACTTAAACTTATGTTAACTTGATCAATTTGTGTCGGGACAACCTGAATAAATTGTGTGAAACTTCATTTTTACAGTGCGTATATATTTAAAAACCTTTTCCTACTACATACTTAATTAATAGACATGATTTATATGATATTATTACACAACTTTCTGGAAAAACTGTTTCTGATTGGTCAATTACGTCATTTTAAAGTCACGATTCTCCTGCGAATCATCTTGACCATCAGTGAACATGTTCAATGGTTAATGGCATGTAACTATACATAATTTACTATACTAAATACATTTAACACAAAATAAGGACACTGTAAATGCTTCAAAAGAAATCCTAAGTCCTTTCTTTGACATGTCAAACATGCTATTACACATTCAGATGATGTGGCCTATCAGAACATAGTCAAGATTGCAAACTATCGAAAAAATCCACATTCAGCACTCCAAAGTCCAATGAGCTGGAAGTGTCGCCCTGTTAGCCTTTTTATCAAGACACATATAATCTCTATCTCTCTCTTTCTCTCTCTCTCTCTCTCTCTCTCTCTCTCTCTCTCTCTCTCTCTCTCTCTCTCTCTCTCTCTCATAACGACATTAATAAATAAAGTAATAGCTTCATTAGTCTGCTTATCAGTGGCTCAGACCTCTTTTACCTGTTCCAAAATTATGTTTTGGAATTAGCAATATGGCATTGAATGTGAAGCCTAAAGTTGCACAAATAACAGTTAATTAAAAAAGCATTAATTTCAAATGTGCATGGTGCCTCAGTTACAATTAATGTAATTTTTAATTGTCCTTGTTAGTGTCATTGCACATTTAAATACTGACAAATAATAATATTTATTTATTATTATTTACTAACATAATTGTACTAGGGCTAGTAGCATATAAGTATATTTATTGCTATTAGTAAATTGAAAAAAATAATACTTAGAACAAAAAATTACTGTAATTTGTTACAGCTAAAAATTAAACAAGTTTAAACAACACAATTCCTGGGATATTTGTATTTTAAAATATTTTATTATTATAAATAATTATTTTTATTTAAAAAAAATTGTTTGATGTGTAATCCACCTAAATTTGTTATGCTAACTTTATCTATTTGTGTTGGAACAACCTTAATGTACTCTGTGGAATCCGGCATTTTTTTGCAGTGCATATTTTTAACATACGTTTTCTGCTAAGTTAAAAAACAGGATTTTTATTATTTTATTACACAACAGGGCTGCACAATATATCGTTTCAATATCAATAACGCAATGTGTGCATCCGCAATAGTCACATCGCATAAATAAGCAGTGTTGAATTGGGATTATATTTGAGCAAGAGTCATGGTTTAGAACCTGAGATTTGTGGAATTATTGCAGAGTTTAACCATAATAGAGTGAAATTGCCTTATTTGCATGTTTTTAGTATTCAGGCACAAGACATTTTACCAATTTAAAGTTAATAAAGAATAATTGTATTATTTTAAAAGTTATTTACACATCAAAAACTTTGCAGCATAATTTTAACATTTACAAAACCTAACCCAATACCTAAGCTAATGTAAAATCTAACTAATATTAATAAGGACCAAATTAGAAGTTTATTAAAGCAAAAGTCGTTGTTAATTTTTGATTAATACATTGTTAATATAACTTGACATTACTTAAAATACCAAGTTTTGGCATTAAAAGTTTTCTGATTCACCATGTCTCTTTTTAAATTGATTGGTTGCTCATGAAATTCTGCCTTGACAACCGTATTGATATATGTTATATGATACAAGGTGGTCATTTTGCTTGTGATGCTGAATTTTGCTGGAGCTCAGCAGGACAGAGGCACTACCTGAACCCATCTAACGAAAGAGAAAAGTTGAATTAGTAAGTAGATATTTAAATGCTTATATGCATTTTGCTTAATTGATGTACACACAGGGGCGACACGGAGGCGCAGTAGGTAGCACTATCGCCTCATAGCATAAAGTTTGCTGGTTTGAGTCTGTGCTGGGTCAGATGGCATTTCTGTGTGGAGTTTGCATGTTCTCCCTGTGTTGGCATGGGTTTCCTCTAGGTGCTCCTGTTTCCCCCACAAGTCTAAAGACATGCACTATAGATGAATTAAAAAACTCAATTGTCCATAGTGTATGTGTGTATGTCCTGGTCCTCCAGGTTGGGGGTTAAAATTAGATGTTGCGAACCACCAGCAGCAGCTAAATATTAACTTCAATATAAACGGGAGTAAGTTTAGAATATAAAAGCTAAAAAGTCTAGTCTATTCACCATTTTAAGTTATCTGTACTTAAACGTTTACATTATCTGTATTTAAACATTTAAGTTAATTCAATGAAGAGAACGCATTTGGTCAACTCAGTTGATTGAGTTGTCTATTTCCCCTTACTGAAATAAACTGAGGTTTACAGTTGTAGCAGAAAGTGAGCCTTAAAATAAAGTCTTACTATAAATACTTTACAGGTAGTGCCATTGAATCATTTGGTGAAATTGTATAGATGCATTGAATCGCAATATATATCACAGATAAATTGAATATCGCAATGTCAGATTTTTCCAAATGGTGCAGCCCTATTAAACAACTCTCTGGAATACCTGATTCTAATATGCTCACATCCAATCAATATTGACATGTAATCACATAAATTATTATAACAGATACATTTGATAAAAAACAAGGACACTGTAAATGTGTCAACAGAAACCCTTCTAAACCCTTTTTCATTACACATTTAAATGCTGACTAATGATATTCATTTATTATTATTTACTAACATAATTATACTACAGGGTTAGTAACATTCATTCATTCATTTTCTTTTCGACTTAGACACTTTATTAATCCAGGGTCGCCACAGTGGAATTAACCGCCAACTTATCCAGCACGTTTTTAACGCAGCGGATGCCCTTCCAGCTGCAACCCATCTCTGGCAAACATCCATACACACTCATTCACACTCATCCACTACTGACAATTTTAGCCTACTCAATTCACCGCATGTCTTTGGACTGTGGGGGAAACCGAAGCACCCGGAGGAAACCCACACGAACTCATGGAGAACATGCAAACTCCACACAGAAATGCCAACTAATCCAACCAAGGCTCGAACCAGCGACCTTCTTGCTGTGAGGCGACAGCACTACCTACTGCGCCACTGCGTTGCCGGGTTAGTAACATGTCATTATATATAATTTACTGTTATTACTATAGTATGTGCATGTAAAATGTAATAAAGACACAGTAAAAGTCATTTTTTTGGCATGTCAAACATGCTATTATACACATATAGATGATGTGGCTCAATATGGGACATAATCATGATTGCAAACCATCAAAAAAATCCACATTCAGCACTTCAAAGTCCAATGAGCTGGAAGTGTCGCCCTGTTAGCCTTTTTATCAAGACTAACAACATGATGAGCTCCTTCCAGTTTCTCTGCCCTCTCATCCCCAGTTAAAGAAATTCTCACATTTCTACCCGAAACACAAACACACACACACAAAGACCAGCGTCTGTAATTCTGAGTGCCGGGGCTGATTGGGACTGATCTTAAAGAGGCACTCCAAGCCACTGTTTACCAACATTTCAGCTTCTATGGCTCATCTATCAGAGAGAGGAATAAAAGAGCGGTCAGAGGGGTGTTGGACTTGTCTTTAACCTTGATGATGTTTCCAGTGAGGCCGTATAATGGGTCTCTAATTGCTTTCGTGGAGAAGGGGGACGTGTTGACATTTCCTTTTGTGCTGCGGCTCCGACCATTATGCTAATCCAACCATTATATATCCAAGGCTATTTATGGGCCTGACACAAGTGATGTTGCAGGTAAAGGGCTGTGAAATGGTCTGTAAACAGAAGGAATTGATTCCTGGGCTCTGGCGATGGTCACAGGCCGTGAGCACAGAAACACTTGCCATCTTCACACTCATCCGGCTCCTAAAATTGCCACAGGCGGGCTTCAGAAGGTCTGTATTTCCATCTGTCCATCTGCTTTTTGTCCATCGTTCTGTCTCTATTTTTATTTATTTATCTGTCCATCTGTCTTTTTTCATGTCTGTCTGTTTGTCTTTCTGTTTATGTCTATCTGTCTGTCTGGTTGTCTGGGTTTCTCTCTGTTTGTCCATTTGTCTGTCTTTCTGTCTGTCCATGTGATTGCCTACCTCACTGTCTATCTGTCCATTTGTCTGTCTGTCTATCTAAATGTGTGTATTTATCAATAGGTTTGTCTGTCTGTCTGTCAGAATGTCTGTCTATCTATCTGTCTGTCTTTCTATCCGTATGCCTGTATATCCATGTCTGTCCATCTATACGCCTGTCTTTCTGTCTGTCTGTCTATTTTTCTGTATGCTTTCTGTAAGCAAGCATATCTGTCTTTCGGTCCACCTGTCTGTCTATCTACAGTATATATCTGTCTTTTTGTTTGTCTATCTTTCTGTCTGTCTTTCTGTACATATGTCTGACTATCTATATATCTGGCTTTCTGTTTTTCTGTCTCTCTGTTTTTCTTTCTATTTATTTGTCGTTGTGTCTATCTGTCTGTCAGTAAGTTTGTTTATCTGTCTATCTTTTTATTCCTATGCCAGATCTGTCTGTCTGTAATGACTTTCTGTTTGTATCTCACTGTCTGTTTTTCTGTACACATGGGCCCTGTCATACATCCAGCGCAATAAGGTGCAAGACATGTTTGGCCCGATTTGCTGCTATTATCAGACCAGCACAACCATAATTTTCCCATTTTAGCAAATCCATTTGTGCCGCTTTGTGGACTCATGGGTGTTCTATTCTAGAAAAGAGGTGTGTTAAGGCGCATTTGTTGGCGCATTGCTATTTTGAGGCTGATCTAAAGTCAACCGCAGAACACATTAATTGTACACCTTAAACCCGTACACATTGCTTAATACACACAGGATTTACAGCAATACACATATATCTTTACATATGAAAACTATTAAAAGTTATTATCATTATTTTCTACATAATTATCAAAACCACTGCCTCCATACCTTCATGTTGGGGCGATTTTTTTCAGTTTATTCATGACAATTTGCGTTTGTATAATGTTATTATTATTAGCAGTAATATTTATTATATGCATATTTATGTTTGTTTTAATAAAAACAAGCATCGATTTGTCCACCTGTCGAGTTTTGGAGACGTATGCATCACCATATGGGGCATAAGAATAAGACGTGTGTTTGGATAGAAATCAGTTGTTTGACCACACTTCATTATTATTGTTAATTTATTTGTTTGCTGGAAATTAGAACTGAATTTAGAAATAGTTTTAAAACAAATATTTGCGCTTAATAAACAAATTTAAATATGTAGGCTAATGGATGTCTTCAGTGGAATGTGTACAACAGCGTTTCCTTACTCCATGAAAGTAAAGGAGTAAAGCGTAGAAGTAAATTAAAGAGAAAGTATGGAAGCCGATTGGAGGAGGCTTGTTTAATTGTGGATGATTTGTTTAATTGTTTTCTCGCTAGTGAAGTGTTCAGTTTTTCCTCTTACAAAGTCTGCCATCTAAATAGCAAATATGTAATGGCGCGACGCAACTGACTCTTAAAGGTAGTTTGCAATGAGACTCTGATTGGTTTAATGCACGTTATGCTCAAAACACACCAATAACTCATTAAGAGAATAAGCACAACCCTGTAAGACAATGTGCCATGGTGCAAACCGTATTTTTCCATCCCTAAAAATAGCAGAAGTGTATTCCGAAACACCCTTAATGCTTTTCAGACTTTGCATCTAGATTGCTAAAATAGAGCCCTGTGTCTGTCTATCTTTCTGTCTGTCTATGTTTCTGTCTATCTATTTATCTGACTGTCTGTCTATCCATCTGTCTGCCCCCTGAAAAAAAAACTGGATATGAAAGAACAGAATGGAAAGCTACGGTGAAAGCAGAATACATTAAAAAAAGACTGATAAATGTGCAGGTGCTTGAATGCAGGTGTAAAATAAATTTGCAGTGTTTAGTAACTTCAGTTCTGTTTCAATTAAACTTTCATATTTAAAAAGTAGAAAAAAAATGGAAACATGTTTTGTACTGATGTAATGTTCTGGTTTATTGTCATTGTATGGTGCATTGGAATTATTTCATTAATTTTGATGTTTATGAGCTGCTTGTTACAAACCCTATGAATTCCAGATTCATTTAGCCCAGTTTCTGTTCACTGCTCTAAGAGGATTGTAAAACCTCCCCGTTGTTGACAAAGGTACTGTACTGAATTATACTGTCTGCTAAGCTCTATCAATATTTCTGCCGATATTTATCCCCAACTTATTTGAGATATTTAATAATTACAATTATATATTGTGCAATGACTACAATCTTACCTTATTTTTTACTCAATTATTAGCTGAACAAATGCAGCTTAAGCAAAAATGTTAAGCTGATATATCTAAACCACATTTATTTTTCGTCATACACATAATAATTCTGGCTAATATTCAATAGGAATAGTATGATGTAGTATAATCGAGCATACGTAGAAATAAATCTAATAAATGAACAATACTGCACAAAAGTAGATATGTGTTACTTTAAAAACAATGAACATATAATTCTATATCTAAATATAATATAATAATATAATATAATATAATATAATATAATATAATATAATATAATATAATATAATATAATATAATATAATATAATATAATATAATATAGGCAAAGCAGTGGCGCAGTAGGTAGTGCTGTCGCCTCACAGCAAGGTCGCTGGTTTAATCCTCGACTCAAATATAAATATATGCCATTATTGCAATATATATATATATATATATATATATATATATATATATATATATATATATATATATATATTGCAATAATGGCATGGCAGAGTCCATGGTATTTACTAAATTTCATTTATTATGCTTTAAATAGATTTCTGCTTTTGGTTAAAAAAAAAAAAAAAGTACTATTTGAAAGACTGACAGTTCAGGCAAATGGAATCCAGCACCTTATTCACCATAACTGTCAAAAGCAGGGTGTCTGCCTTAATTACCTCGATCTATATGTGCTAAAATAATAAATCTGCCGGATTAATCTAGCCAAAGCTCCAGCATTTCCCTGCTAAGATAGAATTTTAATAAGAACTACAAGGCTAATAAAAGATAGCCCTGTCATAATCAATCAGCCAGACCAGTGTTAGCCTCTCACACACACACACACCCACACACACACACACACACACACACACACACACACAGAAAGACATTATACACACACTGCAGGCTTGAACATGGGATCACGCTGCAGAGGATCATAATACTATGTTAATAATAAAGGTGAGGAAAAACAATTTTTTAATGCTTGTGTCACCTGTTTGGCTTTTTATAAACTGTATAACATCTGAAAAAAAAATTTAAGAGCTTTGTTTGCTATCAGTGTGTTTTGTCAAAATAATTTTTTTTCATTCACTGAACCAAAAATTTCCACTTCGGCATTATAGAGCATATAGACAGTTTTTTTCAACTGTGTTTTCGTGTATACTATACAGCAAAATACAATATTATACTGTAATATACTGTAAACCAGTGATTCTCAACTGGTTTGGCCATGGGACCCACATTTTTACATGGTCATCAAGCCCCTAAATTTTAGGAACTATACTGTAGTTTTAGGAATTATAATTCATTTGTATTTATTTTCTAACACTCACAAGTACTGACAGATAAATCATAAGAAAATCACCAAGACTTACAAATAAAAAATATTTTATTGCTGTAGTTTAACGAAATATATGAAATTATAGAAACATTACAATGTAAAAACGACAAATACTGTAAACAGTGGTTAGGGTAAGAAAAAGTTCAGTTACCATTAACTAAACTGAACTGTTAATAAAACATTAACACTAATCCTGGTGAACAGAACAAACCAGCAAATTAAAGCTCTTCTGCTATTGTGTGGGCTTTCTTGGCCTTTGCTACACAGTGAGCACAGTAATATTCGCAGAATGCCTGTACTTGTTTTGAACATGAAGATGTTAGGCGCTTTTGTGATGCCCTCAGCCGTTGGAGTCGTCTTTGAAAACAGTCCACAGGTTTGTCCTTGCAAATGGGATGCTTGGTTTCTAAATGTCGTTTTTATTCAGAAGGTTTCATGCTCTCTTGTGAGAGCACCTCACTACATATGACACACTGAGGTTTTAAGCATTTTTTGTCATCAATATATTTAAATCCATACTTTACATATTAGGGGTTGTACTTGCGCTTCGACATATTTGTTGCAATAATTAACTGAAATTTCACATGTCAAAAGGTACGGTTGTCGCACGCGCACTTCAAAAAAAAAGTCCGATATAAGCAAAATAAGTTAAATGAAACTTTTGTTGTTTTTTTTGACCACACACTCTGCGACCCATTGAAAATGTTCCCGCGACCCACTTTTGTTTGCGACCCACCAGTTGAGAAACACTGCTGTAAACTGTATATTACTTTATATCTGTATTCTGAAGGGCTTAATAGAGGTATGTTCTTTATCGAATCTGCCTGATTAAATTATTCTGCAAAATATACTTTATACAATCTCTATTATATTAAATTCTACAAAAATCTGTTTTATTGCCAGTTCACGGTTTTTCTTCACAGTCTCTCTCTTTATAGTCCATGTAATCAGTTCATTAGCGGCTTCAGCTGTGAGTGTTTGCAGTCAGACAGGATCTAAGCCAGGTGTGTGAGAGGTGCCAGACTGGATCTTGTAGTTCTTTTGAGACAGGATTGTAGTCTGTGTAAATTTGAACATTCTCCAGTGATCTATGAAGGTTAGATTGCTGCTGATTGTGACAATTTGAGTGTAATAAGGCAAAAATATGGGAATATTTCAACCTGACCATAAATTCTTATGCTAGAAATGTGTACCAATCAGTCAACATTTCATTAAAAAAGTAAAATTTCTAATATTGGTAAGTAAAACAAAGAAAGTTTGTAATTCTGAATATAATCAATTGACTGGGATGTAAGAAGGTAAACCATGCAAAATTGAAAAAAATTAACACAATCTCATGGCAATTTGTAACTTTTTTATTTAGTGTTTGAATTTGTACCATCTCATTCTTACAAATGATTTAGTATGATTATAGTATGATTTGCTTATCCCCCAATGACGGCTGGGTTTAGGGGCAGGGTTGGGTGCCACGTCTCCTTTTTAAAATCGTTCATTTTCGCATGACTGAACTCGTACAAGTTCATACAAAACATAAAACAGTTACCTTTCCTCGTGAGATCAGGCTAATACCCATGCCAAAAATTAAAAAACGAAAAAAATCTGTCATCAATAACTCTACTTCCATTTGGTCCAAACCTGAGTTTCTTTCTTCTGTTGAACACAAAAGAAGATGTTGGAAAGCAGCAGCTATTTACTTTTTTAGAGATGTCAGTTCCTCTAAATACCTTTTTTTTTTTTCCTTCAACAGAGGAAAGAAATTTTAAAAAAAGTTTGTAACCCCTTGAGAGTGAGTTTTCATTTTTGGGTGAACTATCCCTTCAAGCCAAAAATCTCTCCCTCACACACACACACACCACTAAAGGGAATCAAATTACCATGTGGTATAACAAATAGTCTATTTGGTATGTCCATCATTCTTGAAAGCTCCTCGGGTAGAGAATTTCCACACTGAGATTAACTTGTGCGACCAGCGGCAAACCTGGATTCTTTCTATTGAGTTCAGGCCCCAAAGGGACACAAGACAGATTTGCATGTGTGGTGTCCTGTGCTGCTACCTGCTCTTAATGCATTACTGTAAAGAGGATGAGCTCTCACCTGCAGCTGCACTTCTCTCTTTCCACAAAACACACACACGCACACACTTATAGGTGTTTTATGTGGACTCTCTTTAGGTGTAATATATTTTATACTGTAAAAAACACTTATTATAGGGGCTTACCCTACCCCTACCCCTAAACCCAACCTTCACAGGAAACATGTGGCAAAATTGAAATGTCAAAAGACCCCATTAAGTATGATTTTTTTAAAGCATTTGAACTATAAAGACACAAGGCATGTTCTTATAAACCACCTTAACAAAGTAACAGCTATGTCATACCCATGTTTTTACACAATTTTGTGTTTTCTTTAATCACATAAACAACCACACACACACAATTGTGCACACGCACACATAAACATCTGCATAAATATTTTTAAATCATGTTTTACTTAAGAAGTTCAATGAAGAAACGTCTTGTTTTCTGAAAATGTTCAAAATTGCAACATTTGTACATATAAAACAAGAACATTCATTCATTCAGTTTTCTTCGGCTTAGTCCCTTTATTCATCAGGGGTTGCCACAGCTAAATTAACTGGCAATTTATCCAGCATATGTTTTACACAAAGAATGCCCTTCCTGCTGCAACCCAATACTGGGAAACATACACACTCATTCACACACAAAGACTACAGCCAATTTAGTTTATTCAGTCCCCCTATAGCGCATGTCTTTGGACTGTGGGGGAAGTTTTCTTTATCAAATCATACACTATAATTTAAATAATATATATTACCTTTTGATAAACAAGAACTATATGTTAAACTGTTAGTCTGATGTACTGCATTTACTGTTTAATTGATGTATTTATTGTACAAATATTAATTAAGTAAAATATGAAATTAATATAAATGTGGAAAAAAAATGTTTTCCACAATGTAAAAAATGTTTAGAGTATACAACAATTACCATAAAATTATTTATTCATATAAAGTATTTATTTTCTAATTGAAATATGTTGTTCTTGTTTTTAAGTGAAAACTCACTTCGTTTATGCTTCAAGCTCATTTCAGCTGAAGTGCCTATTCATTTCAGTATGTAATTCTACAGATCAGGGGTGCGTTTCCTAAACAACAACATAACTCGCGGCTAAACTATCATAGTACGATGCATCATTTGGGAAAAGAACTATGTAGTGACGAGTGTTTCTCAAAAGCTGTAGTTTCTCTGTCTCAGATCCATTGCTTGAACCACGTTAGTTATAACATAAACGCCCACAATGATGCTCTAAAGTGGGTGGAGTAACTACTTCTTTATAGAAAAACCCATAATTTCTTTGTGCAAATAAATTGTTTTACATGCACACGCATTTAAAATGAAATCCAATGTTGCTGAACATTACATATTCTATTCTAAACCATATCAATTACAAAAGCTAACACGTATTCTAATATCATATAAATCATATCAATAAATAAATAATAAGGCTATTTATTATAAATTGAAAGTAGGATATTGTTTGTTTATTTATTTATTTTTTTTAAAGTCTACTTTTACAATTTAACACATGTAAACCACTGCAGAAAGTTCTAACCAGCAGGCCCATGTCATATACAGTACAGATACCCAACTAAATAAATAACCTACTATAAATTAAAAGAATTAACGTATGATTTTTGTTTTCACAAGCTTTGGAGACAACATTAATTCCGCTTTTAAATAATAGGTTACCTATAGCTTTCGTCATGAGGCTGTGTTCAAAATGACATCAATGTTTTCAAAGTGCACTGCGAAGGAATTGTAAACATGAAGATCGCTAGAACTGAACTGTAAAAATAGTTTGAAAGCAAATTACACCTAAGAGAGATGACTTTAATGCTTTTTTATTTTTTATTAATTCCAACTTTGAATGTTAGAATGTTCTAAAAGAATAGGGCATAGGGGGGATAAGTGGGAATAGAACACAGCCAGGAACTATGTTCCTAACTACAGCTCCAGAGTATACAACAGAGCTGTAGTTGCGAGTGCTTAAGTTTGCGACGCAGTTTACGAATGTTTGTTGGAGCGACAGATTTGGGAAATGACAAATCAACAAACTATGTTTGTAACGATGGAACTTGCGACGTTAGTTGGCTAACGATGGTTTTGGGAAATGCACCCTAGACCATTTCAATTTGTTGATGTCATTGGCCCATGAACATTTTGTGTTAGTTATTAAACTAATTCATAACTGTAATAAGAGGTAATTCTATCCTAACTTAATGTTAAAACAGCTATCATAACATTATTTATTAATATGTGGCTCTTTTTGGATTGTCGGAAGCTATAGAAATTAAAAACATAAAACAGGAAATATGTTGGGACCATTATTATTGTTTACATCCCTCAAAATGGCCTATATCTCCAAATATAACACAACAATGTGTTTGTATTTTTGTTTTATTTTCCAGTATACAAACATTTAAACTTAATAACAGCAGTACCCGTTTTCTTGAGAAGCAAAAATACTTCATATATACTCAAAAATGTAACCAAATTAAGTGACTATGTGGCAACGTGTGGGTATAGAAAAATGTGTTTTTATCAATTTAAAATATCCTTGCTAAACAAATTCAATTAAATTCTTTATTTCTATAGAGCTTTTACTATGTAAATTGTGTCAAAGCAGCTTAACATAGAAGTTCTAGTAAACTGAAACTGTATCAGTCCAGTTTTCAGAGTTTAAGTTGTTAATTGGTTTAATTTTCACTGCTTAAACTCCAAACACTGAACAGCAAATCTCCACAAGTCCCAAATCAAGCAAGCCAGTGGCGAGGAACAAAACTTCACAAATAAATGTATAAATTTAAATAATTTCCTTTTCTCTAAAAGAAAGAAAAAAAGATACTCATTTCAAACTTTTGAATAATATAGTGTATGTAATGCTACGGAAGTATATTATTTCAGATAAATACTGATCTTTGAATATATCATCAAATCATTTTTCAAGAAAAAACACTCAACTGTAAATTCAATAATACGAAACTTATTAAATAAATAAAAAATAAATAAGAAAACAAACAAGTAAAAAATAAAAACAAGTAAATAAATAAATGTTTCTTGAACAGCAAATGAGCATATGAGAAAGATTTTTGAAGTGTGACTGGAGTGATGATACAAAACTATTCTGTTTTGAAATCACAGGATTAAATTACATTTGAAAATGTCTTAAAATAGGAAAAGGTTTTTAACTTTTTTTTCAAATAGAAAAGTTGTTTAAATAGTAAATATGATTTAAAATTGTACTGTTTTGCTGTACTTTGGAACAAATAAATGTGTAAGCAAGCGTTTTATTAAAAAAACACTAATCTTACTGATCTAAAAACTTAAGAAAAATAAAGTTAATTAAACATATTTTCCTACCTCGTCGGCAGCCTTTAGTTAAAGTGTAAAGTTATCTAATTTTGTGATCTTGAGTAACAATTTCATCACGAATAATAATTTTGATATAAGAATGCTCATATAATAAATACAGGAAACCAATGAGCTTTTTTGTGTATCATAAGTAATATTATGATACCCTGTAAACATTTTATCATATAATTAGATATTAATAACCAACCATATAATAGAAGAATACAATAAACAAACACCACTAAGAATGAAATTACAGTTTCACCATACAAACAGTACAACCCGAGATATTAAAACCATAAAGCCCTGTATTTGTTTACAACAACATAACTAGTCACAAAGTCCCAAGCAAAGGTCACGGCAGGTGCACGTCCTCACCTTTCTCTCGTCTCCTTCAACACAACTGACCCGCTCTCTCTGATTATCTATCACCTTGTTATTGGACGTAAATTTAACAAGCTGTTTGAGAGTTCGGCAAAATCAATACCTTTTAAATGATGTTTATGTGTGATTAACTGTTAATATCCTCGCAAATTATTGCATATAATAAGGTCATTTGTCTCTCGCTACCTGGCAAAGAATAATAGAATAATAAATGAGGACACTAGTAAAGAGGAGATTTTCAGATGCTTCCCCCCCCAGCTCCTTTTATCACCCATATCCTCTTTACAGCCACAAAGCAGCACTATGGTTATTTTATGCAAGTCATAAAATTAGCCCGGGATGGAATTAGCAGACTCGGGGCTCTTTATAGGTCAAGCCGGTGCTTTATGAGCCTGCGACTCCCTCACACTATTGTCAAGAGGCTAGTTAGAGCGCTCTTTAAGCATGATTTAATATGTCCATGCCTCGGAAAATAGTTAAATAGCTAATTAAATGGAGGAGTTAATTTACATATTAATTGACCTTCCGGTAATATTTATATTGATACCTATATGAGGAGCCCTTGTCTTCATTGCCTTTCATCATAGTTAGTCTGAGCAAATATGGTGTAACTTTCTTTTTTTTTAGTTTAAACTCGAGTTGCTCTTTATCGACATGCACGCGCAGCTGGCGAGGGGGTTTGTGTGGCCCTGCTGCCTTTTGTTGTTGGATAATGGGACGGTGCCATAAACAGCCTCTTGAAACGGTCTCGAGGGCCCTTCATAGGGAGCAAGAGAATGAATGGACACGAGCTGTGAGGCTGAGAGGCTTTTCTGGAAGAGCGCCGGCTGTGTCAAAGCTACTCTTAATTATAACACTGATCGCTAATCAAACGTCCCCTGAGGCGGAGCATTACTTCGGTTTTGTCGCGAACAGGCATAACATTTTAGCTGCATTTGCACGTCAAGGTTATCAAATGCCCTCCAGCTCCCACTTTCACTGTGTTTGCTTGTTGCTTTGAAACACACAAACATTGGAAGCATTTGTTTTTTAAGTTTAGCTAGTAACTTTGAAGCTGAAAAATATCATAAAAAAATTCAGTTTTTATATTTATAAAAATAATGATATATTCGTCAAATATATTTGTAAACGTATTTCAAAAGTGCAACAATAAATTCTATTAAATAAATTTTTATAATAATTTTACATAAATTTATGTTCTACTATTTTTTTATTTTTGAGAAAAAATATAAGTATTTAAAAATATATTTTACATAATTATTTTTCAAGAACATAACATGACATTTGAAGAAATTTATATCTGACGTCTAAAACATCTTAAGTAGGAAATAATTTTATTATTAAAACAATAATATTAATAATAATAATAATAATAATAATAATAATAATAATGTATTATTAATTCACGTCATTTTCTTGTTGGCTTAGAACCTTAATTAATCTGGGGTCACCCCAGCAGAATGAATCACCAACTAATCCAGCATATGTTTTATGCAGCGGATGCCTTTCTAGCCACAATCCATCACTGGGAAATAATAATGTATTATAACTAAAAAAAATAAAATAAAATAATAATAATAATAATAATAATAATAATAATAAGATTAATAATAATAATAACAATAACAATAATGTTCATATTATTAATAATAATAATAATAATATAATAACAGTAAAAATAATAAAAATTATTTTAAATAAATAAATAAATTAAAAACATTGTAACAGACACAAATCGCAGTTATATATATTTTTTTTTCCTGTACATAATTTTTAGCTTTTATAATATATAGATTTTTTATGAGTAAGATTATTTTTGAGTGCAACTTTTCTAAATGTTTCATTTAGAAAATTTCTTTATTAAATAATGGAAACTTCAGATCTCCAATTAATCACCTTCAGTTGTAAGACTTGAAATGTATTTCGAGAACCTAAAATAGCATTTTTGAAATACATTGTGGACGTAGGTTTAAATTAAATATGTTTTCAATTTTAAAAATGTGTTTTATTGAGCCTCACAGTTAAATTCAGCATATATGTTAACCAGAATTAAAATACCATATGGGAGTAGCGGCTGAACAGTGGTGCGCTATGAATGTTAATGTTTTGCACTAACAATGTGTTGACAGATCTGATGGATATATTGTTTTGTGCAATTGGTGACTGAGTTTTGGGGGTGTATCATTTGTCACCACTTGTCCCTCTTTTGTGTTCACCATTATGTTCAAACAATACACTATGTAGAGGATTAGCATGCTGGCCATATTGGACAATAGATAGGCTAAATGGATCACTGAAGTCTGTGTAAACTGAAAGAGTCAGTGGTGATAAATAGAGCTGGAAACTTGAAAGCTCGATATTTGGATAAGTAGATGCAGTTATTCAGACAAACAGGTCTTAATTTGCATTTAAAGTTAAAACTACAATATGAAATTTACCAGTGTTTACCATGAAGCTGGTTTCACAGGAAATTAATTATATCTACATGCTATTCATAAAAATTAAACTGTTGAGTTTCATGATATTCATTCAGAACATAGTTATTTACTCTTTAACAGATATAGCTTTGCTGTTTTGGTGTAGTTGTAGGTTTTAACTGAATAGTTGTAAAAACTAAACAACTTTTATATTTTTTAAACTATACTTACTACTTTTAATAACTATTTTAATTCTTTTAATTTAATTTAATTTAATTTAATTTAATTTAATTTAATTTAATTTAATTTAATTTAATTTAATTTAATTTATTTTATTTAATTTAATTTAATTTAATTTAATTTAATTTAATTTAATTTATTATGGCTCACTTCAATCTTTCCCATTTTTTAAATATACATTAAATGCTTCATGGAATATATCTATATATACATGGAGTATGAGTATCATATTGTTTGTGTTACTTTTTAATTCAGCACTTATACACTTATTATATTTATTATACACTTATTCATATCATATATTAAATTATGTATGCTCATTTTCTTCTTTGACATTCAGATGATCTTTTTTTGTCATTAAACACTCATTAATATTTAATAGCATTGATCATTTAACCATAAACAACCAGTTTTACCATTTAAATAATATAACACAATCATAATTATTAAATGTAAATCTCAAAACTAATAAACATTTTTTCATATAGAACTTTATAATATTGGGTATCAAATTCACATTATGCCTAAATTATCAGTGATTCCTGATTTACAATTGATCGTTTTTGTAATGTAATAAAAATAGTTGTAATTCTGACAAATACAGTAGCAATTTTCAGAAAAAAATAGATAAATAAATAAAATATACAGTTGAAGTCAGAATAATTAGCCCCCTGAATTATTAGCCCCCATGTTTATATTTTATATATTGTTTTTCCTTAATTTTTGTTTTAATGGAGAGAAGATTTTTTTCAACACATTTCTAAACATAATAGTTTTAATAACTCATCTAACTGATTTATTTTATCTTGACAGTAAATATTTGACTAGATATTTTTCAAGACTTCTATACAGCTTAAAGTGACATTTAAAAGCTTAATTAGGTTAATTAGGTTAACTAGGCAGGTTAGGGTAATTAGGCAGGTTATTGTATAACGATGGTTTGTTCTGAAGACTATCGAAAAAATATATAACTTAAAGGTAGCTAATAATTTTGACCTTAAAATGGGTTTAAAAAAATATAAACTGCTTTTATTCTAGCCGAAATAAAACAAATAAGACTTTCTCCAGAAGAAAAAAATATAAAAATATATTATCAGACATACTGTGAAAATTTCCTTGGTCTGTTAAACATAATTTGGGAAATAAAAGAAAAAAAGAACTGTATATATATAGTTGAAATCAGAATTATTAAACCCCCTTTCAATTTTTTTTTTCCCAAATGATGTTTAACAGAGCAAGGACATTTTCTCAGTGTGTCTGATAATATTTTTTCTTCAGTAAAAAGTCTTATTTGTTTTATTTCGGCTAGAATAAAAGCAGTTTTCAATTTAATAAAAAACATTTTAAGGTCAAAATTATTAGCCCCTTTATATATATTTTTGATATTGTCTACAGAACAAACCATCAGTATACAATAACTTGCCTAATTACCCTAACCTGCCTAGTTAACCTATTTAACCCTTTAAATGTCACTTTAAGCTGTATAGAAGTGTCTTGAAAAATATCTAGTCAAATATTATTTACTGTCATCATGGCAAAGATAAGATAAATCAGTTATTAGAGATGTGTTATTAAAACTAATATGTTAAGAAATGTGTTGAAAAAATCTGTTACACAGAAATTGGGCAAAAAAATAAATGGAGGGCTAATAATTCAGGGGGGCTAATAATTCTGATTTCAGCTGTATAGATTTTTATTTTAAATTTCAAGATCTACAGACTACAACATATACTAACATTTGATCATGTTTTCAAAATGTTTTATCATGACCCATAAAAACACCATAAAAAATATCATTTTAAGGTGGTCTCTTAATTAGTTTAATACTATATTGTAAAGCTTACTTACTAATAAAATTTCAATTTCAAGCCATATTTTAGATAGGCTTTCTTCGTATTCCCAAAAATTTGCACAAGCTGCACAATATCTTTGCATCCCTAATGTTCTTCTCTTGAATATCGCATATCACAGAACTACAGAAATGCAAATAACAATTCTGTTAATGTCATAACATCATCAAAATTCTTAAAACCAATATCCATTTTTCTGCACGTTATAATATCACAATGTGTCATACAAATTCTAGATAAAATGAATAAATACATTAAAATAAATTGAAAAAAAGGGTTAAAGGATTTACTGAAATAATCCAGAATGGACATCTTCTGTATAAATTATTTTTCTTAAACATATTGTGTCATAAAAATATCTAACATTTATAATTCTGGCATGAATCTAGACATTTAAAATCAGATTAAATAAAAATCATGATGATGCTCAACAGATTTACCCAGTATCTCCAATAAATTTTAGTCCTATCAATTATACGTTCCCTTAGGATGTAAGAAATACTTTGCACACTGTCCATTATCATAATGACCAATAATGAAAGTGTGGGAGACCAAACCGATGTTCCAACTCATTTTTCACAAGATCACACTCCTGCTGCTCCTCACAAAACACACAAACATCTGATTCTCAACCAGCTGCTTTAAACTTCCCAACGCTTCACATTTACCAACTCCTCATATAACTGCACCAGCACAACATTCAGGTTTTGCTCTGTATGCTATTTAATGTTAGTCCAGTCCTTTAATTTTGCACTGAAGAATGTACAGCCATTGAAATGCCAGCAATTGCAGCAGCAGGGCTTGGAAATAAACTAATTCAAAATGTAGACTTTTAAAAAAATTATTTATTCAAAATATGGTAAAATTAAATCTTTTCATTTTTAATTTGTATTATATGTTATATGCTTTTTTCTATACAATTTTAATACAATTTTATTTATTTATTAATACATTTGTATTTTAAAATATTTATTTTAAATACAATAAAAAAAATTATAGAATAAATGTTTGGCTCCTTTTATTTCCCCCCATTTTTTCAATATACTATAAATCCTTAATGGAATATATTTAGGTATACAAGAAGCATGAGTATCAAATTGTTTATGTATTATTGTTTATTACTATTATTTATTTCACACTTAATATTTTATTGCTTATTCATATACAACTTGAATGCCTTTTTGAATTCATTTGTATTTTAAAATTTATTTTAAATAAAATTAATTAAATTAAGTTATGACTTCCTTAATCCCCCATACTTTAATGGAATATATCTAGGTATACATGAAACCTGATTATAAAATTGTTTATGTATTACTATTTATTTATTTAGCACTTAATATTTCATTTGCTTATTCATATCAAATCTGAAACAACTGATTCTCAACCAGCTGCTTCAAACAACCTCAAAAAGGCTCAGCATTTACCACATCCTCATAGCCACTCCACCAGCAGCAACATTCAGATTTGCTCTATGCCCTATTTAATGTTAGTCCAGTCTTTTAACTTTGCGCTGAAGGATGTACAGCAGTTTGACAAGCCAGCGATTGCAGCAGCAGGGCTTGGAAATAAATTCAACAGCGCGACTGGGCTCGAGTCCAGCCTTTAGCCCATGGCAGGTTTGTTATTGCTAGTAGCGGCTCGGATGCTAACAGTAGCGCAGTGGAAGTCAGAGGTTTTGTGGAGGGCAGAAGGAGGGGCGGATGGGGCTTCTGCTGAATCTGTCAGCTGCACTCGAACAATAATCGCAGGCCTGGTCACCAGAGCGAGCATCCAGGCCTTTTTTTCCACTGAATAACTCTATAAAATGGACACCTGCCATGGCGGCCGCATGTATCACTGGGGGCTCTTGTGAACGCAGGGCCCGAGTCACGGATAGTTGAGCACTGACATATCAGATGTGAGATTCAGGTTCAGCGCCTCAGCCAAATGCTGGAGTTATTTGTTCTTGTCATTAAACTAAACTTTATCGTGACCCTCTCAGGCTGTTATTGCACCGGTAGCAGTTCCTCTGAGCTGGACTTTTATCATTCGCTGCGTCTATGAATCTCTCAGGTTTTGCCATTGCACTTCAGTGAGCAATAATATGGGGGGTCTTCAAACACACAGAGCAAGAGGGACACAACTGATATGACCTTTTTCTTTTTTGTTTGTTTGGTCCAAACTTAATTAACAGTTTCCATATATTATTTTCCATTTATTTACGGTTGCAAAGTGTATTATAGGCTTATGATGTTGTAAATTAAACTCTACAGTTTAACTGTGACTTTTATTAACTTTTTTTAGTTTGAATTAATATAATGTATAAAAAATAATATATAGAGAAATAAGTCTGTAAAATAACAGAAAATGTTCTGGCAGTTTATTACAAGGTTAGTGTACTGTAATATACAACACCAACCCAGGCAATATATCACTTTAAACTTTTAAAAATGTTAATAAAAGTCATTTTTTTACTTTTCAAGATTCAAAGTTGTTGGAAGAAAGATCAAAATCCTATAATGCAATTTAAAACAAATAAATGGAGAAAACTACAAATAAAACATTAATCACAAAATATGGAAAAATTCTAATTTATGGATATTTCTTGATTTGCATTTTGATCAAATTGCAAATGGAGGGAGTGTAGTGAGCCATCGGTTCCTCAGTTTTAAATATGCAGTTTGCAAGGCATGTGTTCATTAAATGTTTGTTCAATGTGCTCTACATTAATGGCAGTTTAAATGTGCATGAAAGTAATAAATAAAGCAGAGGGTGATTTGAATACACACCCAGAGGCAATGGATAATACACCATGACTACAAACTAGAAAATGCACAGCTATTATATTGGATTTCAGCTGCTAAATATTGTTGGTAGTACACAAAATCAGCTAAGCAATAAAAAAATAATAATAGTAATAAATAATTAAATGTATTATATTAACTTTTATATTAATTCTAATTTGAACAATTATTACTGGTTCATTCTGATGTGAGTGAGTGAATTTAAAAAATTAATACTATACACATTAAAAATCCTGGGTTTTATTAACTCAAATTTGGGTAAAATAAGGACAAACCCAACTTATTTGTATTAAATTTAAATTACATTATTTGGTTCCCCTCCATTTATATTAAGTTGCCTTAAATGTGTACATACACTTAAATTAGTAATTCATAACAATGTACTTATTGCGTAAATACATGTTCTGCTTGATTAAATGTATGCATGTAAATACATCTGTAATTAACTTCTGTACATTTGTAATTACACTGTTGGTGTAACCGGGTGACAACGGGGGTGAGGGTCCAAATGCGGTTTCTTAAATCGCTTAGTCAGGTAGGCAATGGTCAAACAGGAACAAACAGATACATAAGGGTAATTCAAAATCGAAGTCATGGTCACAGGCAAAATGGTCGATACAAGCAGCAAAATAACATGCAGGAGAAAACAAGGCAAAGGTCAAAAACACAGCAAGACTAGACAAGAGACCACTTGAATATGTTACAGCAAACAAACAAGACTCAGCAACGTGTGTGTGTGTGTGTTTTTGAGAGGGGAATATATAGTGCAAATAATTAGTTCATGATGAGTTACCAGCTGTGTGTGTAATCAGGGAGAAAACTGGAACTGGCGTGTGTGTGAGATGCATGATGGGATTTGAAGTCCAGTTCCATGACAGATCTTTAGTTCTCCAGCAATCTGCAACTGCTAGATCACTGGTGATTGTAACAGTTGACCAGCCCCTACACCAAAACCCACCCTTAAACCTATCCATACCACCAAACCTGCACCTAAACCTACCTGTATACCCACCTCAAAAGTACCAGAAGAAATACATTATAAGCACAGTACATTCATTGTATTTATATTTTGATTTAAGTACATATCAGTTAAGGCCATTTAATATAAAGTAGTACCCATTTTTTAAGTTAACAGTTGGGTTTGTCCAAATTTGAGCCATGACATTAATATATATTTACTATATTTATTTTTTCTTTTACACTCAAAGTGCTGGGCTGTTTTAACCCAATGTTCAGACAGTTATGGACAAATATAACAATTGGGTTAAAAACTGTAACGTAAATTTAATTGAAAAAATTACATCAACTTTGAGTTTGCCCATATTTGATCCAACGTTGAATTAAACCACCTCAGCACTTTTTAGATTGTAATATATAGTATTCAGTGTAAATACTAATATAAATTTTACATCACATTACAAATGACTGTATTTTATTTCTGTCAGTGTATAACATTATGACACAATTGAATAAATTCATAGGCAGGTATATTTCAAAAAGGTTGTGGAAAGACAACACGGTCACAGAAAATATAAACTGTAGAAAAACGAGAGGAGATAAAACTGTACTCCATGTCATACTTGGGTGCTTTCCAAGTCAGCAGAGATATAGAGAGCCATTTCATTTACCAAATATGAATAGCTATCCTATCTTACTCACCTGCGACCTTTTGGGTCGACCATATCCATGTACAATTAAACAAAGCTGAATGACAAGCACATCATCATTTCCCTGTCCTGCAACAATGACCCTAGAACATGCAGACAGAACCTGAAAGGCTAAAATGTTTCCTCTTCAGAAATGGCATTAGTTATGCTAGAACGCTCGGTCAGTTTCTCCACAGACAGCACCGTTTCAGCACGCGGCCCTTCTTCTTCCCTGTCACCTCTTTACCAATCAGGTAAAAATGGCAAGTTTTTGCTCTTTAAGATGGCGGGACATAACCTGTCCATGGAACATAAATGTGTCGGGTCTTCTAGTCTAAGATGAACTGAGCCCCGCACGCTTGCCTTCATAAAAAGGTCTTTAAACCTACGTCTGGGTTCCCTTTTCCAGGGAAGCATGAGATTAAAGAACAAGGGACTGAGCTTGGTAAACGTAATGGATTGCCAGCCAAAGTTTAAATGCGCCATCGGTCTGTGATAGGGGGAGGAAGAAGGCCATTATGCAAAAGAGAGACGCGCAAGTAATCTGCACCTTGTCTTTCAGCCTGGAAAGACAAAGAACACACAGCAAGACGGCCCTGATTGCTTCTTAAGAAACCCTCGCACTTCCACGCCGTGATGGATTCTCATATTTTGACTCCTAATATGTTTGAATGAAAATTATTTATACATTTCTGCAAAGCCCGAGCGCATGCTTAGTGATTACTGTCTACACAGATGGAAGCGGAGGCATCGGGGAAATGTATTCCCAGATTAAGGCCTGATTGCAGAGCGGGGATGAGTCGGCGTGGACTGCTTTTTGCCTGACTCCATGACAATTCGTGTTCTTGACGAGACTTCTTAGCATCTTCGGTTATTAATGCACTCAGCACAAATGCCCATGTGCACGGGGGATTGGGGTTGGCGAAGAGTGTTTAATACAGCCGACCGTGGAGCTGATCAAAACAGAATCACATACGTGAGATCTACATGTGCGATAATAATAATACGGTCAGCGTCAGGCATTTATCAGCTCACTGAATCGCCGGAAAAGATGAGGAGAGAATGAGCCGCTGAGGTGAGGATAGGTGGAGGGGAGAGGCAGAGGGAAAACAAATGACTTTTTCATCTAACATATGCACAGATGCGCTCTTTTATGCATGCCTTCTTCATAATGGAGCTCACATCGGGTCATGGGGATTCTGCGCTTCTCGGCAGACCTCTGGAAGTCTTTTGCATATGCAGTCCCGCTGTTTGGGATGTAGAGAGTAAATAAACACCATATCGGCAGACACATCATCAGTAGTCTACTTTTATGCTCTCTTGATTTCCAGAGATATTTTTCACTTTTGTCTAACCTTTTTAATGGCATGCAATTCAAAGCAAAAAGCTATTTATTATTATATATTTTATCAAAAGTTTCAAAACCAATTACTATGACACATATGTACCATGATTTACAGAAGACACCAGTTAAAATATTACACACACAATATTTGTTTATAATATTTCTACATATTTCAATGCTTATGACGGTATAAAATTTCCTTGTTGTGATTAATTGCTGAAGCTTTCAATGTGGTATATCACAAGCTACAAAAAAAGGAGTAAAAAACTTAACTTAATTTTTAAAAAATACTTTGCTATATTGTATTTAAATGTTCAGAGCGAAAAACTTAATTAATAAAGCATTATAAAGTACAATAGGTAAGTCTTTACAATAAAGTCTCATTAGTAAATGCTAGTCAGTGAAATTTATTACAGTTAAATTCATTCATTCATTCACTTTCCTTCGGCTTAGTTTCTTTATTCATCAGGGGTCACCACAGCGGAATGAACTGCCATCTTGTCAGCATATGTTTTACACAGCGGGTGCCCTTCCAGTTGCAACCCTGTACTGGGAAACATCCATTTACACTCATTAAAGCACATACACTATGGCCAATTTAGTTTATTGAGTTCACCTATAGCGCATGCCAGAGAACCCAGAGGAAACCCACGTTAACAAGAGGAGAATTACAGTTACAATGTTAACTTCATTTTTATTAGTTACTGACTTATTTGAATAAAATGATTACGACTTGTAATCACATTACAGTTACAATTTTAATGTATTATTAGGCATTTACTATAAACCATAAAAACTCTTTTGTGTTTTTTTTTATCATGAGTTTAGTAAAATAAACTAATGTTAACTATTAGAGTCTTGTGCTTTTAGAGCCTTGCAGTGTGTGTAATTTTGACTTGATGTTTGAACTATCAAGTTTGCCACTTCTTCAAGACCATGGTACTGTTCTGAAACCACTGTATACAATTGTGAGTATTCCTATAAAAAACATACAAAAATTAAAACAATAAATCATTATGGGTGACATGGTGGCTCTGTGGTTAGCACTAGCACCTCACAGCAAGAAGGTCACTGGTTCGAGTCCCGGCTGGGCCAGTTGGCATTTCTGTGTGGAGTTTGCATGTTCTCCCTGTATTTGCATGGGTTTCCCCCACAGCTCAAAGATATGTGTTAAGGTGAATGGAATACTAATTGGCCATAGTGTATATGTGTGAATGAGTGTGTATGGATATTTCCCACTACTGAGTTGCAGCTAGATAAGTTGGCGGTTCATTACGCTATGGCGACCCCTGATTAATCAAGGGACTGAGCCGAAGGAAAATAAATGAATGAATGAATAATTATTCATGTTCAAAGTGCCCATGATATCATTATTGTGAATGTTAATGATCACAATATATTAAATTGTTGAATATTGTGCTATATATTATAACTCTAAATATTTAAACACTTTAGTAGACATTTTTCTTATAGTTCGTAAATCTATATTCATAAAATTACTTTAGTAAATTTGATACACAAAAAGCAAAATAGGACGTCCCACCTTTGACTCACGCACCATATTTGATGTCACAGTCTAACATTTATTCGATTACATTTATCGATTAAAAGAATAAGCAGTTAACAACTAAATGAAATATAAACGACATCGTTGTCAAAACTCTCCACGTTCCCACAGATCCACAAAAACCTTATTTATTCGGCCACTTTGTAGCCAAGTCACTTCATAAAAGAAAGACTACATGCTTGCACACATATGACCTTTCATATGGTCTTTCTCAGAACACTCAATCTGCATGTCTACAGTTGTATCATAATGTAATCTCAGGATTTTGAATGATTTGTTTTTACAATGTGAAATTAAAATGAATTCACAAATAACGTAGCTTTTAAAATGACCTGCATTTACAACAAATGAACAATTTCTGTGTTATTAGACGTTCATGTTACAGGGAATGTTCTGAGCAGAATTGTTTTAGTAATGTCACACTGCTAATTGGAAAAACGCATATAGTGTGCAGTCATGAACCTCAAACATATAAAGCAAATCAATTACACATTGTATTTGCATTCACACTAAGGAAAAAACACAAAACTTTTATCCCCCCGTCGGCTTTAAAGAACAGATAATGATAATTCATACACTGTAAAAATCCAACTTACAGATTGTTAACTTGGTTTAAAATTGTAAGTTAAGTGGACAAACAGAATGTTTCAGGCCAATGTTGAGTCAACAATAATTTAACTGCATGTTTAGAACTGGTCGTTCAATGAAAGCAAAGAATTCAGTTGAGGAGACTTGATTTTTTCATTTGAGCATTTACTTCTAGGTTTGGGGTGAGGAACACCTTTGCAAGGATGTAATAATTACAATAAAATTGTATTTTTTAGACCCTCACCATACAAAATATGACTGAATACTAATAAACAGTATATGTATAAATATATGATTTATAGAAACTTCTAGCCATTTATTGGGGGCCCCTATAGATTTCCTGGGGCTCGATTTGGTTTATTGATTACACCCGTCCCCTGAATACACAAATGCAAAACTAAATCATGCTTTTATACGGAGACACTAATGAAATTGTTTTCAAAAGTTTCAATCTATTCAGGCCTTCACAGCATAGCTGAAAACAGGGTTGCATAAATAGACCAAATCACAATGCTTCCCAATTTCATAAAGTTCCTAAAAGAAACTGATAAATCAGTCCAAAGCAAAACACCATTACCAAAGACAACGTCAAAAGCTCCATCAGTTGATCAACCAAAAACATCCGCTCTTAAAGTTCTGTCTGCTCTCCAGACCCCTCAGCCCTTTCCCAGACGTCCCAGCATCAGACAGTCCCCTCGGGCTGCACCCCTCTTTCAACCTCCCCTGACAGTTATAACCGCACTGAACCTCGTCTCTGGGCTCCGGTTTAGAGCTGATTTGAATACGGGCTTGTTTTATGGAGGCAGGTAATTGGAAGAGGGTGATTTACTACAGTGTATACAGGGCCTGCATCCAACAAAATATCTGGAAGCAGGGAATAATCACTTCCCCAGCCGCCGTGACATTTATCTGGACACAGGTATATTTTAAACACCCTGCGTTGACAGTGTTGACTATTAACCGGGAGATAAATTATTCACCACTTACAAGGGGAGAAAAAATGAGAAAATTCTCCTTTCCACAGCCATAACAGGACAAAGCAGTGTGCCCGGGAAAAAAAAAAAGAAGAAGGAGAGTGAGGCAGGCAGTCATTTTTCGTTCAATTACAGAAGGCAAATATTTATTATTTATAAGTACTTGCCTTGTATGGGCTTAAATGTTATTTATGAACCTGTTGCATAGTGATTTCCAATGTAACTCATTATTTTTCGCCAGAGGGTGTTGTAAAGGAGCAAGGATATATTTAATGACACTCTGCTAGTCGGCGCAATTACACTGTAATCATTATGTAAAATGTGCTATTAATTAAACCAATTTTCTGCTGGGAACACTCTTTTCTTCAGGGCTTCGTCGTCATCGTTCAGCATTGTCTCCTGTGTTTTTCACCCCTCCTCTATAATGTTGTGACTCGGCCACATACATATTTATAAAAGAAATTTTCATTAGCAGCCCTTGTTAATAGGATCACATTAAAATGGAGATGAGCTGGGCAGTTTGGTGCATAATAAAAGGAAAACTTTTTTATGACTTCCATTTTTAAAGTGGGGACGGTGCAGTTGTGATGAACTAGTACTGACCTACACAACCAAGGGTACATTTACTGTACATGAAAAGATTTTGCTTTGTGCTTTTAAAAAGGACGACCCGGTGGCGCATTGAGCACATTCGCCCTGTCAGCAGGAAGGTCACTGGTTTGAGCCTCAGCTGGGTCAATTAGCATTTTTGTGTGGAGTTTGCATGTTCTCCCCGTGTTCGAGTGGGTTTCCTCCAGATTCCCCCTCAAGTCCAGTGGTGTATGTGTGTGATTGAGTGTGTATGGATGTTTCCCAGTGATGGGCTGCAGATAGAAGGGTTTCCACTGAGTAAAACAGATGCTGGACAAGTTGGCGGTTCGTTCCGCTGTAGCAACCCCAGATTAATAAAGGGACTAAGCCGAAAAGAAAACGAAGGAATGAATGAATGAATCCTTTTAAAAAGTTGGGATACAGACAATCATCATTCACATGGATTTGCAAAAAAAAAAAAACAAAAAAAAAAAACACTACTCTGTATTATACATGCCAGGCAAGAAGATGTAGATGTCACTTTGTAAACTTTGTAAAGAATCAATATGAACCTGTGCACAAACAGTTCTGTTATGCCATTGTTGTTAGGGTTGTCAAGAAGCCATACATTCAAAACATGAGTAACACTTTAGAATAATGGTCCATTAGGTAATGCATTTTTAACTCTAGCGAAGTATGAATAATCTTGTACAGCATTTATTAATCATACTTTAACATTTACTAAAGCATTTTTTAAAACTTAAAGTTGTGCTTGATAACATTACTTCATGCACTGGAAGTTGACATGAACGAACGCTATTTACTTAAATAACATTAACCAATGTTAACATACATTAATACAGTACTAAATGTATTACTAATTGTTTGTTCATGATAGTAAATGCATTAAATAACAATAACTATTGGACCATTATTTTAAAGTGTTACCAAAATATATGTGACTCTATACCACAAAAAAAAAGTGTAAAAATTTTCATCATGACCTGAAAGTTGTATAAATAAGCTTTTTAACATTGTTGTAGTGTTTGTTAGGATAGGACAGTATTTTGTGATACAACTATCTGCTATTTTAGGGTTCAAGCACTTGATAAATTTACAGAAAAAACTGTTCAAAATACCTGTGTTTGATAGTTTCAAGGGCACAGCGTCTGACCCTCCTTCTTTCTGCTATTGTACAAGACGTAAATGTTGTTGTTCGCAAATTCTTGGCACATCTTGCGTTTGCACTTGATTGAAACAATTCAATATTTCGAGCGCAACCTTTACTTTGCAAATGCAATGTTGCTGTTTGGACAAGATTGAGGTTGAGGACTATGGTAGCAGAGATCACATCAGGTTCCTTGTGCAATGGCGCCATAGCCTAATGTTTATTCAATTAGTTATCAATTGATTTTCTTTTCCAAGAAGAGAAAATGTCCTACTGCTGCAAACATTCACTTTGTAGCCAGCATTTAAACAAAGCTTACAAAACTTCACCCTTAAATGAATCCACCATCATGTTGTGTTATGGTATTTAAAAAAAAAAAATCAGTCAATGAAACATTCATCAAATGATCTACTTTTGTATTTTTTTCTGTATATACAACCCCAAATCAGATAAGTATGGGACAGTATGGGAAACTCAAATAAAAAAAAAGAAAGAAAGAAGTGATTTCTAAATGTACTTTGATTTTTCTTTGAATGTACTCATGATTTGTATTGTTTTGTTTATTTAAAAAAAAAAGTGTTTAAAAAGTGTAATTTGTGTAAAAGTGTAATTTTGTCAATTTTCCTGCAAACAAGTCTTAAGAGGGGCAACACTACGAGGTCTTTGTTGTAGTATTTTGCCACACATTCTCTATTGGAGACAGGTTGCAACTGCAGACAGGCCAGTCAAGTCCTTTATTCTCTTCCTCCCCAGCCAGCACAGCAGAAAGTGGTTTTGCATTGTCTTGTTAAAATATGCAAGGAAAATATATCTTCTTGAAGACAGCATATTGTGCCAAGGGCACTGGCACAACCCCATACCATGATAGACCCTGGCATTTGGACTTGTTGCTGGTAACAGTCTGGATGATCCTTTTCTTTTTTGGTCCGGTGCACACGGCTTCCATTTCTTGCAAGAAATATCTAAAATTCTAATTGATTTGACCACAGAATACTTTCCACTGTGTGATGGTCCAACCCAGATGCCTCAGAGAACAGAAAAACCAATGGCACTTCTGGACACTGTTAACATAGGGCTTCCTTCATAGGCCTAAGGGATCAGAGATCACAGTTGTTCAGCTTAGGCTTGCACCGTTTTGAACTGAAACACTGAAAGTCCTCCAGATTCCTTGGATCTTTTAATAATGTTATGCACTGTTTAAGGTGAAATACTCAAATGTCTTCCTCTTTTTTTTTGAGGAACATTGCTTTTAAACAATTCAATAATTTTCTCATATATTTGTTGGCAAACTGGTGATCCGCTGCCCATCTTTGCTCCTAAAGAACTAGACCTTTCTTGGATGATGCTTTTGCACCTAATCATAATTACAATCACTTGTTGACATCACCTGTGTCAAATAACATCATCATTTAACCAATTTACCAGATTACTAGCAATAAAAATTGCTCCTATACCAACTTCTTTTGGAATGTGTTGCAGGTCTGAATGACAGAAAAGGATGTATATTTACAAATGAAATAAAGATGACAATATTTTTTTTTCAATATTTTGTGTTCGTATTGTCTGCAATGAAATGCAAGTCAAAGTAAATTTGGAAATCACTAGTTTCTTTTTATTTGCGTTTTCCATGTTGTCTCAACAACTTTTTCTGATTTAGGTTTGTAGATCTCTTTTAGACGGATGGACGGACGGATTTACAGACAAACAGACAGACAGACAGACAGACAGATAGATAGATAGATAGATAGATAGATAGATAGATAGATAGATAGATAGATAGATAGATAGACAGACAGATAGATGGATAGGGTTTGGTTTAAAGAGAAAAAACTATAAAATATCTATGTTGTGAATACAACAATTACAGCAATTAAAGAATACAAGGCCAATAAAAAAAATATATATTTATTAATTAAATTCTTGTAACTTATTTGCATATTGTAGTCAATATACTACACAGACAGCTAACATCAATACCAATTACCTTTTTAATGTGTGGAAGAGCAGTTTATCTAACGCACTTTGTGTCCTCCGATTTGTTGCTTTACTTTTGGAGCCAGAATTTCTCTCTTTTTTTATTTCCAACATTAACAGACATCATTTATGATAGTTCAGCGGTTTTTAGAGCAGAAATGAAAGCAGCTGCTCTCTGTATTGTTTTGTGTTGCCTCCTTTAACACTCACATGTAAAAACGTCTTTACATACAGTTCCTCATTCATAAACCTCCTCAAAGAAATCAGGAAAGTGGTGAAAAGTCTTTTTATCCACTTGCGAACCAATCAACCAAAATGCATCTTAATACCAGAAATAAACCAGGCTCCATTAGACTCTCTATAGCCCACACTCGAATATCCCAGCCAACATAATGGTGAGCTTTTGATTACATCAGGTAAACAGTAGGCAATATCATGACTTTTATCGCAATCTTGAATTACAATATTTATCTTGCACAATCTGTTGCAGCCCAACATTTGAATGAACCGATGCCATTACAATCCATTTCCCACCAGCCCGGTGTCACATCAGACTAGCGGATGATTAATGAACTAACATCAAGACTATATTATGAGCAGAGAGGCTCAAGTACATGTACATGATCATCATCGCCCATTCCTACAGATAAGCAAATGATTAGAACATCCTCGCTATGTGTTTGGATAAGCAGAAAGCATGCGTGTGATGGATGAGGCTGTTTACAGATGAGGTGGGATAATGTTAGGGTGAGCTACACCAGCGATTGTGCCGGTAATGAGCCCTCGGCTGGTCAGGTGCACAATGAGGGCCAGACAGATTACTCTAGCCGACCAGCACACAAGGCAATCTTCTAAACAGCTCCAGATTGATAGAGTCACCATACTACACTCACAGATTGTAGAGAGGTGACTACGGTTTACTTTCCTTGGGAAAATATCAAATTAAAGGTGCAGTACGTGATTGCATTCAGAAACATTTATTGTTGTTCTGGTTGAAAGTCTCTTCACAATCCAATAATAAAGATTAAAGCAAATGATCTAAATGCATTTATATTTATTTTTATATTCTGGGTAAGGCATAAGACAAAACTGTTCATCCAACATTTTAACATTTGCTGCGTGCACATGAACACGAAAAAGTGAAAAGGGTCACACACTGGATGTGCCACTCAGTGGCTCGTCACACCACGCATCGCCATTAAAATTCTAAACAGATTCTATCAGTGTACGCACATCAGCGATACAAGTTGGCGAATGTCCGCAGTGCCTAGCTACCACTCAGGACACTGTTCATATTGCTGCCACGCCACAGAGCACCAACTGAGTAGTTTCATATTAATAACATTCGAATGTGCGCATCTGGTGTGCCATACTTGCAACTGTCATGTGCATTCGGTGTGCGACCCCTTTGACAGCAGTAAAAACAAATGCTGAATCAAAACTTTTGAAAATCCTGAATCAATATTGGAGTCACTTTTGCACGCTGGAGGAAGGATGACACCATGACTGAGTTATTTCTTTTAGACAGGTAATGTTTTGTTTTAAATGTGTTTTAATAACGCAAAGCTTATGTAGATTGTGTTGTTTTACGAATGGGTTATATGCACAGAAGTGTTGTTCAGCCACTGAAACCTTCCGGATAAAGATTAATGTGACTATTTTCAATTTCATAAGGGTCCTTTTACAGCATCAATAATAGGCAAGGCAAGTTTATTTATATAGCACATTTCATACACAATGGCAATTCAAAGTGCTTTACATAAACAAGAATAAAAGAAACAAGTAAAATAAAAATAAAAACAAATAATAAAAATGCGTAAAAAACAAAACAAAACATAAAAACAGGTAAAATGTGATATAAAAGAATGAAGAAGAAGAGAAAAACATGATAGTGCAATCTGTCGGACGCAGCACAGTGCTCATTCAGTAAAGGCACAGCTAAACAGATGTGTTTTCAGTCTTGATTTGAATGTGCCTAATGTTGGAGCACATCTGATCATTTCTGGAAGCTGATTCCAGCAGCGAGGGGCATAGTGGCTAAAAGCCGATTCACCCTGCTTTGACTGAACTCTTGGAACTTCTAGTTTATATGATCCTAATGATCTGAGTGATCTGTTAGGTTTGTATTCAGTGAGCATATCTGTGATGTATTTAGGTCCTAGGCCATTTAGTGATTTATAGACCAGTAATAATACTTTAAAATCTATTCTGAATGTAACTGGCAGCCAGTGTAAAGACCTGAGGACAGGTGTGATGTGCTCTGATTTTCTGGTTCTGGTTAGAATTCTGGCTGCAGCATTCTGGATAAGCTGCAACTGTCTGACTGTCTTTTTAGGAAGACCAGTGAGGAGTCCATTACATATACTATAATGTAGATTTATATTTAGTTTAACAGCAAAACATAACTCAATAGCGCTATTCCACCTAGCCTGCTTTACTGAGGTAAAGTAGGTTTTTTTAGGGTTTTTTTTGGGTTAATTTTTGTACAATGACAACCTGTGACGCAGTCCCCATATTGTTTAACATGCTACTTTGAATATTTGGTCTGAAATAGCATGTAAGTGTTACGGCGGGGTGGAAGTGACAGATACAACTGAGGTAAGATCCAATATGCAGGTTTATTCAGCGTCAGGCAAGCAGTGGTCAAATCAGGTACAATCGGGTATGTGCAGGCAAATCCAAAATCGTAGTCGTATATCAGGCAACAGGTCAAAAGGCAGGCGGCTAAACAGGAGAACAGGGAATACAGGGCTAGGGTCTAACACGGAGAAAACAAGACAGGGAAACGCGTTGTAATGTCACAATAAAGCAAACAAGACTCGGCAAACAGGATGGGTCAATAAGTGGCTTATGTATGGTGTGTTATCAGTCTTTGACAAGGTTCAGCTGGTGAGTGTAATCAAGCTAGATGAGTGAGCAGGCGTGAGTATCTGGGAGAAGTGCATGTATGCATATGTAGTCCAGGGGAAGGCAGAAGTGTAGTCCATAGAGTTCGTGTGAAAACCAGCGATCTCTGGAGAGCGATAGCTGATTATGTGACAATAAGTATGGCTTAGTAATAAGTGTAATTCCTGCACCCCCGGCAAACCACTAAGATTACAGTAGTCGCTTTAGGACAAAGCGCATGAGAGAGTAAGACCAGCTATCCTTGCATACATGAACTTTTGCTTGCTACACAACTGAAAATATGCCAGATATAATACAGTTTTTCATTCAGAATGGTGTATATGCACACAGACTTTTAATTTTCAGCCAGCCAGCCCAACGACTTCCGGTCTTTCCATTCCAAAATCACCACATTTAAAATCTGATCTCTTTAAAAAACAGTGATCTTCACTGCTTAATAGATATATGATATAAACTGGGTCTCAGACCAGACAAGAAGCAATGCATTAAATTCCATGGTCCCACTTTATATCGTGTCGCTTATACCTGTGAACTTAAATGGTAACTAGATGTGTAAGTAGTATGTAACTACAGTGTATGTACACACTGGTACATAGTATTTACTTGTGTAATACTGGTGTAACTACACAAATTTAACACCCACTAAATAGTAAGTGTAATTTCAAATGTGTAATAGGACATTAGTGAAAACACTAAGAAAGCACACTTCTGTAACAAGAATTATGTAAATGCATTGCGTAACAACAATATTTACTTGCAGATGTTTTCCTACTTCCACACCTGTTTGCATGCATGTACTTGTGAACATTGTATGGCAGAACTAATGCTGCATTAGAAGTTTCACTTTGTGATACCAGTGTACTTACTCTGTCTACTCAATATAAAGTGTAACAACTAAAGTGTAACAACTACTAATGCAATAAGTTACTTGCAGTCCACTAAATTTCTAAAAGAGAATCATTAAAAAATGAAAATTTCCCAGTTTTACATATATTGCAGCAATATTTAGTCACAAGGTTAGCATTAAACCATACAGAAGGTTTATCTTGTGAATCCCTTTATTATGTATGTCTAGTCCTTCCTGCTTGCATGATTGGGGAAACTGGGAATGTTTCTGTAATGTTAGGAAGTCAGTGTTTATGCTGACAAAAAAATAAATAAAAATAAATCATTTCGAATTCTGTTTCTGCTCTAGAATGGTGAAACTTTTTGTATTTATCTTATCTTTTATCATATTTCTAGAAAACACAACATCCATTATTTGATTTAATCTTATGTCAGTCTTAATAACCAAAAATACATAGCATGGGTCAAAGTTATGTATTTTCTTTTGCGCCAAAACACCAAAAATAAAGATCATGCTCCATTAGTAAATTTTCCAACTGTAAAATATATAAAAACGTAATGTTTGATTAGTAATATGCACTGCTAAGAACTTAAATCGGACAAAGTTAAATACAGTTTTCTCAATATTCAAGATTTTTGAATATTGAAACAAACCACATTAATTTAAAGCATATTTATTTACCTTTCAATTCAATTAAAGCAGTATCATTTAACTTGATAAATTAATCATCTAAGTTCATCTCTAAATCTCCTACACAAGACCTACAAATAAAAAAGAAGGCAGCACAAAAAGTTCTCATACACAGCAAGTTTGATCAATAACACAAGCACCTGTTTGGGCCCAATCAGAATAAATAAATCAATACGCCTTGCAGAAAAATGGCAAAACTGGGAAGGTTAAGTGTCCGAAATAAAACACGTTCCCTGGAGCATGTAAAAAGAGTCATGGAAAAGGCGAGCGGGAGGTTTTCTGCATAAGTCAATGGAGCCCTCGTCATCTTTCTCCTCGTGTCACAGGAAATAGACTGATGGATCACTTCCTGGTGTCACTGCTTGAGACTTGTGACAATCAGCGAAATGATTGTGTCTGCCTGCAAACATAGGCTCATAACTGATAGCCGGAACCCCCAAGACTCTACTCACCATGTGCAGTGATGGAGCATTGGATTAAAATCAGTCCCGATGAGGAGGAGCCGGCACCATTTATTATGTACTTCCCCCGGCGCTCCGCCATGCTCCTTCCCCCCCGAAAAACCCAACTGGAATCTACACCACAAGAACACATTATGGTAATCAGACAGTATGTGTGTATAGGAATCAATCAACAGGAAAGCCATGGCCAAGAGTTATGACAGTATAAAGTCTGTTTGTAACTTTTGATTAATGGAATATTTACCATGGGCCTGCTTGAGAATGAAGAAGGCACGAGGTGGACTTGGGGGGTTAACCCCAAAATTTCCATTTAAATGCAATAGAAGGGAATGGGCCATGGAGTCTGATGTGAGATGCTGAGTTTTGGCCAAACCAATTTGCTAACATATAGAGCGCGTTTGGCTTAGATGAATAAGATTCATCTCATCTTCATCATCATCATCGAGATCATGCTCCCAATTGCAGACTCATTGGGGTAAATCTTTAACTTTTTCTTACATTATGGCATACAAATGTCCTATAATAAAATAACCTATGAGTGAAAGTGAAAGGCTTCATGAACACCATATGACCCAAATATAAATAATCAGAAACAGAAAAATACAATGTTCATGAATAAAGTTAAGAAAACTGCAGAATGTGACAGTAAACTGTAAAGTAAATCCGCTGCTGTATGAAATGTACTGTAGCAACGCTTCATCACCTCTTAACAATCACAAATATTTCCCCCTCTTGAATAATGAAATCATTCACCGCAAAGAGAAAAAAGAGGCGAAGGCAATGGTTCATCACTTGTGTTTTATTTTAAATATTCAGTGCAAGGTGTGAAACTGCAGTGACTAATTATGTCAACATGTATTAAGCTGTACTGTAAATATTTTTCAGAAATATATTTATCTTATTGAATTTATTTATTTAATTGATCATTTTTGATATCTGACACTCTGTTTCCTTAGTGAACAGACATTCAAAATGAACCAGTATTAATTAGGGCAATTGTTATTATAATTTTAATAATGTATAAGGCAATCAATTTAATTAATTCTTATACAATTGATAATAATGACAACAAAAAGGATCCTTATTATCAGCCGATTTGAATGTTATCACTCGATTAAATGGACTATATCAGTGGTTATCATTTGATATATATGGGACAGTAGAGGCTCTCTGCGCCTACTAGTAGGCTCAGAAGGCTATTATCATCCATCCACATAGAAAATCA
Organism: Danio rerio; assembly: GCF_052040795.2. Classification (NCBI taxonomy): domain Eukaryota; kingdom Metazoa; phylum Chordata; class Actinopteri; order Cypriniformes; family Danionidae; genus Danio; species Danio rerio. The sequence goes on along the minus strand of NC_141026.1, from coordinate 34,504,381 downwards.
GCTATAGATCACATACGTCTGCGGCCGGAAGTTAACAAGAATTATTTATATTATTTTTATTATTTATTATTTCCCATTAATTGTATTTTATTATAGCCCTAAACCCAACCATCACAGATCTGTAAAAACAGATCTGGATCTGGAGTCTTCTCTATTAGTATAGCTCAGTAACCATGTGGATGGATGATAAGAGCCTTCCGAGCTTACCAGTAGGCGCAGAAGGCCCCTACTGGCCCATATCTATAAGCTGATAACCACTGATAATAAGATGTGAACACATAGGCAAAACAATATTCAATTGTCATTCAATGTAACTGATTTTACAGTCAAATCTTGAGAGGAAACATAACTATTTTACATTTTGTCAGTTTAGTGGCTAATTTGTAGGAATTTATACCAGTTCAGTCGTACAAAAATGTACAATTTTAAAAATCCCAACCCCCCCTAAACCCTAACTGTCATTGGGGGATAAGCATGAGCTTGTACGAATTCATAAGAATTAACCACCAAATCAAAAAGTTACAAATTCTCATGAGATTGTGTTGGATATTATTATGTGAAAATGAACAGACATGTTCTAACATGCATTAATTAAAGCTTGTACATGTATTTCATTCATTCAGAAAGGCTCTCAAAGCATGCGTCTATGACCAAAATGCGACCGGTGGACAGTAGCAGACTTTGAAATGAGACGCAGATTTGAATCCACCAAAATATTACGAACCCAAACATAAGGTGAGCAGGTTACATTGTCCTTTGTACATGTCCTAACAACACGCAACGTGACAAGATTCGCAGTGATAAACAATTTGGCTGTTTGCACTAGACAAAACACGACAGAAATAACAATCAAATAATATTATAAAGTTTCTTGTTGACAAATGGGTATAGCCTAATTGTTTAAAGGGGCAAAAAAATTAATGACAGTTGTTTAATATTCATGGTCTGCACAGTGATACTTAAAAAGATTATTTTTTAATGTGTTCTAAATATGCCTGACAAGCTTTTTTTGATATAGCCTAAACACACATACATTGTACTATTTTGTGTGTGTGTCTATATACTGTATATACACATATGTGCATATCAATATGTACAGATACATGAGATAGTAAACCTGGCTAGTATTTGAATCTGTTCAGATATTAGATTTGCAAATCCACGGTGCAAATTGTTTGTGAAATCTCCATTCTGCCCTTTCTAATGTTGTCATTAGCAATCAGCTCACTAGGAAAACAGGGGCGGGAGAGGGGAGGAAAATCATTTGAACTCATGATCCACGATAGATTGGCCCGTGCGCCGGGGTCGTCACTGGGCCGGCATGACAGTTCAGGTCAATACCAGGGCCAAGAAGGTGGCCAATGCAAAGCCCCGGGGGCCTCGTTCACAGGCTTGAACTGCGGATGCTGAGGATTAAGGGCGCTTGACAAGACATTGGCAGTCTTTTTTTTTCTGCTGAAGGAGTTGCAGAGAAGAGGATTATCGTGGGCCGGCAGTGTTGTTGCTACTTGCTGACAGTGGCAACCTGTAGGCGCCCCGGTCAAGACCGTGACAGGATGCTGAGGTATGGAGGGGTGTCACATTCCTCCCATTCTTTCCCAATCGTATCCCATGCTGCCAACCCAATCCTATAGTCAAGCCAAGAGGCCGTGGCATCCTGCTCATTGATGCTTGGAGTATTGAGTTATTGATACACTCCTCAAAGAGCGCCATTGATCCCGTCGCAGACATCACACTACAGTACAAGCATACCAGACAAGCTGACATTCGGCTACATTAATGCTCCGGTGGCAATGGAAAAAGGTTGCGGCGTGTGCTTGTAGGATAAAAACAAAAGGAATGGAGTTGTATGTGGAGGCCATTAAGATATCTCAGTTTGACACATCCAATCCAGACAAAGGCTTCACTGGGAGGCAAAAAAAGAAATGACTTCCTGCATGTTCCACCTTACCTAACCCGGCGCTTATGAAATATCACTCCCCAGCTTGCTTTGCCTTAACGGCTTAGGGGGTATTTGAAAAGTTTGGCAACTTGTCAAATGGATGGATCAGACAGATATATGGAGTCTGGGTCATTTTTTTCCCTCTTGCGGGGATCGGAGCGATATCCCTGTCGGCTGATTGAGGACTTAGTTTGGCTAAAGCCTGGCGTGTACCAGTGACTGGCTGACATGCGTTTGCAGCGTATATGTTATTCCATATTCTGTGTGCCGCTCGCAGGGCAAAGGGGGACTCGAAGAGACTGGGATCCTTGCACAAGGATAACCCCAACTCCATCACTATCAATTGTCTTTGAACAGCTCCGATCATCACCTCAATTATCCGCTGTCCAGCCCATCTGATAGCTTTCTGGCCAACTATAACTTCTCTGTCGATGAACATGGAAAAATGACAGGTGAGGGAGGGGGTGTGGGGGTGAACACACACACACACACACACACACACACACACACACACACACACACACATTCATACACAACAAAAGCCTATTCCGCTACTTGTAGAAAAGCCATTTACCCACCATTGAGGCGGCTGGAGCTTTGGGCTGTATTTGAAAATGGGATTGATCTGTATTCTGTCGCTAAAGCATGAGTGAGAGCAACTCATTTACAGTGCAAATACAAACATCCATGAGTATATAGGGCTGAAGAAAGTTGTGCACAAATGCAGAAATTTTAATGTTGAATTATAAAGGTAAAAGGTACTAAACTCCTCTATTTACAAAAAGACCCTAATATAATTAATTAATTTAGAAAATTATTATTTTATATGATAATATGTTTACAGTTTTACACTCAAAAATTGACTTTAATTGTTTTGTTTTCATTCATTTTCTTCTTAGCTTAGTCCCTTTATTAATCTGGGGTCGCCACAGCAAAATGAACCGCCAACTTATCCAGTTTTACGCAACGGGTGCCCTTCCAGCTGTAACCTATCACTGGGAAACATCCATACACACTCATTCACACAAATACACTACAGACAATTTAGCTTAGCCAATTTACCTATACCACATGTTTTTGTACTGCTGGGGGAGCCCAGAGCACCCGGAGAAAACCCACGCCATCATGGGGAGAACATGCAAACTCCCCACAGAAATGCCAATTGACCTAGCCGAAGATTGAACCAGCAACCTTCTTGTTGTAAGGCGATCATGCTACCCACTGTGCCACCATGCAGTCTGTTTTATTCTGAATCCACTTAAATTTGTAAAAACAATGAAGTTAACTTAATCAATTTGTGTTGGGACAACATGAAGGATTTGTGTGGAATTAAATAATGAAAGGGTAATAGCTATTAATTTATATGAATAAAACCAATTAATAAAATTGTGATATAGTTTTTAATTATTCGAATTATTGTAAGATGTTATTATTATTATTAGTAGTAGTATTATTTAGATTTTTAAGCAATAAAGAGAAGGGGATTAGAGAAATATTAATACATTTTTTTTTTATGAAATAATATTAATAACATATATGAACAAAAACACAAACAGATATCAGTTATAAAAAAATGTATAATAATACTTATTAAATTACTATTCATTAATTTTCTTTTTAATTTTCTTATCCATGCCCTTCCAGCCGCAACCCATCTCTGGGAATAAATTATTTTTATTATTATTATTGTTATTATTTAACGCATTGGGAAGGACAAGGAAATGTTTAATGGTAAAAAAATCTAAGGAAAATGACAGATAAACATAAAATCTAAAGTGCCAAATAAAACAATTGTAGATGAAACATACATTTAAGTTTAAAAACGAATACGTTTTGGTCTTGTTTAAAATGAAAGGATTTCTAGCAGCTAATATTTAAATTTCTCTCTGAACCATTAAATACCTATATAGAATCTGAGGCCATAATATTTGGTATTACATCACAGTCCTTATGTTTTAATAAAAGTAAGATAAATGTGATTCCTTTTGCTGCGCTTTTAGCTAGAAGGTTAATATTGCTCAAATGGAAGCAACCATTAAGCAACGGCTCAGGGAACTACACCACCTGACTTTAAAAAAAATATGATATACTGTAAGAGGTTGTGCTGATATGTTTTTTCTCACTTGGCAACCTATTTTAGATTACATAAAGAAGATAGACCCATCAATAATTTTAAAACAGTATAACCTTTTTGTTTTTTATTATTATTTTTTTGTATTTAAGAATAAAATATACTTTACTTATTATTATTATTTATTTGTATTTTATATATTTTTGCATCTGTATATGTGTGCAATGGATTTTGTTTGCTGTTTAAAAAAAAAGAAAGTGAAACACTTTGCACTGTATGTATCATATCTAACATGTTCAATAAAACACCTTTAAGTAAATTTATTTAATTTATTTGAGTTATTTAAATTAATAAAGATATAACGCATCATAATCTCCAGCTGTTCACATCACAAGGTAAATACAATAATAATAATTTGGATAGACACTTAATCTAAAACATTTATAAATGATATGCACAAGTAAATATATGGCTGTGCACTGACGCTTTATAAAATAAGCACTTATTAGCATTCCTCTTTGGCTTGTACATTTATAAACATTTTGTTTTGGTGAAGGGTCATCTCTGTATTGCTCTGTCTCTGCAGGCTATAATAAACGAGTGTAATTACGGTGGCTGATTGGTTGGAAGGTCATTGCTAATCCTGTAATTTTTCATCTATGTTTGGATTTGCTTGTGATGAATGTTCCCAGCCTTTAGAGTATTCCTCCTCAGATTACTCCATGCATAGAAATGCAACAGCAAATAAAGCTGTTGGCTCCCCGCAGTTTTTCTCCATGGAGGATGTATTAGTAAATGAACAAATGAGATTTGTCATCTCGCAGGTTAGGTGAAAACAGCGTCTCGTTATTATATTTAATGCCGCCTTCTTAGCACATACAATGCATTGATTGTTTGACAAATGCTTTATTATCAAGACATTTGTAAATAACAAGCCGTTCAAAAGCAAATTAACATGATGTGTGCCACAAAGACATAACTTAAAAACACAACAACCTGCCACTATAGGAAGACTTTTGTTTATTTTTGTTGTCTAATTCTGCATTTGTATTTGTGCTTCTAATTATAATTCTGATTTCCAAGTCAAAATATAAATGGGGGTGGGGGGTTCTCTCAAGAGCTCGAGCAAAACAAACATGTTACCTACAAAATGCCAGCTATGGAAATATGAATTGGGTGTACATATTCATGTTCTACATATTCATCTGGTAACCATGCAAAACAGACAAAATAGTATAAGAAAAGATAGACAAACAGATGAATAATCCTGTAAATGGATTGAAAATAATAAACATAAAATGGTAGAGAAAACATAGATAGAAAAACAGACACATACAGAATGATGAGATGAACGATGAATGATGAACAGTTTTAGTTTTGTAAACAAACCCCACCTTGTTTAATTGCTAATACAAAAAACACATCCAATATGTTGTTCAGTGTGACAAACTGGATGGTAGTAAAAAGTACAATATTATGCTTTGTAATTGACTCAGATAAATAAAAGATAGATAAATGAGAAAATAAATAAATGGGAAAATTGATTGATGGATAGAACATGGAATGATACTCTACACTGAAAAAATGTATGCCTGTAAAACTGTTGCAAACAAATATGTGTTGAATTTAAACAATAAATAACATTTAGTAACGTTCAACTCAATTTGTTTGTTTAAATTCAGCCTAAATAAATTGTTTACAACCACTTAACTCAAAAAAAAAGTAAACCCAAGGAATCATTTTTGAATTTTTTTTTTCAGTGTAGATACAATGATAGACAGAACAATAGATAAAATGTTGGGAATTATAGAATAATAGAAAGAGAAAGAAATATGGTACAGAGTGAAAAATATGATCTCATAAAAATAAGAACAATAGAATAATAGAGAGAATGATGGAACAAAACAATCAAAGAATGACAGATACATAAAACAATCAACACAATCTCACAGCAATTTGTAACTTTTCGATTTAGTGGCTAATTCGAATTAATTTGTACCATCTCATTTGTACAATTTACACTCGAAAAAATAATTTGTCAAACCAACATGATTAGCACCCATTGGGCATCTAAACAAATCAAGTAAACTTGAACTGCTGTGAATGTGTTATATGAACTGAAGAATATAAATGTGTTTGTCTGACTGAATTTATTCTTATTGACTGAATGTCAGTAAAGCACTTCAACTCAGCAAGATTTATCCATGTTAAATCAACAGGTTTTGGTCTTGTCCATGTATGGTTATTAAAATCTGTTGTGTTGTTTCAATTTGTCGTAGTTGGCAGTGTTGAAGTTCTTAACTTGCACCCAGCTCACTGTGATTTCACCGAATTACCAATATACAGTAGCCTCACATCCTCACAATATGTCGTCACCTTAGAATTATCCAAGGTGACGATGTCTCAAAGTATCTTTTTGGCAGTTAAGTTAAACCAAGATGTGAGGCAAAAAAGTAACATTTATACATTAACAAATAAACCTAAAATTATAACAAAAGCATTTGTAAATAACTTTTTGTAAAAACACAAAAGTTAATAACATACCAATTACAAAAAAAAGATGTACTGAGCATCATTATTTGTTCTACTTGCTCTAGCACCCCATTTAAAGGAACATTTTTAAAACCGCTGTCTTCTGTCCATTTACAAATGTGCATCATCTTCATTCAATCACTAGATCAGGCTTGTTCAAGCTCATGCACCAGTGTTCACGCCCCATAGCTTGTTTGAAGGAAACAGTGCAAAAATTAAATGGTCAACATGCAAAAGTTGTGTTTATTGTATTATTATTGTACAAGTATTGTATTACTTGTGCCAAGAATAAGTTGTTCGTATATAAGTGGAACTAAACAACTGCAGAAAACCAAAAGTACTTCTTTTTATGCGGTTTTATTGGTGGGTATGCGAACCAGCTTATAAGTGCATACCACCACCTACTGTGACGGAGGCACACAGTAACTCACCAGTTAGAGTTGTTCATATGAAGAGCTTAAATCTCATTCAATCAACAAGTTCTCATCTAGTTCATTTGAATATTTCTTAATTTAGTTTCAAACAACTATGAATCCTTTAACATAACTAAGCTTGTTCCTTGGAATTATAAGGTTCTATCTACGTTCTGAATGATTTTGAGATAATGAGCTTTAAGGTTTTTGCATTCCATAGCTAACAGTATGTGTGTAACAATGATGTTACAATGATGGTTGGGTTAAGAGGGTGGAATTTTAATGCCACACCTCCTTTTAAAATCTTACATTTTCGTAAGACCAAATTCTAAATCACTGAATTAGCCGTTAAACTGACAGCTTTAGCGAAGGTTCTACCAGGAAGACTGATGTCACGTCATTCATAATAATTATCTCGTCAGCCTATAACAACCAAGCAAGCCATGTATAAAAGCTCATCTAAACAATCTGTTTCGCTGTATTCAGGTGACGTTGCGGAAGTTTCCCTCCATCCTCCCCATCACCACCACCACCAGGTTGGCCTCGTCTCCACTCAGGGGGTTGGCTTCGCCCTGCCTTCATCTTCAGGCAGGATCTGCCAGCTCATCCAGAGTTCTGCACTATAGACGGGGCTCACGCCAAAGAACTTTATGAAAGGACTGTGACGAACTCTCATTCATGCAAACAATTCACAATAAATGTTCAAACGTTTATCTGCCTCCTAGAGTCTTTCTGGTAGAACAACAGATCTGGAACAACAATAAGGTCTTTGCCACTTTCAGAGTGGTACACATAATGCCAAATTAAATTTCTAGTCCCTAATAGCACCACAATATGGACATTACTGCGTGTGACCTCTAGTCTAAATGATATATTCGCTTAATGGAGAAATATCGATATGCACAGACTTTGTGTTACCAGTTATAAAGCAATGCATAAAGTGAAAGCATTCTCTCCGAAACAATGCTTCCGATATTACACATGAAGGAGCCACTAACTTTCCCATTACATACAAGCCCTGATCACTCTTAGCAACTTGTTTTATCAGACTGATCTTTTAGCATTTTTATGGTTCCGGTAAAGGGATGCAAATTCTGAGGTGTCAAATCAATCAGTCCAACTCTCAACAGAACCTTAAATACAGCAATAAAACAGGCCGAGAATGTAATTCACCTCAGTGAAACACTCAACATGTCCCTCGTGATTTAAACCACCTTTGGCATGGGCGCCTATCACAGTTGCAACACATTTTCTCAACCAATTGCGCATTACAGTCTTCTAATGGTCAAGTCAGACAGAGTAACTTATAGCAGCTCATTAAAAGGCTCCTCTCACTCTCTTCCTATCTCTCCCTTTCAAACTCTCCCTCTCTTCCTCTTTCTCTCCATTTCCCTCGCTCTCAGTGGACACAATGTCTCCTGCCTATTTGCAGTGATTTCCGCAGGTTGAATTAATGTGCTGTCAGGCCTGTTTCGGAGGCAGCGAGCTGGCAGCTTTCCTGATCCTTGGCTGATCAGCTACTCGCCTGCAGCAGAGGTGTCTAGCCTGCTGGCCAGTGAGCCGGTCAGTGGATAGAGGAAGGGGAAATGGGAGAGAAGACGTGGGGGGGTCCACCCATCCATTCGGCTATCTGTTTGCTGACAGGCCTAGAAAAGTCATGATGGACGATGCCCTTTCAAAGTCAGACAACATTTTCTCTCTGTCCCAGAGCTGTGGCCTGCTATCTGTAAGGCTCTGTGAACTGCAAACCTTTAGTTGTTCCAACTGCAATAGCTTCAATATGATTGTTTGCATAAATTGCTCAGGTTATCCTTTAAAAACAGTAAGTAAAAAATGATAACAAAAGTTTATCTCGATAATGAAAGTTAGCGTTGTATGCCATTTCCAACCCAGGCTCATTCTAAAAACATACCACTATATACATTTCTGGAGATTGCGAAATACGTCCCAGGACGTACGCTGTATGCTTTTTCAGATCTCAAATTTCTCTCGCTAGTGCCATTCACAAATGCTGTTCTATCATAAATCCACCAGAGATCACTGTAGACTGACTGACTGAATGAATGAATGAATGACTGATCGACTGACCCACCCTCCTCCTTCCCTAAACCCAACCAATAGTGTTTTCAAAAGCATGATTGACATGATTTATGATTTCCAAAAATGTATATAGGGCTCCGTTTTCAGAATGAGCTGTTGTTGACTATTTCTTTGCGCTGGCTTTGTGAATCAAAGATTCATTCTTGCTCAGTTGATACAATTTTGAATCTTTATCATAGTTATCAATACCCTTATCTATAATTAAATTGAAATCAGACAAATATTTGTCCAGTTTGAAATGTACTTGTTGGCAATAGGGGTCTGATGTGATAATAAAATGTTTTGCTGAATTGCTTAAACAATATTGGTATCACTTAATTTTGATGATCTCTTTAATGCATTTTGTTGAATTTAAGTAACATTTCATGTACATGCCAACTAATTCTCATTAGATTTAACGTAGATTGTTAGGTTGGGGTTAAGAGTTAGGGCCTACTATGACATCCGTACCGTGCCTAGGCCCATTTCCCGGATCGTTTGAGAAGTGTGAGTGCGCTGAATCGGGCTAAAGCACGGTTCACTTGGGCAGCCCTGGCCCGGTTGGAAGAGGTGGGCCTGAGCGCGGTTCACTCGGGCTTAAAGCAAGACGTGACTCAGCCCGAAACTTAAAGCAAGACGTGACTTTTAAGGGACTGTTTCATTTGGATTTATTAATCAATCTTACTGTTCAATGAACGCAAACTGCCGTAGTTTATTAAAGACGCAAACCCCTTACTGCCCGACAGCTCCTTACCTTCAGCAAACCTCATTCCTGCAGCACGAGGGCTTAATGACTGTTTATGAGCGCCAAAAGTGGCGGATCTGTTGGGCGAAATATCTGACTGTGTGTCACTGCATCCCTAAGGCCTGTTGGTTGAAATATTTAACTGCATGTCACTGCATATCAAACGACTGAAACGATATAACTAGAGAAAACTCCTCTAAGCGAGAGTGCTCACTGAACAGCGCAGCATCGATGACGTAAGCGTGCCCTGGCCCGATTGTAGTGTGAGTGCGGGCCGTCGGGGGAGACGGGAGAGGGGACCAGCGTGCTTTGGCCCGGTTCGAGGCAACTGTACATAGTGTGAGTACGGCCTTAGTGTAAGTTGATCAGCAGCTATTAAGCAGACAGTCTAGTAATACTCAACTGAGAAGTAATTGGCATGTAGGTGAAATAAGGCTTTTAGTCAACAAAATGTCCAATATTGACCATTAAAACAAAGTCTTACTCCAATATTTTTGCCAGAGTTAGTTTCATCTAAATTATATACTCGTATGTCATTGTTCTTATATATTTATATGTCACTATATACTCATGTCGTTTCAAACCTAAGATCTTTCAAACACAGATGGGGACCTGATATTTCTGTCCCTTCATTTAAAGTTAATTCCCTAAAAATTCAAAAGCTTAAAATGAATTTTAAAGGTAATGTTATTAATATTAACAACAGTATGTTATCTGACTAGTCACCAAGCAATGAATGTGAAAATGAATATTAAGTAAATGCCAATTAATGGTCTTCACGATGATACAAACCCCTCCTGTTTGTATCAAGATTCTGTCTACAGTTGTTCTGCAACCACTAGATGTATGTTACCCCTTACATAAATCTTAGTGTAGTCTAAAATTTAAGGAATATGATTTAATAATGATGTTTTATTCAATTACATTTTAAAGCAAATCAATATTTTGTGCACAGTTACTTAGTTTTGTAGGTAGTAGTGTCGTAATAAGCGAGAAAATGTAACTCTTGATCTCCTTGTTAGCACAAAACAAACCTCTTCAGGATTATACAAGACTCCTCCACTTTGCCTGAGAATATTTTGTGATATAAACCAGCTAGACGTATAATATCCTTTTTAAAATCCTATTAAAGCAGAATATTTTAATTACATTTTGTGGGCTTCAATAATGATATTTTGCTCGATAATATTTCGAAGCTAAATTGATGATGCTCTGATCTTGCTAATAAACAGAAAAGCCCAGTGTTTTTGCTGTAAAACTAATAAGAAAATCTCTATTTGGCAACACAAAAGGCTTAGAAATCACTTACCCAAAATGAAGACTAAACAGCCTCTTTAATCTCATTCATTTAGTACTGCCTAATCAATGGCCAAGGAACATTGAAGAGTCTAGTTGAGCCATCGATCACCAATCCGCCTCAACAATAAGCTTTGTGGGAGGCCTAGATTGAACGCAACTTCACATTAATAGGCTTTGGGTTCTTTAATCTAGACTTCCTCTTGTGATTGTGCTTTTTTGGAGTCGGGGACAATCTGAGGCTTGTCTTATTACCCCTGTTGTCTGGTGAGATCAGCCCCTATTCCCCAGCGCCACGTCCCAAACCTTAATCCAATTTGTTCGGCCCCCTTGTCCATACCCGCAGCAAAATTAAAAACCCTGTGCTGCAAAAACACCTTACATTTCCAAGGTATTGGCTGGCTGTGCTAGACTAGAAACTTCATTTATTCTGGCTAACTTCTCAATTATCTTCCCAGTAGTGGAGATGTGTAAAAAGTGCAAAAATCAATACGATTCCATTCCCCTCGTATTGGAAGGGGAAAAATTAATGAGATAGGACACTCTCTTAATCAGAAATAAATGTTTTAATTCAGATAATGACATAGTTTTCCCTTGCAGAGGGATGACAAATGCCGGGCCAGCAGTCTGCTCGCAGGCCGTTTCAATTTTATTGTAAATATAAAAGGTATTGATCTGTGAGATGTACAAACCCTATTGCTTACAAAAGCCATTTGGGGGGCCTGGGAAAACTATTAAGCGTGGGGTCAGAAATCAATAAACAACACTAAAACGTGGCCGTGCTTGCCCCGGCTGGCACCTTGGAAAGCAAAATGGCAGGCGTAGTGACAGAAATGTCTGTGGCGGGTAACGGGCAGGGATGATGGGGTCAGGTGTATAATCATGGCGAGGGCTTTGACAGCCACCTCACACTGAGGCCTGCCCTCTTTCCACACACTGTGGCTCGTCAGCTTGTCACTACCTCAGGTCTGCTTCACTCAGGAGATGTCTTGACGCATCTAATGGAACATCTAATGACTGTCTACCACCGGCTCCTTCTTATAAATATTCACACATTTGAAATGTAAATTAAGTACATTTGTAATCTAGTATATTAAGACTGCTCTTGTAGAACAGTGACTTTTTAAATGAAAACAAATAACTACCATTGACAGAACAGATACACTATGCACTTATGCACTCAACAGCATAGTATACAAATTTACAGTTGTCCCGAATTAACCATTAACGTTTCCGAAAATAAAACAGTTTCCCAGACGACATTTGATGGTTGCCAAATTAGTAAAAAAAAGACCAAACTACCAACTAGTACCACCAACCATGAGTATAACCACATCCACCATCAGAAGGGGCCATAAACTTACTTGCACAATACAAAATAAATAAATAATCCATGTCATTTCTGATAGCTTCACCCCTTCCGCTACATAAGCAAAGCTGCAGCTGTTGAGCACTTGACGTGTCCAACTTCCACAATTTATTTTAACGACTGAATAAGTGCATCATCCAAGTATTTAAAGCGCACGCTTTTTTTTTTTTATTAATAACCCTATTTACTTTTTAACTTATTGTAAAGTGGCATATATAGTAAAACAGTAAGTCAACTGATGTGTTCAAATAGTAGAATTAAAAAACTAAAGGCAACAAGTATCTGGATGATGACCTTCTACTTTCAGTAATATGATGAATTGTATATGTAACCCTGGAACAGAAATCTTATGTCGCATGAGTATATTTTTGGCAATTGTCAAAAAATACTTTGGATTTTTATTGTTAGAAGATTAAGTAAAGGTCAGGTTTCATGAAGACATTATGTAAATTTCATTCTGTAAACATATCAAAACTTGATTTGTGATTAGTAATAAGGGTAACACTTTATTTTAATGTACAATTTGTGCTATTAACTAATCAATAACTAAGACTCTTTGCTTAATAAAGTACAAATTGTGCTGCTTATTAATAGTTATTAAGATAGCAGTTAGGTTTAGATATTGGCCAGAATGAGGGATGTAGAATGAGATCATACATTATAAGTAAGTACTAATAAACAGTTAATATCTTAATAATATGAAGGTAATAAGCCAGTAGTCACAGGAATAGTGTAAATTATGCTTAAACTAAAGTGTTGCCATAATATGCATAGGTAGAAACTTAATTTGGACTTAAAAGGTCATTTTCTCAGTAATCATTTTTTTTTTGACCCTTCAGATTCCAGATGTTCAAATGGTTGCGTCACTAATTTTTGTCCTAAGAATGGACACTTGTGATTGATTTTGTCACGATTGATGGATACCATACTTTATCTCGTGAGGCCACTGGTCAAATTTACTATTAGTATCTACTCAGTAGGTGATTTCAGATGCACTGATTTAACTATTCATTGTCTTTCGGCTTAGTCCCTTTATTCAAAAGGGGTTGCCACAGCGGAATGAACCGCCAACTAATCCAGCAACTGTTTTACACAGCAGATGCCCTTCCAGCTACAACACAGAACTGGGAAACACACTCATGCACACACATACACAATACTCATCCAATTCACCTATAGCACAAGTGTTTGGACTGTGGGGGAAACTGGAGTACCCGGAGAAAACCCACAAGAACACAGGGAGAACATGCAAACTCCACAAAGAAATGCCAACTATCCCAGCCGGGACTTAATCCAGCAATTTTTGCTGTGAGGCGACCAGTGAGCCTCCACGTTGCCCATAAATGTACTGATAAGCATAAATAATAAAATGGCTCCCAATGTGGCATAACTCCACATAACAGAATCATTTCACTATAACTGAAAGCTTAATGTAGAAAAGCTTCTGTGCTTCTATTGGCTAATGACACAGATGTGATGGAACTTGTCATGAAAGAAAAAAAAAATTGAACATGCCAGCCAGTGAAGCGTCTTAGAGTCAATTTTCCATTAATCCATTCCCAAATGACACACTTCATGTGCAATTACTTATAATGTCTTACAATGGCCATTACACACACACATCTGTTATCTGTTAATTGTTTAGCTTTTAGAAAGGTACCCACACACACACACCCACCCTCTGTGGTCACTAAGAACTATGACCTTGTCCTTGATACTTACTTCGGCTAAAACTGCACTGAGGCAAGATTTTCAGTAGTCCCTCAGTATGGACCCTCAGAAGAAGACCACAAGCATTAAGAGCACCATTCAGGATTGGGCTACTGTTATTTAAAAATTGCCAAGACATTGTCAATTCAATATGCCATGTATGTAATCTGAACCTGACATAACGTATCTATAAAGCTAAACATATTTACTACAGTTTTTAATGCAATTTCCAAAATAAAATAAAATAACAATATGTAACAATTGCTCTATAATTGTGTCTAAAATGTGAGGAAAATGCTATCTAAATCAGTAGACAAGGCCAATATGTCCTCAGGCATAGGGCAATGAGAGGTATATAATGTGCGTCTAGTAATTAGGATAGGTAAGGGAAAGTGACCAGGGCAGACAACTTAACCCCAGATCTATGGACTTCATTGAACAAGTTGTGGGTCAGACCATCGGCTGAACTTTGTCAGAGTCTTCCATTGACTGACCCTTTGAGTAGGCCTTTTTTCTCAACAGGTGCAGTCAGGCAGCCAATCCTAGCCCAAATTAAAGCTCAAAGCCATCTTAACAAACATTGCAAATTGATAAATCATTGGAAGCCGCAGAGGGACTTTATCTGCTGGAGATCCGGAGGGCTTAAGGAGGATCAGCGAGTGAGTATTGCTATCTTCAGCGACATCCGCTCGGTAGATAAATAAATAAATGATGGCTAGTGTATCTGTATACATTCGAGAGCGTCTTCTCTGAATGGAGGCTCAGTTGTGGGGGGGTTCAGTTGTGGATGAGAATAGTACTTTTCCTGCCCTTCTTAAAATGGGATTTGAAGGGGTCACTGTTGCCTATCAGAGGGTGAGCTGTTGGGCGTTTTAGGCTATGAGAAGGGGGGTTCTGCAGATTTGGATCTCTGAACCCCCTATGCTTTCCTCTCTGGATAATGTCAGTTTCCGTGTCACTCTCATCTCCCAAACTGATGATTGGGTGGGCCTGATTCAGCCCCCAGTCTTTGCGGTCACTCGACCCTGTGTGTAATTCTCTCTTAATGCCGTCATGGTGAACAAAGCCCCCTATCCGCTGCACGCACAGACCCCTCTTGACCCCTTGTTGCCTGATACAATGCAATTGGCCATGTCATTATGGCTGCCTGGCTGTCCTATTCCCTGTCTCTGCATGCACACCGACTGTATAATTTGATTTTCAGCTATCAGAGGGACAAGGGCCAGATGATTTGCTGGCCAGCTAGCAAAAATGAGGGAAGACATGACAGCAAAAGGTCATCTGATATTTCAGGGGATATCCAGGGGAAAATGGGGCCTAAAGAGAGAGGGAAAACTATTTATCTACAACACCGTCTGAATTTCCATTTACCTCACCAGATATTCTTGTCCGCAGACTGCTTGAAATTGTGGTCGTAACATCCAGCGGATTTGCAAATTCATTCACAACCTGTTAACACACAGAAACAAATAGTCAAATCATAGACAGATCTATTCATTCATTTTTTTTTCTACTTAGTCTCTTTATTAATCTGGGGTCGTCACACCAACTTACCGCCAACTTATCCAGCATATGTTTTACGCAGCGGATGCCTTTCCATCACTGGGGAACATCGAAACACACTCATTCACACACATACACTACGGACAATTTAGCTAACCCAATTCACCTATTAGCTTATTATTTATTAATATGAACTATCAGGTCTAAATATACACACAACGCAGTGTCGTGGGGGTGTTAGGGTGCTGATGACGTGTTGTATCTGAAGAGCGGGAATGAATGCGGTGGAGAGGGTTGCACGACGTATTTGAGCACCGGGTGAGAGACACACGATTTCCGGGAGATTATCATTAGTTTGCGGCCATTGCAAAACTTGGGATGTCTGAGTTGGCATTTCTATGTGGAGTTTGCATGTTCTCCCCGTGTTTGTGTGGGTTTCCTCCGGTGCTCCGGTTTCCCCCACAGTCTAAAGACATGCGCTATAGGTGAATTGGGTAAGCTAATTTGTCCGTAGTGTATGACTGTAAATGAGGCGTTTCTCAGTGATGGGTTACAGCTGGAAGGGCATCCGCTGCATAAAACATATGCTGGATAAGTTGGCGGTTCTTCCGCTGTGGTGACCCCGGATAAATAAAGGGACTAAAGGCCCGTGCACATCGAGACGTTTTTTGACTACATAAAGGGCGTCAATGTGATCGTGCACACCAACGCACAAAACGCCAGGTGCAAAAGCGTCATTTTAAAGAAACGCCTCATGCTCGTTTTTTTATTTGACGCGCCGCGTTAAAGCCTTCTCCACCAATCAGGTTGGCAATTTTATTCACATGCACAGAGCTACTGAAGTTACAGTAAACAGCACTTGGAGGCGCTCAAGCGCAAGACCGTCAATGCAAGCGCACATTGAAGAAGATGGCCAGAGGCGATATGAACGTGGAGCTGCTTATTGCACTGTGAACAATAATCATTTCTTCATCGATAGAGCTGGAGCTGCTACTTGAACCATCTATGCTTGTTCGAGTCACCAATAACTTTGACAACAAGCAGGTGAACTTCCTCTTCCTCTTCTGCTGTGTTACAAGTGGGTGTCGGAAGCTTAAAGTTGTGTAGCGCCATCTAACATCAAAGAGTGATTTTGCATACTCTTCTGCTTGACGCCAGTGAAAATCGCTTGGATTTGAATGTGGAAAAATGTCTCGTAAAACGCTGACGATAAACACAATC